>NC_072739.1:84941268-85248830 GCF_026930045.1 Uloborus diversus | reverse complement strand
CAGCAAAATAAAAAAAAAACAAGTAAATATAAACAATATGCAAGCCAAATACCAAATATTAAACAATGTATACAAAGAATAATGATGAGAAATAGGAAAATTGCAAGCAGCTAGTTAATAGGAAAGCACAAAGTATGAATCCAGAGCTCATCAGCCGTGGATGATTCAATAAATATGGTCAAAAGACCAAAAAATTTAACTATGAACTAAAAGAGATTGTCCAAGCTCTAGTATATGCAATATAGAGTAACATTGGGCAAAAGCACTACATGTGGTACTATAAATAATAAACAAGAGCTCAAACCTAAAATTAAAAGCAGGGGATTTCATCTTGACTTTAGGTTTAGGGGGGGGGGGGTTAGGTTTAAGTTATGTTGATTTTAGGTTTAAGCTCTTGTTTATTATTTATAGTATAACATGTGGTGCTTTTGCCCAATGTTTCTCTATATTGCATATACTGGAGCTTGGACAATCGCTTTTAGTTCAAAGTTAAATTTTTTGGTCTTTTGACCATATTTATTGAATCCTCCACGGCTGATGAGCTCTGGATTCATACTTTGTTCTTTCTTATTAACTAGCTGCTTGCAATTTTCCTTTTTCTCATCATTATTCTTTTTATACATTATTTAATGTTTGGTATTTGGCTTTCATATTGTTTATATTTATTTGGTTTTTTAGTTTTGCTGCGTTGCACATCAATGGGCTTTTGGTATGGTCTTTTCAATATTTTGAACTTTTTTTATAATTATATATATACACACACATTGAATATTGCGCATCTGCTATTTTTTAAAAAAAACTTACTTGGTTTTGCACTTTTCCAGGCTTTGTGGTTAAGTAATTGTCTCCACACCAGACACTGGATACATTCAATATAATAAAGAATTTGAAGTGCAATCTTTATGCACTTCGACATTTTCACTGCAGAATAGAACATTTGTCCATCAATTAGTTGTTTCTCAAAATTTTAAAATTTGTTATATGACCTCAATCAGCCAATGACATCCTAATGCAAATTATGTAATCAAGGGTGAATTCAGTGGGTGGTCAACAGGACAGTTAAAACCCTTGTGGTGAAAAAACCGTTTTATCTGTTATGCAGCCATTATCAATACACGAGCTGAAAAGCAAAATACAACCCTTCTGGATTGTGGTTAAAAAAAAAAACCGACATTTATCCACAATATTTTACTAAAAAGAATTTAAAATCTTTTAATCATTACTACCTGATCGGTTTGCTCGCCAACCCTGGATACCGCTTGCAGGGTTGTTTGGTTTAAAACATGGTTTATACCAAGTGGTTTTTTTAAAAAAACCATATGGTTTTTTTCAAAATTGTTTTTTTTTTTTTTTTGAAAAACTTCATCAATTTCTCCCAAATGTTTTTATAAATTTTACATATCATTACAAAGAGTAAAATCTAATTGATGCAAAGTAACTAGCACAATTTTATAGATAAATTACAGATTAAATAAATTTAGAAACTTGTATTTTTTAAGGTAATGCAAGTTTTCTAAATAGTTTTTCTTTTGTTTTTTCCTTTTTTAAAATCAATGCAGCTTTCCTATTAGTTGTTCTACCTTGTATATACATGTACCTAAGATTTTCTAAAATTACATGGAGAAAAAATCCAAGTAGCTCTAATTTTATTTATGCAATTAGCATAATTTTTCAGTCTTTTGCATTTCAAAATAGTCCAAAAAGCACATTTTAAACCAAAACTTTATTTACTACCTAATTTGCTTGATTACATAAGATTTATTAAGATAGATTATGTACCATTGAAGTGATGCGTAGTGTATATAAATTTTAACGCTAGAATATTTAAATGAAAAGAAAAAAAAAATAACTAAAGAAGTCCAAAAACACATTAGAGTAGGCATAAAATTGTGCTTATTCCTGCTCACCTTTTGCATCCCTGATAAACGATGCAGTCAGAGCAAGAAAAGAAAATTTTTAAAATTATGAAAACAGAAAATATTTATGCAACTCAGAGCTCTTATAAAAAAAATTTACTGCCAAATTTTCACCTCTCAAAAAGCATCTTTTTAATCCCAATATTATAAAAGAAGTCTCATGTATGAATGGTGGAAGAATCAATAAACATTAATTTTTGTGAGTCTTCATTATTAAAATATGTTAAAAGAGTATTTTCATACTGAGGCTCTTAATTATTTTTTTTTCTTTGATAAAACATTGTATTCCTACATACATTAAACCAGGAGAAATAATGTCGACAATGAAAATCATATTGATTTTCTTAAAACCTACTTGTCCTGTTTCTGTCATCGTTGTCACTGATACACTAGGTAAATAAATTATATAATTTGTAATTAAAAAAAAAAATCTTTAAACAAAATATGCGTTTATCTTTTGATTTTTAAAGTTCCATAATGTAAATCAGACTTGTGATTCATTTGTAGATACTGCAAAATACTTTCCATGTTTTAGAATACGTGATATTAATTTTACTTTTTTTTTATTTACCGTAAATAGCTATAATTATGAAGAAATTTCTTTACAAAAATTTATTCTTGATTATTTGTATTAAATAATGTCTGAACTATCACAGTAAATTATTTCTTTGATTATTTATACCAAGGCTCATTTGCATATTGTTATTTTTTATGAGAAAGATTTTCTAACTCTCCTATAGAAATCTCTACATATGAAGAAATGAAATTACAAGATTTTACTCTTAACCATTTAATTAATTACAAATAAATTTGGTTCACATATGAATATTAAGCATTCCTTAACAATTAATTGATAAAATCTTCATTATTTTCCTTAAAAAAAAATATAAAAAAAATTGTATTTCTTACAAATAATGTTTAAACCAAATAAACCCGGTTTAAACCAAAAAAAAAAAAAAGTTTAAACCAAAAAAACCCGTTTTTTTGGGCATTTTTCTTTAAAAAAACTTTTTTTTACCAACCCTGGTCGCTTGTGGGGGCTCGAACATAAACTCTTCTTGGGTGGACTGGTGTAGAGGGCATTTGCTAAATGTGGTGTACCTGAGTGACAATTGATTTTTAAAAGAACTTGATCAATTTATATCTCCATCTTGTTTAGGTTTAAAGGGGTGAGATAGGACGGAAAGGCTTTCTATAGATATCCTTTATTCAACATTACCAGTATCAGCCAGGTACAGTCCAGTGGACCAGAGACGGTCCAGAGGGTTACAGACTCTCACATGCAGACTTACACCAATTCTAATCGTTTTTGCTAATCATTGATTTTAAAAATAATGTTCATGAATTAGTTTTATACTTTTTAACACTTTCTGACTAAAACTCTAACTAATTTTTTAAATTTTAGGCAAAATGGATCAAGTCCCAAGGCTTTGGAGGTGCAATGACATATGATTTAAATTCAGATGATTTTTCTCTTATCTGTGATAACGCATCTTTCCCATTACATCGTATCATATATGATGTTTTCACAAATTAATTTATATTATGAGTTCATT
This sequence comes from Uloborus diversus, assembly GCF_026930045.1. Taxonomy (NCBI): domain Eukaryota; kingdom Metazoa; phylum Arthropoda; class Arachnida; order Araneae; family Uloboridae; genus Uloborus; species Uloborus diversus. The sequence goes on along the minus strand of NC_072739.1, from coordinate 85,245,358 downwards.
TTGTAAATATCTTATTTTATTATTGTATATATTTTATAATAAAAATATATTTATTGTTACACTTCATCGTCAAGTGTATTATTTTTATAGAAGGCATGTGTCAATTTTGAAAATATTTAGATTAGATTTATAATCGAACTAATATCAGGAGTTGATTTATAGCAGAGAGGGATAAAGAAATAAATAAATACCGTTTTAATGAGAAGTAAAAGGAAATAACCAACTTTTTGTAGCACATGCTACAAAACGTTAGTTATTTCCTTTTCCAGGGAGGAATTGTTTCCAATGAGCCGATTGGGAATAAATGAAAATGATCGACAACTATTGCATACTCAAGTATGCTCATTCCCCCCCCCCCAAAAAGGGATGGCCCATCCTTCTTTAAATTCCACAAAGAACTCCAAGGAACAGGAGCCCCCTCAAAACGTGAAAAGAATCATTAAAACACCCTAAAAGTTTCTATGGCACAGTCTGCAGCATGGGCCCTTCTCTTGGGCACTGCAACATACTGCGTTATGTCTTGCTTGAGAACTCTTTATAAATTGGATCTAAAAAAGACATCACTACCACATTTTTAAAATCAAAATTTCAGAAAGCTCACTTGAAGGATTAATTGTGAAGTTTACTTCCAATATTTACAGATTTTTTTTCTTTGTTAAAGGGAAATTCTGCAGTAACAGACATATCAGATGCTGTGCAAAACACCCTAAAAAGCAGGGCTGTGGCATCAAAGTTGAATTCACTTTGAGGTGAAGGAGTCAAGAGTCGAAGGTTTAAAATTTCAAGAGTCGGAGTCTGTCATTTTCCCTCAAAAGTTTAACTCTGCTAAAAAGACTCCAAATTCTGTACCTCAGAGCCAGAAGGACGTAAGCCACATTATGGTAATTTTACAGGAAAGAAGAAAAACATTTTCTGGCGCATGCAAAGGATGTGACACTCACTCTTTTAATACTGGTAAAAAATTGAAGAGAAGATTTTTAAAAAGAATTGCGTTCACATGGTTCAATGTGGAATAAGCTTCTACATACAATGTACTAATAAACAAAAAACGCAATTTTGGGACTTACGTCAGTCTGGCTCTAAGGTACAGATATGTCAGATCCTTGTTTCATTGCATAAACGTTATGAAGAACATGAATTCTACTTCTTTGTAATGCAATTAAATTTGTAAGATATAATATTTTTTGGCTCAGTACCGGATGTATCTTACAAGATGTACAGTGAAACCTGTGTAAGTTGACCTCTTGTGGTGCAGTACTTTGGTGGTCAACTTAGACAGGTGGTCAACTTATAAAGGGTAGTAATGATTTTTTTTTGTCATTTCTTGTCCTATGCATTCATTTTTTAACTAATTCGAATACTTTAAACTCACTTTCATCGTTTAAAATTACTTTTAAACAATAAGAAAAAATGTTTAAATATTTTTAGAGATTATTTACCAGAATTGCGTGCAAAGTATCATACAAATTCAAAATTTCTATAAATCGATCAAAAAAAAAAAAAAAAAAAAGTCTCATAGCTTTTAAAAAACTACTTACTTGATATTAACAATTCCTAAAAATTTATAACAAGTCAAAAGTGATTCAAATTCTTCATTCGATTTTTTCCTGTACGTTTGTAACCATGGCAATCTACTCTTCAACAAAATAAATCCTTATTGAAGTCTGGCGCATTTTTTTGGGACTTAACATTAGCTCAATGCTTTTCGATGGAAACGTAAATATTCATAGGTTTTTCTAAAATGTCTGGTTGCTTATTTGAGGCATCTCTGATTAAACTTTTTGTACAATCTAATGCTTTTGCCAAGTGGTCAACTTACAAAGGGCTTTTTACAATACTCCTAACCAAAGCTGGAGTATATTAGTGGTCAAGATAGAGAGGTGGTCAAGTTACAGAGGTTTTAACTCATTATATAAGATAGGACTAATTCCGTTCCTGACAAAAGTGGTCAACTTAGACAGGTGGTCAACTTACAAAGGTGGTCAACTTTACAGGTTTTACTGTATCAATTATTGAGTCAAAAAACACTAATTAAATGTATTCATTTTGGAGAGCCTCAAAATTTAATTGCATTTTGCGAAAATAAGTTCATGCAACTAAATTGGGATTCAACAAGTTTAGAGTCTTTGTGGTGTGTTTTGTGTAACGGTTGATATGTCTATTAAATTAGAATGGCTCTAATGCAGAAAAACTAGAACTATTTCCTTTTATCAAAAAAATTTAATTCAAAATATCAAATTCTTTATACAGTAATTTCCTTGCTTTTCTTCTTTTCACAAAGTCCTGTAGAAGAAAAGAGAGAGAGAGAATTGAAATATATATATATTATATTTAGGTTTATTATTTCAATAAAAACAGATATAACTAAAGATACATGCTACATTCTGATAAATCAAGGAAATGCCACAAAGAGTATTTTGTTAATTTAAATCTATGCTGCATTCTGTTTTTCGAAAAATTAAAAGTGCCGTTATTCTCAAAAGAAAAAAAAAAGGAATGGACGATAAACAAGCAACGTTCGTTTTAGCTTTAAATGCATTTTAAACGTTATAATAAGGACAGGGGAAACAGTCCAGACACTAAATTTTGCTTCAGAGTGTGAGCTGTCATGAAGGACCAAGTTTTTTGCAGGATACTTATACACGTTAAATTTTATCCTTTTGATCGTTCAAACAGTTTATGGATGCTATTCAAATATTAAATTGTTAATTATCTGTAGCTCAGTTTTAAAATAAAAATGTAAGCAACTGTACTTTGAACTGAGAGAAATGGTCTTTGTTTTTTGGCTTGTTACTTCTGTTTTGCTTTCATTAAATATCATACTTTTTGTTTGTTCTATTTGTTCCAAAAATGATGATAGTTAGCTTTAATTAAATTCTCTTAACTTCGCTGGAGAAATTATTTCTTTCAATTTTCTAAATGCTAACAGAAAACTTGAATCTACTTATAAAATTCATTTTGTTAAATAAAAACATTACCTATAATTAAATAATAAGAAGTGTACAAAAATAAATGAACTAGAAGCCAACCTCCCATTTTATAAACAGTTTTGCTACGAGTCACTAATATTTCCAGCTGGAAAGTGTTAAATTCCCATTGGACAACAGGCAGAGTAGACAGCTTGGCTAGGGTGGCAAATTATAGTCGTTGTATATCTTTTAGAAGTTGCTAAAAGCAATAAACTGAATGTTTTGAATTTCATTGGCTCGTAGACAACTATTTGGTCTATTTCTTTACTATCCCTCTTTAAAAATTGTGTTGTTTGCAGTGTTGGGTTCAAAACAAAATGTATGGTCAATCCCCTCAAAAATGATATGTTAAATTTAATAATAATCAAAAAGATCCCTTACCATCCTTTAAAATTGGAATCAATTACTGCTTCGGTAGGATTGTAGATAGTATTTGTAATGAATTTCAGATGGCAGATGTTATGTGACAATGGAGTGAATAGTCTTAAGATGGCTGTTGTTCTTCATTGGGCATAGGTAAATTGACTAGAACCTTATTTGAGTGAAGAGTTTGTTTCCTGTTCATAACAATAATATTATACACTTATTTTAATCTTTGATGATCAAGATTCGAGAAAAGTTTCTGATGTCTTTTACTAGTTATTTAATGTTTCTGTTTTTACACTTTCCCATTATTAATGATTTAAAATGTTCTGGCTTACGAAATGCTTACCTGTAATAGAAGAATAATGCTATAATAACCACTAAACCTACACCAATAACGACTGATGCTGTTATAACTGTGATTGCTAAATTAGGATCAAGATTCAGTTCATTATGTCCTGTAAAAAGCAAATAGAATTGTTATGATCTCAACTATTATGGAACAAATAATTAGCATAGATTTATATATTTTAAAAACATATTAAAGAAAGTTATTAGAAAAGTGTCCAACCTTTATTTATTTAGTGTTTAAAATAAAAATCAGATGGATATGAATTAAGCATGCTTGCATGAGCCGACTTTGAACATTTCTGCACATGCGTGAATTTTTGCCTATGTATTCTGTAGACGAACCAGCTGGTTCCGTTAGGTGGTTGATTATAAATTCTGCTAGAACAATGGGTGATAATGGACTCCAAGGTAACTTTTTTGAAGACTGAAATTTTCTAAAACTATGTGGAACCTCGAACCTTCCACCACACTCCATAAAAACTCTTCAAATATGCATACAAAAATCATTGATAAAAATCATTTTAAAAGTTTTATTTCTGTAATAATTTTTTAGTTTTAGAATATGTTGTCAGCCCGAAATGTTTAGAAACGACAACCCAAAATTTTAAGAAACTTCTGATTACAAACACCTTTGGCTGGAACATCATGCTGTAAAATCATAGCAGCAGACAGATTTCCACATTACCTTCTTGATTCGACTGCTACAAATGCTTACACCCTTTTACTCTTTTCAAAGTTTAGCCACTCATTTTCCGATCACTCTTATATAACTTTAATTCAAAACATTATGCAAATAGTATTAAATCGGAGTCATTCATACCATACGATGGAGTTCCAATCTGTGAACTTTCGATAGAATCATAATATTCGCTACTGCCACTTTCACTTCGACGACGACTCTCTTCATCGATTTCACTGCAGTCAGATCCCATCCAGCCTTCGTCGCAGAAACAAGAGTTCAGATTCGTACAAACCTTTAAAACAAAAAGACATTTAAGTAAAATATTTTGAGCACTTGTGCAGAGGTGTTCAACCTATGACTCACAAAACCAGGCCCGGCTCCTTGGGTAGACGGCCGCCTACGGCGGCAGATTTTAGGGGCGGCAAATTTTGAAGTTGAAATATATTTTTTAAAAGTATGAATATCTGTTTCATTGCCGTAAGATTCACTGCTTCAATGTTAAAAAATAAATAAGAAATAGAGTGCTTGGACGTGCAAAACATAATTCAGAGTTAAAAAAGAAATTCCATTTAATTTTAGAGGCAGCAAATTGCGTGATTTATAAGTCTTTTGAAAATATTAATATCTGTTTCAGCGCCATAAGATGCACTACTTTAAGGTTAAAAAAGACGATTTAAACCGTGTAGTACCAGTGCTTGGATATGCAAAACTCAGTTTGGAATTTTCCTGTTAACTCACTTTAATTTTAACCACTTTACTTTTCTTTTTATTTTTAAATAAATATTGTTATTATTATTATTCAATGGGGTGGGGATGAGGTGGTTGCACTTGCCGCCTAGGGCGGCAGAACTACTAGAGCCGGCCCTGCAGAAAACTAACCCTTGTGGATAGGGCCTGAATATGAAAATATATCGTAAAACTGGAGCTTTCCCTAAGAATTTTCGGAGGGGGGGGGGGGTTCTGGAAATGATTAGGAAATTATGATCGAAGTTCTCATTTTCTATGCTTGAATGCATTTAAAAAAGTTTTTTTATAGATTTTTGAGAAAGGTTGTCCAACCAATGAAAATAGTTTTGCTAAATTTCTGTTATAAAACTGAAAAATCTCGAACTTTTGCTCCAGTCCAAAATGCAACCATACATAATAGAATAGCCATGAGAGATTCTATATGGCAGTGCGTGAAGAGGCGGGGGTCAACTTGAGCTTAAATTTCGCTAGGCCTATGTTGGAAATAATTCTTGCAGCATTATTGAGTGTAGAATTTAGGAAACATTTCTTCAAAGAAAAAGCAACCGGCTTCGAAATGGAATAGGCTTCCCTTTACTTCAGAATTTAATTGGGCCCTGCATGTGACCCGATTTTTTGTTCAATGTTACAAATAAAAACTACGTTTCGTCATAATCTTACGAATTTCGAGCCGAATACTCAGAAATTGGTTTTTAGAAAATTCGTATGGGTAGAATAAGCATCACACAAGCAGTGATAAAAAATATTTAATCGTTCGTAGCTTTCTTTCCTTTTTCATGATATTTATAAAACTTTTTAAATGTTTTTAAAGTTTATATGTGTTTTGGCTAGCCCATGAATTGCATTTCAATATATCGTGCGGCCTTCAGGAAAAAAAAAACGAAAATAAACGGTACAATATAGGGTTGTTTCCTTCAGTCAAAACTACTATTTTTAGCCACAGAAGTTGATAGAATGAGCAAAAAGAAAATAACATAGACCCAGAAAATATTTTCATTTTCCGAATATTTAATTTTTAATCAATTTTTCAAAATGTCCGATTTTTCAAACAAAGCGTGGTCTTCATGACGTCACAAGTGATGAACTTTGGAGCGCTATTCCACCGGCGCCCTGAATGCTTACGTTTGCTGTCTACCGCGTTTCCAGTTTATGATAATTCAGAAGGGAATTAAACATTGCGCTCTACGCTGACTTTCAGCCATATCGTTGCCAGTACATGTGAGTAAAGAAGCGAAATTAATATTGTGCTCTGTGCTAACGGTATCAGTGAATGGCATTTTATCATTTGTGATGTTTTGTGTAGAAGCGTAAAAAATGAAACTGAATCTGCGCACCGATTAAAAGAAATATTAAAAAATACTAAACTGGCAAATTGCGTAAAAAATGATTAAGTCCTATGTTTTTAAAGTATGCTTTTTCAGAAAATAATAATTTAAAATTTTTTGAAACGACCCCATTGACTTATTGCATCAATGAGCAATAAGTAATATTATTTTTTTCTTTTCTTCACATTGTTAACACACACATGTTAAAGAAGACAAAACACTAAAAAATAAAAAAACTTTGTTTTGTTCATTCATTTTTGCATTTTTTTTAGGTTTGAAGACGGAATGGTAATCTTGTGAAAGAAAAAATCATTCCGTCACAAATCTACATTCACCAAGATTCGAAAATGAGCTTACGGCTTCTTTGAGTATCGATGTTTTTGCAACACTAGCTATCTTAATGCAGTGAAAACATATGTACAAGCTAATTCAAAGAGTTGCGCTTCATATCGGAAAATACGTTCTACTTTTTAAAATTAATAAAATGAATCTGCAAAGCAAAAAAGTCGAAGGAAATCATGATTATAATGAAAGTTACAGTGATATTTGACATACAAAATAAAAACAACTATGAAAGTTAGTTTAAGCTCGAATTTTAAAGCTTCCTCTGTGAATACAAAATATCACAAAAGAAAGGAACATATTTCAATAAGTCATCCATAAGATAATTTTATTTATTTATTTCTCCGCACGAATATTATTAAATTACACTCGAAATATTTAAATAAATAATAAAACAAATAATTAAATATAAAATAAGATAAATAAAATGTACAATAAATGTAATAAAAAATAAAATAGAAAAAAAATATATATAGTATATATAAAATAGAATAAATGAAAAATAAAATAAATAAAATAAAATAGAACAAATAAATAAAATAAAGAAAATAAAATGGAACAAATAAAAATAAAGAAAATAAAATGGAATAAATAAAAGATAAAATAGAATAAAAGTTTGTCGCCCGTGTAATGATAACAAAAATTGTGTTTCAGTTTCCGCTATTAATTCTATAGAGTTGACAGATCTCGTCTTAGAATCAATTCCTCTTATGTCATTCTTTCTACGATTAAAAAAAAAAGATTGAGGCATATGCTCAATAGAATCTATACAAATTTCGTTTTTCACCAAGCTTTCGCACTCTTTTTTTTTGCTTTCACCAGTTGGGACTAAATATCCAAAATGTGGCAAGTAAATTAGGTGTATTCACGCTCCGGCAACAAAATGTGTTTGCCATAATGATGGACTTGCTTTCAATATCAAGCTAAGTGTTGCCTGCTTCAAGCAGAATCAACAAATAGCCGTTTACTAAGTGAAAATAGTTTTTAATAAAATAAAAGTATCATTGAGTCAACATAAGGGTGTGTTTGTTAAACTATATAAATCCAATGATGCGCTTGGAAAGTTTGCGGTTAACTTTCTGCCAGTCTAGCAAGTGTTGAGAATGAACCGTAAAGACAATTGGCTTTCGTCACTGCCGGTGTGAAACCAGTGCAAGAATTAAGCAATAAATAAATACCTTTGTGCCGAGAAATAATAGGAAATATTCAACGTTGTTTAGCACAAATAAACAGATTTCAGAATACACGTGTTTCGAGGTTTCAAGGAACCCCTTTTTCAATTCAAAGGTGTGAGCTTCTAGATGCAAAGACACCCAATAAAAGCAATGAAAATGGACAGCAGACAGTTTAAATATCAAAATAAGCAATAACAAAAGCAAAACAAGACAAAACGGAACTCAAAGTTAAGATTTATTGCATGATTCTCTCCCAGAGAAAACCGTTAAGCAATTAACTTCAGTAAAAAGACCCATAAAATACATGTTGCTGTCAAAACGAAACCGCTTATTAATAAATTAGCAATAAATTTATGTCCGAAAAAATTTTACTACGAATCAACTGCCACATTTAGCGAAAGGAAGAATAAACATAATTCAGGAAAACAGAAAGAGGTTGGAAAACAACAAAAAGTTAAACAAGTACAAAATAAAACATGAAATGGAAACGTAAAGACAGAAAAAGAGTTCCAAAGAAAGACATTACCATAACCACCTACAACGCAACGAAGAAAAAAATATGAGATCAAAGAAGAGGGGCGAAAAAAGACTACCAATTAATGAATGGATGCCACACTGCAGAAAAATACGGAATGGATTTAAGATCATTAACTAGATTAGAACGATTCTTCAGAATGTGGAAAGACTCCCAAAAATCAAGATCTGATGAATTTGGGCATTTCTGTATAATTTTAAATGAGTTGAAATCAAAGGAGTGATTTGACTCCCAGCAGTGTTGAGCAATACTAGACTTATTGAATTGTTGTTTTCTGTTGTTGCTTGTCCCACTTGGCAGACAGAAACATCATACCAAGTCCATGAAGCCGTGCAAACAAAGTCCCTCCAAAACAGCAGAAGGGCCGGTATACAGCTGATTCAGGTCACAGCCGATGCAAGAGAAAATATGGGCGGGAGCAGCCTGAGTCAAATTGCATTTTGGGCACAAGGGGAAAACCTTAATACCAGCCACATGTCGCTGTGCTCGAGTGTGTCCACTTCTCAGTCGGGCTAGGACGGTTTGTTGTTCCCTACTACTTGCCCGAAGTAAAGCAGCGCCAGGGCGGGATGCTTTGTACCATTCATGAATAGGGGGCTGTCTCCAAGAGGAACTGATGCTTTGCTTAACACGGGTGGCAATTTCTGAAAAAGAAAGGCATCCGTTATGGGGAGAGATCTCTCGGCTCCCCTGACGAGCCAGCCCATCAGCAATCTCATTTCCAAATACATCAACATGTGACGGTATCCATTGAAAAGTAATGGTGAGACGTTTACTCAAGTGTTTTAGATGTTCGATTATGTTCAGAGTCGTTTTGTCACCTTGTTTCCACCATTCAGACAGATGCTGAATAGAGCTTCGGCTATCACTCAAGATCCAAATATCAGTACTGACACTCTCTGTGACGCAATAATTCAGAGCCTCCTCAATAGCTAGAAGTTCGGCCCGGAAGACGGAGCAAAGATCGGGGTTTTTAATACAAATCTTAATGCCGTTTCCTTCTCTGATATAAACACCGCTACCGGAGATAGCGCCGTCACCCCTGCTACCGTCAGTATATATTTGCAATGCATCACATGGGATTTGGTGAATAACCTCCAAAGCAAGTTGTCTAAGATACTCCGGGTGTTGGGAGCTCTTGTTGGTGTACGAGCACAAGTGAGGTTTGAAGAAAACTCGTTCATGTAATGATGGGGCAGCATCCAGACCACAAGTCAGTGAAACATATTCAACTTCATTAAAAAGGAAACCCTCGCTTTCAGCAAAGCCAAGTGGACTCTGTCTTTTAAGGCGTTGATTATTGTTCCAGTTTCGTACATAACTGGAAGTCCTGTTCTGGTCACCATAACTAATAAGCTTAGCAAAGTATTTAGCCAGGAGATATCTGCTTCGGAGTCCTAGAGGTTGCAGGTCAGCCTCATACTTGTTGTTTTCTCACAGAATTTTTATGCTCTTTTAAACGAAATTTCAAAGAACGGCGGGTCTGTCCAGTATAGGCAAGGCCGCAAATGCAATCAATTTCATAGACTCCACAATCATTAAGAGGATCAATACCATACAGCTGCTTTTTTAGTCTATTCCTAGTAAAAATAGTACGAAAAGTTTGGATCTCTATATTCATATTGCTGAAAAGTCGTGAGTCCGTAGTTTAGAGCCCTCTGTCTGTAATGAAATTTTTTAGCCCCTGTTACCGACCTGTCAAGTATTTGTCCTTATATAAGAAATCACTATACTCGACTCACGGAAAAAATAGACCAGAAGTAAACAAACAGCTTGCTCGAAGGTTTGTGCCTCTGCCATTTTTGGGGATTTTCTCTTAAGTGAAAAAGGTAAACCAATACTATTTGCATTCGTCGTCTGCTTGCAGTGATTTGTTCTTGTCGAAGCCAAACACATAACTGAGGTCGCCAAGTGGCGCATTTTAAAGTTCTCACCCAGGTCTAACTTTCACGTGAACGCAGTATAGTCCTGTTTTCGCTGATATAGGAACGACAATGCTTACCCCATGGCCAGAGCATGCGTTTTGTTCATCTTCTAAGGGACACTTTCCTGATACCACGTTTCTAATACTGGTACATGTCTGATTCAAACAAAACTAGAAAACAAAAACAGAGTATTGTAGGAAAAGTAGTATAGTATGTAGTATGCTAGCATTAATAGTGCAGTTTTAAGTAATTGACATTATTTGAATACCTTTTGGAAGCCACACTTTGTTCCATCTTTAACTAGACCTTGGCGAACTTCAGACGCCAACAATGTTCGTGCTCTACAACAATTTCACAAAAAAAAAAAAAAAAAAAAGAGCATAAAATTTAAAAGTATACATTTCATTATACGACAATAATAGCAAATTGTTTTAGCTTGGTAATTTGTAATCAATGATAATATGATCATTATATCATCACATACTTAGTACTCACACTGTGCTGAGCTACGAAGAAACTGGAGTACTGTATCTTTTAACTTTAATGTAATGTAATTTATATTTTACTAGTGGTGCCCGCACGGCTTTGCCCGTAGTAGAAAATTAAAAGGTCATTTGGTTCGCTTGTATATTAACAAATAATGGATGATGAATTTCTCGCCAATTTGCTATATTCATTTGCTTGCCCATGTTACGTTTCCACGTTATGATAATTCCGTAATTTATTTGTCCACGTTGTGATAATTTGCTCGGGAAAATTTTCTTAAATTTGGGATATAAAAAGAACAAAATCGAATTTTCGGAAAATCGCTTCAAGGTGCACACCCCCATGCTACAAACCAATTTTGTACCAAATTTCATGAAAATCTGCCGAACGGTCTAGGCACTATGCGCGTCACAGAGATCCTGAAAGACAGAGAGTGATCCGGACAGAGAGATATCTAGACATCCAGACTTTCAGCTTTATTATTAGTAAAGATTATAATGTAATGTATAATTTACTTTTATGTAATTCATGATTTAGTGTAATTTATAACTTATTATAACGTAATTTATATTTTATTACAATAATTTATTTTTTATTTGATTATGTAACCCTTACTAATATTATAAATGCAAACGTGACTTTGATTGTGTGTTTACTTCGTTTTCATCCTTTAACTACTCAACTGATCCTCTTGAAATTCTATATACACTTTGTCAAGGATGTATGTAGAATATAACATAAGGTACCTTTTATTCGGGAAAAAAGTTTTCCATGATTTTTATTCCAATTTCATAGAAAATCATAAATTTGAAAGTATCTCATCGAAAAAATGTCATATTTGTTCGATTTTTGCAACATATTAAAACCCTTAAAAAGATTTATTAGTTGTATTTTATCCTAAGTTTGAGGAATAAATAGAACACTCCCTAGTTCTTAACAAAGAATAACTTAAGCGCTATTTGTTCTAAATTTCGTAAAAAGAAAGACTAGCTCACATTTACCCCAACTCTGCACTAAATATTGCAAGTTTGCCGAGTTCAAATTGAAAAACAATTTTGAACAAGTACGTGGTGGAAAAAATAAAGTTTTTGAAAATACTTTTAAATTGATGACCAAAGAAAGCTTCGAAAACCTATATCATATAAAAAGTTTCAAAAATCCAAAACTCACAAATCCATGCTTGCTTAAGTCCCTCCTTGAAATTAGTTTGTTAACTTTATTAACATAATTCACTTATAATTGCTATTATTTTTCGTTGCTTTTCGGCGACAGCTTAAAATGTGAATCGATACGCATCATGACAGAGAAATAACTTAAGAAGCAGTCTTTAATAATCCTCATATATATAATAGCGAATTCACTGATCAAGTAACACTCTGACGTCATCAACAATAAAACTCGTGGCATAGCATGATAATTTGATAATATTTTTCGGTAATGTTTAACATGCAAGGAAATGCTTTATTTTGACAAGGTTAAATTGGATCCGGTAACTTAACTGTTTTACAGGTAAGACTCATTTTAGGAGAATGAAGAAAAAAAAGAAAAGAAAAAAAAACGGTAAACAATGAATGTTATCTACTGGAGTTTAAGGTTCATCTACTGGAGTTAAGGTTAAAAATTTCAACTATCAAACAAGCAATTGCTTCGTTCAAGTGTAGAAGCAATTTTCACCCGTCATACCTTCACGGACGAGTTTCTCGTAATTAATAAAAATCAGAGCAAAATGTCATTTATTGCGGGAAAAACCATAAAAGAATGGAGGTTTTAGCACCCTATGGGGGGGGGGGAATGCACGAAGCAATACAGGTAGATAGAGAAGCATAACAAAACCAGTCAAGCGACAAAGTTTTACATTGGCCAGAAAATATTTTTAGCATGTCATCAACTCTTTCCGAAAGCGATTATACTATTGTTCATTAAGTAGTACATATTTCAGTATTTATTTCTTTCTCTGAAAATCAACGTAATTCGTATTAAACAATTTGAAATGATAATAAGATTTTTTTCTTGAAATAAAACTTGGCGTTTGACTGCTTTTTGAAGTAAAAGATTCAATTACGAGGAGTTGGGGCATAAAAGTCATGGCAACTTTTTTGTTGTTGTAGATATTTGAACAGATCAGAAACGTACATGTGTCGCGGGAAGTTCTGCAGGCATAGTGTGCATGCCTGACAGCAGATGGCTCAGTGGTATCTGGTTGTAGCGCAGTTGGTGAGTCGTGTACAAGACCACATAAAGCAGAGCGTGTACGGCAGCTACTCCGACGTTGGGGATGGGAAGAATTGGAGTACACACCGTACTCTCCCGACCTTTCCACCTGTGACTTTGATCTCATTCACAAGGTTAAGGAACCAAAATGTGGTAGGCGGTTTGCAACACGAGAGGACATTGCTAATGCGTTGAGCCAACAGGTCACCCGATCCACACATGGTGCGGCAAATGCTGAGGCTGATGGTATTCAGCACCTTCCACATCGTTGGCAGCGTGCGGGGACAGCAGCAAGGGACTACATTGAGGATCTTTAATATGCCCAGGTTTGTCATGTCAACTTTATGTGTACGGTGTTGCCATTCTTTTACACCATGATGGCCATATTTCCCCGTATACTACCTAATAAATTAGTGTGTTACGATATTTCAGTGCTATTCACTGTCCACACATGCAGTTAACACCTTGTCCTTTCGTCTGTTAGTCAACTCTCGATAACTTGAAGTCCCGAGAGATTGACTAAAATGTTCTAGTTATTGGTAGTTCGAGTTATAGGAAGTTTCCACAACAATCTGAAGATTTTGGGATCCGATGAAAACTTTGAGATAAAAAATATTTGAGTTACAAACTTCGAGTTATCGAAGTATGTCACATTTTTTAACCGGACTGATATCTTCAAGAAAAAAAAATAGTTGCCATGACTTTTGCCTCAACACTCGTATAAATAAATTAAAATGTCCTGGTTACAGCAGTGTTAATAGTCACGAGAAACGCTTACTTGCACTCATACACAACTCCATGTGATTTCACTTTGTGAATGATAAACTGAACTGGAAGTTCAGAATCAAGGGGCACTTTTTCTCCTTGACTACATTGCAACGAACCGCAGTAAGAATTTCTAAGGAAAAAAAGAACTGTTGTCTTATACGAAAAGAATAACCCAAATATGAAATTTTGTTTCTAGTGTCTGATATTACTTACTCAAATGTACATTTATGAATCTTTCCTTTAAAATCTTCACCGCAGTTGCCATTTGGAGTGCCTAAAACATTTATTCTTTCATAGCATACAGATTCTCCAGCCTCAGCATCTAAAATAAAATTTAAGTAGCGAATAAATTATTTTTAATTGCGATTACATAGATATAATTTCAAGAGTTATATATTATTTTCTAAAACTATTAAAATTAATAGAATGACACTTATTTGAAACAAAAAGGGGATGCAAATCAATTTTTGAATCATTTTTGTTACTGCTGTTATACTTTGAACAATACTAGTGTATACCAGTGGCGCGCACGAGGGTATGGGCATGGGGGAAAAAATATCTGAGACCTTTTCTTGATTTAGTTACATATCATTCGGCCGTATTGCTACTTGAATAGGACTCTTTATTGGTGCTGATTGAGCTTATCTTTGTTTTTCTGGAGAAAGTTAATACCGGCTTTCTTTATTTGATTCTTAAATTAATAATGGTAAATTAATATTTTCCATTATTAATTTTAATTCTTAAACTAAATTAATAATAGTGAATAAATTTTGCCGTATCCGTTTCAGAAACGTGTGGGTAAATTTTGGACATTTTTACTGACTATATTAAGAACACAAGCACAAACACACGCACGTACGCACGCACGCACGCACACACACACATGCCAAAAAAAAAAAAAAAAAATCAGCATCCAGCACACAACATCTATCATCCAGCCCTTGGCATTCACTTGAATTTTGACGTCTTGAATTCAATTTATGTTTTTCGCTATCATGAATTGCGATAGAACCCTACTCGTTGCGTTTCTTGTTTCTACAAATGATTCATAACGCACTCATACTTGCGAAAAACATTATTTGAATTCAAGACATTAAAATTCAAATTAATGTCAGGGGCTGGCTGCTGTTTTTTTAAAAAGTGGATTGCGAAAAGTCGAGAGGGTCGGGTATTGATAAAATGGAACATGGGACATGGAAGCCACCTCCTAGGAGGCGCACGCGTGCGCGGAGGCCGATGGACCTCAAAAGTGACCCAGAACGCAAACTTCAATCAAGTAAAGATAGTTAGCAATTCGTGATTGTTCAAAAAAACCCCTGCTCTATGGTTAAAACTTACTTACATTATCAATTCACAAATGCCACGAAATACTTAAATGAATTACAGCAAAAGGTTTTTCATTACCTTCTCCCCAAACGTTTTGGCATTGCTTTTTCAAAACCGGACATATTCCTTGATAGCAATATCCTAAACCACCAGAACAAACAGCACCATTTCTTTTATACAGATTTTCAGGGCACTGAAATGTAGCAAAAAGATGTATTAAATTTAAAGAAAACTATCCTTGGAATTTTTCTTTTCAATGCTAATTAAACATTAGATCGTTGTCGTTAAAGCAAAATTTACGAAAGTTTATAACTGTTTCTTGAGAGAATCAATCTAATCTTTGGAATCGTAATGAACGACAAGAAAACTTACTTTACAGGTGTTTTACTTCTACAGTATGCAGGGGCGGATCTAGGGGGGGGGGCATGGGGGCCATGGCCCCTCCCAAAGTCTTGTGATTGTAGAAATTTTTTTAAGAAAAAAAAAGGAAAAAAAATATGATGAGAAGATAACAAAATTTAACACATGTGTTATACTGAAAAAGAAGCATAAGCCTTAATTGAGAGATAACTTATGTCCCTACCCTCAAAACAAAACTTTTATTTCCAAAATTTTTCTCCATCTTTTACATCATTTCTTGATTCCAACTACAGACACTTGTGGACGATCTCTAAATGCTGCTGTTCTCAGAGTATACCTATTGTTCACAAGACCAAAGAGTGCCTAAATTTTCGTTTTTATGGCTTTAATTTCGAAACTAGGGGGAGAACCCCCTTTTTCCATGTCCTTTCCCAAATGCCTTGATTGTAGCAAAAAATTGCATTTTAAGTCTTTTATTTGGAAAAAATGTCAACGGAAACTAGCTTATCCAGCCCTTATCAGTTAACTTGCTTAAAAGCAACTTAAATGAAAATTTTTGGGACTTCAATTACAAACGATCTTTGATAGGACCCCCTCCCTCCCTAGTTTATATCGTGATGATAGCTTTAAAAGGAGGTTTTTGGAGGAGCTCACGAATTTTCCATCCCTTTCTAAAATATGTATAAAAAAAGTTAAAAATCGAAATTTTAGAGCCTCAAATGCAAAATATTTCTAGGAAGGAAGGATTCTAAGCACCTTCACTCTTCCTTAAATGTAAGCAAACATTACCTAAAGGTGCATTTTTAGGATGGACAGCTGAAGAGCTAGAAGAGCATTCCTCCTCTTCTAGCTTCTGAATGTATAATGACAGAATATTTTGGTTTCTAATCTTTATTTTCAAAAAGTATTTTGGGGCCAGCACCTGAAACCTGACATTTCTCGGTACATCATCAAAAATAGACAAAATGCGTTTTTAGTTTCCTAATTTTCAAAAATTACTCGGTAATTTAAATTTTGAAACATTTTCAAGGGAGATTACTAAATCCACCCCCTCACCTAATGTCCCGATACCCCGAAAATTGAGTTTTTAAAACTTCATTTTAATAAAATTTCTGGGGAGTTCGGAGTTTGTTCAAAAATTTCGGATGGCCCCTCCCAAAACAATCGGCTGGATCCGCCACTGACAGTATGAAACATTCAGAAAAATATCATGGTTCATTTCTTTGCCTATAAAATATTGCGACTCATACCCACTTATGTAAAATATTATAAAAGTTTCAAAAATATCTTAAACAATTTACATTATGAAATATTTATGTCATTAGATTTCATACACAATGAAAAAAAAATCAAGCAATATTTCTTTAATATGTACATTAGACAAGCTGTCACTACTAATTTAGACTAAAAAAACCTAAATCACTAGTAAATAAAAAATTATAAATGTTTTGCACGTATTGTAGTATTTATGAATAATTTAGTTATAGTTGTATTGCGTAAAGTCTTTTCTCCAGTGCTGTCTCTTTGGGCTGTATCCCTTCTGTTTCTTAAGTGCCATAGGTATTGTATGTATGAGTATGGAATGAAAATGTATGCGCGTGTTTATTTGAAAGAGAAAATGTTCTGTCAGTAGGGGAATGTAGGGCAAAGTAAAATGGTTAAGATGACTGAGTTTTTTTCAAAATGAACAAATTGGAAATTAGTTTTGAAAATCACAGTACATAAAGAAAGAACATTGTATTTTATAATAAAACTTGCGTTGAAACAGTATTTTTTATTTTTGGCAGCAAATTTGAGTCACCAAGAAAAAGTGGGAAAATGATACCCTTTTTTTCATGGGGCTAAGTGAAAAATAAAATATTTTTCTAATGAAATATTTTCTATTCGATTGTAAAACATATTTTTGATCAAAAGAATCAGTAAATAACAGGTTGAATGAAAAAATTAAAAGATAATGAAACAATAAACGGATAATTAAATGAATAAATCAATTAATATATGATGAAAAATAAATGAGCAAGTAAAAGAATGAATGAATTAAAAAATAAGTGAATGAATGAATAAATAAGTGAATTACAAAATGAAGCAATGTTAATGAATTTATTAATAATTGAAAATGTAAGTGATTTATATTAAATGATTAAGTGAGTAAATGAAACAAACTATTTCACTTTGCCCCGTATGTACTTGACTAATTTTACAATTTATTTAAAATACAAATAAGTTTAATATTAACTAAATTAATACTGCATTGAATGTTAGGAGGCCTCAATTAACATTTAAAGTGTTAATAACAAGAACTTTATCTTTTCATAGTGACAAAAATAATTTTTGATTTACAACAAAATATTATAGCATGAGTATAATTTTTTTAAACAAATTTCCTGTATTGTGGAATGATTTAATATTCGGCGGAATTTTTTTCTTAACTGGAATAGACTACATATCGCACTATATAGTTAAAATAATATCAGATAGGTGGAGCTAAAAGCAGAGTAAATATTTCACCATTTCACTCCGCCAGGTTATTTAACTTTGCCCCACGTTCCCCTATAACTATAGTCATAATCCACTGTTTTATACACATACATTATGCTGAGGAATACTGTGCTCTTTTTTATTGGAAAAAAATTAGAATAATTTATACCTGTCCATTTTTTCCATCGCAAAATTCGGGAATGTCGCATTCTCCTTTCGAAGGACGACACAGAAAATCAGGAGACAATAACTGCAAAGAAATATAAAATTAATTTCAAAAAATACGGTAATCTTTCGTTCATAATGATGCCTAAAATATGCAAGCTAAAAACCATTACAGTAATTTATGTTCTCCCTCTTGTGACTTTAAATATGGATATCTAAAGTGGAATACGAAGTCAAACCTCATCTCCGTCTACTATTACTGTAAGAAGCCATTTTCGTTGATAATAGATTTTTTTTTTAAATAAAATTTCTCTGTGCGCATCGCACACAAAAAATTTGAATAATTTATCCAGCATTTGCTTAAGTTTTGACAACTAAGATTTAGTCACAGGAATGTAAAACAAATGAAAAGGGCTTACTTTGCATTTCTTGCAGCAAGCTCCTGCAGAGCATTCAGCATGTTTGATTAACTTGCATGTCATTGGATCACAGCAAGGATTTGATTTAACACATTCCTAGAATATTGAATAAATATGGATTATAAACCGATTTCAATGTGTAGCGAGGTCAAGATCTAATTTGAAATGATTAAATATGTAATTTTCATCATATTATGCGTACATACATACGCACACGCAGACATCACGACAAAGTTGTAGTGTTTTCTAGAATGGTTAAAATAGGTATTTCGGTTATTCGTATGTTCGTGCGTAAATACGTATCTACGAAAAAAAAAAAAAAAAAACTAGTCAAAATTCAGAAATAACTTCGCAAATTCGGCTTGCTTCGTAGATGAAAATGAAGATGACCATCTAACTACCGCTGGTTTTGATGAATTCCTGAGGCTCAGAAGCAAAGCTGCGGAATCGTAGTTGTAGTCGGAGTTGGAGTGATTTTGTGGTAAAAGAGTCGGAGTCGGGAGTCAAAGGAATAAAATTTCATGTGTCGGAGTCTGTCACTTTCTCCCATAGTCCACAACTCTGCCAGTGCTTGCTGAGTCGGAATCGGAGTGGGACCGGTTTTGTGGTAAATGAATCGAAGTCGAAGACTCTAAAATTTCCGGAGTTGCAAATCGGTCATTTTTCCTCCGACTCCAAATGAAAGATTTTCCCCTCAAAAAAATTAAGGTGAAAACTAGCTAGTTGCTGGTGATATTTTCCAACTAGATATGAATGGGTAGAGATAGTTTCAAGCTGTATTATTATTCATTTTTTTGTTAATTTGAATAAAATTTTTTGTTATTCATCTTATACAATTTAATGGATAGTGTTTAGATTCTTTTTCAACACTTTTAGGCAATTTTAAGATAAAATTTTATCAATTAACTTCTTTAAGCTAGTTAAATAAATTGTTTTCTTTCGTATTAAAACTTGTTTGACTTATTCAATCCTCCAATTCACACTAAAAGCAATAACCTCACACAAAGGATCGAAACATATCTCCAATCCCCACCCCCATCCCGGTTCTACTTAGTAATAAGTATTAATTTTAAAAATGTTTCTTCGCACTATATTTTAAAACGTGCATTCACACACTTTTGTAAGGTATTTAAAAAAAGGGGGGTTGGTTGCCTACTCACCTCCATTGTGCCACAATCGCATTCTTCTTCGTCTTCTTGAACTCCATTTCCACACACAGACATTCTCTGCACGGGAAGTAAAACTAGTAAAAGAAGAGCAATACAATAACATAGATAAAAAGTCCCAAATTGCTTTTTACTTGTTAAAAAATAAAACATTAGACAAGAGTCCTGCTAATCCGAACTGATAGGGACCTCCGGATCCTGTACGGATGTAGGATTCGGATCCTGTACGGATTACCGAAAGTCCGGATCAGGCGGAAAACTATTGTTTCGTAAAAGCATCTACTTTGAATTTCTTTTTTGTGTTATGTATACTTATATGTTACTGTTAAAGTCCAAAATCTGGTAAATGTTGACATTAGCAGGTGAATATCAATATTCGCTAGCCGAAGACAGCGGTGAAAGACCGAAAATTTCCGTGGAATCACTGATGAAAGCCGACATTCTCCGATTTCGGACTTTCACGGTAACACATATAAGGGGAATGTGAGTTAAAGTGAAATAGTGGGGCAAAGTGAAATGATAAAATGTTTTTACAGTTTGAACTGCCACCTATTGAGCAATATTTTAACTATTTTCTTAAACGTACAGTAGATTCTAGTCAAAAAACAATAAAACAAACATCTCTAAAGAACAAGTCATTTTCAAAATTTGATACCAATATTGTAATATTTAGCGGTTTATCAAAAAAAAAAAAAAAAAAAAAAAACTATAAAATGACAAAGTTTTTGCAATTTACGTTTTCATTATTAATTAAGAAATGCTGCTATCTAGTGCAATCCTTTTTTAATTAATTTTATGTTTTGATTTTAAATGTTTAATAAAATTTGTCAAGTGCATGCGAGGGAAAGTGAAACAGTTAATTTAGTTTACTGATTCATTCATATATTAAATCCCTTACGTATTAATTAATTAACTAATTCATGCACTTTCCTTTATTTTTTAATTCACTCATTTATTCATTCATACATTAACTTATTTTCTTATCCATTCACTATTTTATTCACTCATTTATTTTTCTTATATTAGTTAATTAATTAATTAATTAATTTACTGTTTCATTACAGATTCATTCATTTCTATATTTATTTGTTCATTCATTCGGTAAAAAATATTTTTAATAATAAATTGGAACACATTACACGAGGAAAATATTTTATTTTTCTCCTTATGCCAGACTTGAGGCATGTGAAACTTTTTCACTGTTTTTAAAGGTACAAATTTAGTGCCAAAAATGAATAAAACTATTCCAATGCAAATTTTATTATAAAATACATTGTTTTTTTGAAATCTTGGGAATCAACAAGTCTTTAAAAAACTGCGAGATTTTCAATCACGTTGTATGAACATAGTTGTCTTACACTTATGAGAGCGAATTAAATTGTTCTTTAAAGATTTTAACGACGTCATACTTTTAATGTAATAGGAAAACATTCCATAACAAAATCATTTCCTTTAAAAAATTCGAATTAAAATCTCTAAAGCAGATCAAGACCTTTTTTTTTTGTTAATACTCAATGTATTAATTAGGTAATGAAGAACAGATTTTTTTTGCAAAAGTACCAAGAACTTTTCATAATGCACTCAAAAGGACAAAATAACTTTTTTAATTATAAAGGACAATTTAAGAATTCCTGTAGTTTTCGAAAATTCCAAGAAAATGACACCACAAACGAAGAAAAGTGCGGCTCAAGTCATGAAGGAAATTTCTTATCATTATCTAGCTTTCAATCAAAACTTAGAGTGTTGAAACATGCATATTTTTCTTATTGGGAAAGTTTGATTTGAAATGACTAGAACCGCACTTTTCTTCGTTTGTAGTGTCATTTTCTTGGAATTTTCGAAAACTACAGGAATTCTTAAATTGTCCTTTCTGACACAGAAAAGTTATTTGGTCCTTTTGAGTGCATTATGAAAAGTGCTTGGTATTTTTAAAGAAATCTATTATTTTATTCTTTTTAGTGTAAATGTATTTCAGAAATATAATAATTTTACCCTCAAGAAAATTCACCTTTTCTTTTCATATAAATGCTTGGTATTAAAAGGGAAAAAAACCTATATACGTGTCTAAAACTTTAAGCGATTGGCCCTAAAATTTAATCCTTGTTCCTCTCTAGGATTTATGCTTGCTAATTTCATGCTTGCTTCAGAGAAGCCTTGATTCAAAATTTTCATTACGATTGCTTTTAACATTACTGTTGCAAGGCAACAAAATTTGTTACAATAGGTTTTATATTTAAACATTTAATAGGGAAATTACATGAAATTTGCTGTTTTCCATTCTAACTGAAATAATAATTTTATTTTCGAATTTTAATTTTTCAGTGCTAAGTTGTACCTTAAGATTAAGCAAATCATTTAGTGAAATCCCGAAGTCTCTAAGAGGTCTAGTTGCAGAGATATAAGCAAAACCAGGTCTCAGATTTCTCCGTGACAATCAGGCCAAGTATAATACCAAGTGCATAAAAATAGATAGTTTGACCACCGACGACCATCAAACGCAAACATCCAGTTTAGAGGCGGAAATGGAAGCATCTATCAGATTTTAGGGATACCAGCTTTTGCAGATGTGTGTTAGTTTCTGAATTATGCAATCACATTGAAATTGACAAAGCACGCGCTTCAAATTTTTACTTTTCCCCCTAATTGAGATCGACTAGTCTTAATCATCGTTATGTAATAGATTACTTTAGGTCAATGGCAAAAATCGGTAACTGAACGTTTGCCAATTCCATATCATCCGGGCAGACTAACTTACGGTATTATAAGTATTTAATGATTGCGTCGCAACAGCCAATGAAATTGTTGAAACATCATGACGTAGAAAAATCGGGCTAAATTTCATATCCGGCGTTTAAGATTTCAAGCAAAGGCTGAAATAGTTCAATTCAATATATCAATGCTATAGTTTGCAGTAGGTTAAAATAATACCGGTGTTGCATTTCTGCATAAAATACAGTATTATACAATGAATACATAATTATGCACTTATTCAACAAAACCATTATATTGATTTTAATAAAGATTGAATATTTGTTATGAAATTCTGCTTTACTTTTTCTCACTATGCAATTGAAATACTATGCGTTGGAAGTTGTTTATTTATTGCTTTATAATATGAACCATTTTAGGAAAATAAGAAATTAATAGTGAGCTGAAACGATGTAACTTGTTGAAGAATTGCTTTTCTCTTTTGCTTTAATATTTTAAGGTTCTACAAACTGAAAGGTTCGTACCATTGTTGGCATGTTGAACAAGCAAGCACCATGTCCTTTACTCAACATTTTGTAGTAATCATCAACGCTACAATCCGAGAACACAGTCGAACTCAAATAGCTATAAAATAAAATAAATAATTAAAAAATAAATCATGAAATGAAAAACACCACTTTGTTGATACAAGAAGAAAAAGGTTCCAGAAAATTAATTAAAAGTAAATACAGTAGAAAATAATATTAAAAAAGATCGCGGAAAAAATTTGATTGATTACAGTAATATTTGACTGTATTAAGCTGTAATACTTTTAAGACTTAAAACGTGTTTTAAAACTTACTTCATCTTACATCTTAGTTATCTTATCATTTAATTTTTCCATTGTAAAAAATTTCTAAGAAAAATATTGCTTAATTTTTGTGTTTTTTTCTTAATTAATGTCAAACTGAGGATCGGAAACTATATTTTGTTTCTCCCGTTTAGGAATTTTACTTCTTTTGAATTTTTCACTTTAAGGAAAACTTTTCACGTATTTTAATCTAATGTAAATGAAAAAATCTACGTGTATGTGTGTGTGTTTCTCGGTCGCTTCTTGGTCAAATTAAAATGTCAAGAAATATGAAATTTTGGTTGAATGCACCTTGTGTCAGGACCTCGAAGCACCTCGAAGAGTTTTCCCCATATTTCGAAATTGTTCGTTTTTATTATAATTTTAAGAAGTAAGCAAAACTAATAAATTTGGGAATATCTCAAGGATGAAACGTCACATTATTTCAGTTTTTGCGAATTAATGCCCTTAAAACTGCACGAAGATCTTTTTCCGAGGCTCGTAGAACAGTCAGAAATAAGTGCAATTATTCGTTTGAAGTAGTTTCTGCTCGATGTTTTACATCATCTGCGCGATTTTAATCAAAGTGAAAAAAAAAAAAAAAAAAAAAAAAAAAAAAAAAAAAAAAAAAAACTTGAATTCTGAAATTTTGAATTCAAATTATGTGTTTCGCAAACACGAGTTGCGACAGGACCCTACTCATCGGGGGCTATTGTTTCTAGAAACAGCTCCTGTCCCCCCAAGCCTACCCGTCCTCCTGAGCGGTTACGTGTGTATAGTTGTGTGTGTGCGTGCAGGCGTGTGTGTATGTGTAGGCGCGCGTGAGTGCATGTGTAGGCTTGTGTGTGTGCGTAGACCTGTGTGTATGCACGTAGGCGTGTGTGTATGTGTGTAAAGGATTGTGTGTATGAGCTTGTGGGTATGTGAGTGTATGAGCGCGCGTGTGTGTAGGACATGGACGCCATCGACCAGGAGAAACGGATTCCAGGAGGCAGTGCTCGAAGCCGCGCCTGCAGAGGGCGGTGGTGCTGTTGTGCCTGGTCCAAGCTGAAAAAGGAACCACAACGCCAAGGACGGTCAAGTGAGAACAATAAGCAATCGTGATTTCTCAAAAAAAAAAAAAAAAAAGACTTTTGAAAAGATTTAAATAGAAATATTTTTGCAGTTAAATATCTTGAATGTAGCCCTAATTAAAAATCACTTCTTTCATCAGTTTTAATAGAACAGTACTTAGGGAAAATAATGAAAATAGCGCTATTATAAGTTATATTCTTAAGAAAAAAAATTACGATATTCATTGAAAACGATATTTAATTCTCAAAAGAATTGAAGCTAAGCGTTTAATTTCGAGAAAATAAAATTTAAATTTTGCGTTTTTTTCCCCAGTACTTTTGTCTTTTTGAAAGCAACTGCAGCAGCAACTAACCTTAAAAATTATTCATTACATACAAACTATAACGACATTACAAAAGATTGCTTAGTTTATAACGAACATTAATTTTCATTTACTTTGATGCTGTGACTCTGTGAAAAAGCTGTCATGTATAAAACTATGAGAGCAAAAAAAATGACCATAGCTATGTCAGGTATAGGTCTCTTTCTTTATTGTTTGTTCCTCATTTTTGACTGTCATGATGAATTTGAATCCATGCCACTTCTAGTAAAAAAAAGCTAAATAAAATTGATCACTTACGGAATGTTATTTCCCATAATGCATTGATGACTATCAGCGCATCGACAATCTAGAAATTAAAAAACAAATAATAAATAATACGTTTGCAATATATTTCATATTATAATTAAAAAAGTCGTAGGAGCAATTTCCAATTACATCAGAGCAATTGTAGGAATGAATCCATTAAGTTCACAGAATCCAATAATAAAGAGCAAAATTAGTGGTCGCAACCAGCCACAGTGCGACTAAAGAAAAAAATGGCGATTAAAAAAATCATATGACATTAGCAACCTCAAAAAGACATGGTTTTAAAGGGAACAAAAGGCATGAAGTAATTGGTAAAATCTTTTCCGCCAAATCGAGATGCAAGCCTTTGCGTTTTATTTTATTGAAAATATATTCATCATTTTCCATGGCGCAACAACCCGCGGTGGGTCAAGGCCTTCTGTACCAACCGTTTCTAGCCTTCTCTAATCGCAACTAAGCTCTTCCAGTTCTTAGACTTAAAGACAATACATCCCTGTTCCACAGCAAAAAATACTTACATTAAATAATGTATTCGCAATTCAAATAAACTACAAGAGGCCTTGAAGTCTCTGGCTAATGGCGGTTGAAAGAGGAAAAACCAAAATGACTGATCCATTTACGTAGGATATGATCTGTTCAATGAGACATCTTCCTTGTCCGAGCAAAATTGAAATGCTTTACCTCTTTGGATCATTTCTTATATTACCGCAAGGTACCGTATTCGAGCACTAAAATCGCAATTCAAATAAAATATATTAGACGCTGCAGTCTCTGGCTAATGGCGGTTTAAAGAGGAAAAACCAAAATGACTGATCCATTTACGTAGGATATGATCTGTTCAATGAGACATCTGCCTTGTCCGAGCAAAATTGAAATACTTTACCTCTTTGGATCATTTCTTATATTAATTCAAGGTACCGTATTCGAGCACTAAAACTGCAATTCAAATACAATGTAGGAGACGCTGCAGTCTCCGGTGGATGGCGACGAAAGAGGTAAAACTAAAACCTACTGTTTCATGTTATATAGTCTTAAAATGTTTAGTAAAGAGATACTTAAACTCCTATAGTACAAAACCAACTAAATCTGTGAATTTATTTACATCTCTGGAATACAGGAATGTTGCCACTCAGGCATAACTAATAACACGTAACATCCTTCCCTTTTTACAGAACTTTCAAACAGTTATTTTCCCTCTCAAAATAAAATCACAACACAATATTATACTAGAATCAAAAAAATTTTTTAAAACGTCACAAAAGTTCTCTCTTCAAAATTAAAGAAATAAACTTAAAAAATCACTAAGCAGAATAAGGTAAATTAAATTCTGAGAGAGAGAAAAAAATTAAAGAAAAGTAGCAGTTCTAGTCTTTGTATCTTGATGGCAATTTCACAACGCGTCCTGATTTTGTTTTATATTCTGTATTGTCTCTTTTTGAATCAGTACCCATTTTTTGTAGTAAAGATGGTATACAAGTTTTATTTTTTGTATTTATATTTTCTGTTGGTACACTTTCTGGTATCTGCTTGGTTGGCGTATTTGGTATTGGTGTCTCGAATTTTTTTTTCGTGTGTGTTGTTTTGGGTATTCCTCGAATAAACCTTCTATTTCTGACATATTTTTGTCCATTATCCGTGGTGACCTCTAATCTTCTAGGTGTTAAAGTCTTTGTAACCACAGCTTTCTTCCAGGTATCATTTTTCTTTTGAGGCTGCATGTACACTATATCTCCATACTGAAATTCAGGCAGAACAGATTTCTTGTAATCAGCTTCAGACTTCCTCTGTCTTAGATCTTCTTTACGATGAGTAATTTCAGGATAGGAATTGAAAGATGGCTTAAATAAATTATTTGTAGTGGGTACTAGAGTCCTTGTCCTTTTTCCAAGAAGTAACTGTGCTGGGCTTTTTGAAATGTTTTCAATTGGAGTATTCCTATAATTCAATAGACCTAAGTAGGGATCTTCTTTTGCAAAGAGACTCCTTTTCATAATCCTCTTCACAATTTTTACGGCAGATTCAACTTGACCATTTGATTTACTATTGTATGGACTGGTCTGCTTGTGTTTAATATCCCAAGCTTCACAAAATTTGTCAAATTCAGAAGATTTCAGCTGTGAATCATTTCCAGTTACAACTATTTCTGGTATACCATATCTTGCAAAATGATGTTTGACTTTTCCTATAACAGTTGTTGATGTCGTGTCTGGTAGATAATCCACTTCTATAAATTGACTAAAATAGTCCACAGTAACTAAGTAATTTCTATCTCGTAAAACAAATAAATCAATTCCAACTTTCTGAAAAGGTCTTTCTGCTACTTCATGCCACTTTATTGCTTCTTGAGGTCTACGATCACTATATGATAAGCATGTATGGCATCCACTTATGAATTGTCTAATTTCAGATGACATACCAGGCCAAAAAATAAGCTCTCTTGCTCTTCTTAATCATGAATTAATACCTTGGTGTCCTAGATGAATTTTGTCTTTCATTTCTCTTCTCATCGCTTTTGGAATTACTATTCTTTCTCCTCTTACTACAACACCTTCTTGAATTCCAATTTCATCTCTATAGTCAAAATAATTTCTTATATTTGGAGGAACATCAATTTTGTCCTCTGGCCATCCTTTTGTAATCATTTCTTTTAAAGCGAGAATTTCTTCATCTTTATTTGATTCATCTTGTATTTTCTCTAAACAGGTTCCTTTAATTGGCAGAGTGTGAACACTGCAAACTATATCAATTTTCTTATTGTCCTGTTCTGTTGTATTCAGTGGCGCCCTAGACAAAGTATCTGACACAAGGCTTTGTGTTCCGGGCTTGTAGACTAAATCAAAATTGTAACGTTGAGCTCTAAGTAACATACTCTGCAAGCGCTTCGGTGCCTTGTGTAAGGGTTTCTTTCTAATAGCTTCTAAAGGTTTGTGGTCATTGTATACAGTTATTTTTCTTCCATATACATAATGGTGAAATTTTTCTAAACTCCATATAACAGCTAACATTTCTTTTTCAATTTGAGCATAGTTACGCTCCGCAGCATTTAGTGTTCTACTTGCATAGGCAATTGTACCCGAGTCTTGCATTAATACTGCACCAAGCCCAAATTGGCTTGCATCACATTCTACTTGAACAGGTTTTGTAAAATCAAAAATTTTCAAAGTTGGTGCTTCTGTGAGTAGACTCTTCAGCTTCATTAGGGCTGCATCTTGTTTCTCTGTCCAATTCCATGGAATATCATTCTTTAAAAGAGTATACAATGGTTCACTAATAGTAGCATAATCTTTTAGAAACTTCCTCTGATAATTACACATTCCCAAGAATCGTTTCAATTCTTCTTTATTATTAGGCTTTTTAAGATCAATAATTGCTTGAATTTTCTTTACATCAGGTTTCACGCCTTCTTTGGAGATTTTGTGACCCATAAAAATAATTTCATCACATTGCAGTTCCATTTTTTCCTTATTGAGCTTCACATTCAGATCTTTGCATCTCTGTAGAAAAAGTTGCACATTTTCATCATGTTCTTTTCTGTCTTTTCCAAAAATTACTACATCATCAGCAATATTGATGAGTCCAGGAAGACCTTCAAATGACTGTTTCATCTTAATTTGGAAAATTTCCGAAGCTACATTCAAGCCAAAAGGCAAGCGCAGAAAACAATATCGTCCAAAAATAGTTTGGAATGTTGTTAGTATACTTGATGCTTCATCAAGAGAAATGTGCCAGTCGAACTTGTCAATTATTTCTTCAGTTGTTCTTGCTTCATCATCTGTCGAAAACGAAAAACCATTGTATCTTTGTAATGCAGCGTCACCCAGTGTATGTAATAATAGCGCAACTTGATACTTCATAGTCTGCTTTTCTAAATTGGTAAGAATCGCATAATTCATCCATTTTTGCTTGAACAACTTCCATCTTGTGCATAGATCACTATCGAACAACAACGGTTCAGGAGCTTTGATAATAGGCTTAGCAGCGTCCGTGCTCATTGCGGCTAATTAGAATTTCGATCTAAGTAACTTCTTCAAAGTTATTTAAGAGAATAATAATTTACTTATTTTTCCCGCTGCCACCATGTTTCATGTTATATAGTCTTAAAATGTTTAGTAAAGAGATACTTAAACTCCTATAGTACAAAACCAACTAAATCTGTGAATTTATTTACATCTCTGGAATACAGGAATGTTGCCACTCAGGCATAACTAATAACACGTAACACCTACCCTCATGCATGGAATAACTTACTTATTTAAGTAACAAACTTATTTATTTAAGTTTTAAATATATGATTCAAAAACAAGATTAATGTTTTAAATGTTAAATTTTTACCTGGATATAATTTTATAATCTTTTTTTCTGACTTCCCATTAGCTTTGAATTTATCTCCGAGAGCTAACTATAAACACAAAATCTCATAAACTTTTGATTGCCTGAAAAACAACTTACCTTCACTATCATGCTTAATTCCTAAATTATGTCCAATCATATGCGCCAAAACAAATGACGTCAAATGAGGCTGATAAATATTTCTTATCTGGAAGAAAAATGATAAATAACATTTCGATGAAATTATTGAAAAAAAAGAAAGGAAAAAAAAAGGAAAAAAATACAGCTCTTTTTCAATGACTACACTTAGACGAAAAATCTTTTACGACTTGAACGTCTCAGATGGATTTAAAAAACTCATTCATGCTCCAAACCTTGAAACAAGGATCTCAAGTCACGTGATATATTTTAAAGTAAAGTATTGGAAGAAATAAGGTTTCCTTCACTCGTTTCACTCAAAACATGTCTCCCATTCGTCGCAGTTGAACCATGTGACTTAGGATCTTTGCCTCAGCGTTTCCTAAACCAATGACTGAACTTGCTCCCTTAAATTACTAACTCCTGCTGGGATAACTGGTTAACTTGTTTGTCACTAAGATTGGTTTGATATGTTAACAATGAATCGCGATTTAGATACGAAATTTTTCTGTTTAGTTATGAGAAGAGGGGTACATATAAAAAACATTTTAAAAAATCTGGTTTAGCAGTACATTTATCAATGAATAATTTACATAAATAAATAAAAGAAAACTAACATAATTATTCATTTAACAACCGAAAAATTATTCGTGTAAATTGGGTGATCGGAAAATGTGACCCTCTCTTAGTAAGTCACCGAAGGAGTAGAGGATATGATCCTGTGCTGCATATGCTGCACATAATGTGAACGAACTATGCACAGGAGTGACTAAAAAACGGAAAATAGCAACTTATCAGTGTCCTGGATGTGATGAAAGATCTTTCTCCTTTGCACAGAAGTAAATATGGAATTTTGGATCATGTTTTTGAGTTTATCATACGTGGTTTAATAATTTTTATATTGACAACTAGCAAAAATACCCGGCTTTGCCTGGATCAGAAATAATTATGAGAAACAATCGTTACTTGCCCTTGTTTTCTGTTTTAAGCGAAAGAATTTAAAACAAACCTTTATGACGTGATTAAAAATCTAGCTTCTTCCTTACTCATTAAACTAAAATAGCAATAAGTATAAAGAACAAAAAAGCATTCAATTAGAAACGAAAGCACGACATTTAAGCATATACAAAATTGAAGATTTTCCGAAATATGAAATTAAACTTTACATGTTTAAAAAGATTTATCTGTTAGTACTTTTTTTTTTAAATCTAAAACCTTGTCTGTATGGCTGTTGATGTACGAACTGTTTTAAAAAATGTAGCCGCCCGTGTTCTCTTTACACTTGCTTTAGTTATTTAGGGAAATTTCAATTTTTGTGGACACTTGGTGCGGTTTAAAATCTTACCAAATTTGCGAGAATCATTTTGGGACACTTTCGATAATACTCCCCCTCCTTACTGATTTTTATTATAGAAATATTGTTGCCAGATGCTGAGATACTTTTGGTCAAAATAAAATGGCGCTAAACGTTTTCATCCGAAATGTTTCCAAAATAAGTAGTAAAATTTGGCGATTGTTTGAAATCGTGCAAAAAGAAAAATTAATGGAATTTTTGTGCGGTTTATGGATTTGCATAATTTAGTTGTTGAATTATTTTACAGTATTTTTTTTTTAAAGTATCTTTGATTGGCGATATTTTGTTTATATGGTGAAAGCTGAGAAACATTATTCGCAACTCCAGCGCTCGAATACGCTACCTTGCGGTGATTTACAAAACTGCCGAAAAAACTAAAACATTGCCACATTGCGTTCCACGTGTGTCTGTTGACGTAAACACAGGCAGTTTGTTCTGAGTATTTATTAACGCAATCGATGTGTCTTAGCTTGCTTTCAGCTACAGAAATTGTTTCGTCCCTTAGTAGTATTCTCGAGCTTAAAATAATGTTTGTTTTCCTTATTTCCTTCTAAAACGTGAATTGATTGAGAAATGGTAAAAGCGTTAACACACGAAAACTCTGGATTAACAAACTTGGATAACGTTATACCAGGTAAAAAATTTTATTGTTTTGTGTGAATTTGTAAGAATATAGGTTTTTTTTTTAAAGCTTAAATTAATTTAACTAACCATATTTTGCAGCAGCATTTAGTTGGAATTGACAGTATGCAAAATATTTTCTTGAATATATTATCGTAGAACAAAATGAAAAATGTTTAACCGAGAAAGAATTTATTATATTGCTTTTATTCTCAGCTGAAAGGTTTCGCCAAATTTGTTTAGGGTTATAGTTTTAGTATTGTGCGAGCAAAGTAATCCTTGGCGAGATTCCGCATGTTTACCATTCAACCATTTTTAATTTTTATCATGAGTGGAATAAAATGGTAGAAAGATTAACAGAATTCGATAAGTAAAAAGAAATAATGGTAGATCAACTGAAAAGAAAACTACCACCATATATCCGTGAGAATTTTGTTGATGATTTGCATAGCATGACATAATTAAATCATAACTCAGAAATTAGAAACATCGAACAGAAAATTTTTAAATTAACCGATTCAGGAATTTGAGAGAAATAACTCAGCTACAAATGCAAAACAATAAGCGCTAGCCAAGCAAGGCAAAGAAGTATCATCTTTTTTTGATAATAATTCGTAATGTCATATTAAATTTTCTAGCATTAATTGTTACTCTCGTCAGGCCACAATTATTATTTAGTTTTATCAAGAATCGATAAATATCGAATTCAACATCGTGGAAATGGCTGCTTAGAACTACGAAGTTTGCAATAATATTTGACGTTTAGTAATGCTTCTTGAATTTTCATTTCTTTCTACATGAGCCAGAAAGTCAACAATACTTTGAAAATTAATTTAAAAAGAATAAAGCGAAAAAATCATGCATACGAACAAAATTTACAGGCTTATTAGCATTTTCTTCGTTACCCACGTGCGTTTGTTTTACCTTTTTCGTCCGCCATTAGAAAGGGGCTACAGTGCCCCCTATAGTTCGTTGGAGTTGCGAATTACGCAGTCTTTGGGCTCAAAAACAGCGACAGTGGAAAGAACTGCCAAATGCATCAGCTACTGAAATCTTTCTGAAAAAATTCTGGCGATATTTCTGCTGGTTAATTCGATATAGTGAGCAAGTGTCCTATCAGCATAAATAATAATAATAAACCATTAATTACATAAGTTCCGTTTAAAAGTAAAATAATCAGCCAAATCCGTTTATTTTTAGCCAATCTTGTGGAAAAACGTTACTTTAAGATTTGACTTGAGAAAAGCCTCAAAAAGTCAGACGAAACGCAAAAATATTCAACAATACAACAATTCTTGGGAGTTGAGATGACACACTAAATAATGACTTGGGTTGATGAAAGCCTTCGAACAGGAAACAAAAAAGCTCATAACTCGTTTTTTATACAACTTAGAAACTTCGAACAGATGCTATCTTCAGCAGAAAAATTGGCGCTTTCGATGGACATATAATGTTAATATGTGCACGTTTTTTTCCACCCCCATATTGGGGGGCATTTATGCGAAAATTGGGACTAAAATTGGAATAAAAAGGGAACTATCAATCGGATTTTTTTCGAATTGGTCTATAAACCTTCCCAGTACCAAACTGAACAAACGGTGAAAGTTTCAGCCAAATCTGCCGGGTAGTTTCTGATATCTTAGGGAACATATTTACCAAACTCCATTTTTATATATATAGATAAAGAATTTTTTCAATTTTTTTCAGAGTTTGCCTTACTGGGGATCAGTGTCACTAGTAAGGCTAATTCCCCATTTTTCGTTCAACTGCTGACAAAGATAACTTTAACTTAAATGTTTAAATGGATTGCCTTTTTCCTTAAGTCATTTGAAGAATGTACAAAAATTGTTGAAAACTCAATAAGCGAGAACTTTAGGTTGGCCTGATTTGGGCATTTACCTTACTTAAATATATCCAAACATTGAGTGTAATTACCCTACCTTGTCGAGCATTGTCGCTCAGTGTGCAAGGTGTAGTTAAATAAATGATAAAAAGTTCCTAGAACGTTTATACAAATTAGTAGACTGCGAGGCGTTCCGTAAGCTTTGGAGTTATATATCGTTGAAAAGTATTGATTTGTTTTGTGTGTGTAAATTTTGCTACTTAAGCCCTGGTTTTCCTAGAAGCGAATCGCTGATCTTCGACGTCGCTCCTCGTCGCGACGCTGAAATCAAAGTCAAGTATATTCCGGCGTGGCCATTCACGACGTCGATTTAGTTCGAGAGCGCATGCGCAGAAGAATCAAGATTTCTCCTCGGCGAGGAGCGACGCCGACGATCGGCGAGTTCGCTCCTAGGAAACCAAGGTTTTATTCATATTTCCCTTACGTGAGCGTTATTCAGCGGCATCTCGCTGGGAAGTCACGGGAGGTCACTGTGACTTTCCGGAAAATTCCTTATTCGGCAAATTTGGAGACATAATTGCAATATTTAAATGCTCGAACGTTCTATTTCTGAGGTTTACTTAGAGTCGCTATGTAAATAGGACGACGCATCTGCTTAAGTTTAGACATTCTGGATAGGATTTTTTCATTATTGCAGAGTTATTGTTTCCAGAAAAAGTTTCGAGTTTTGCCAAATTGGCCAAAAATAATATCTTATATCTTTAAACGAGAAATTCTTGTGGGTATATATATATTTCTTATCTCGGAAACGGCTCTAACGATTTGGATGAAATTTTGGATTTAATTGTAGTTTTGCATTCTAAGTTCATCTACATCAGTGTTTTTTTCTATAAAAACGCGATTTTTTTTTACAAAAAACAGTTTTTTAATATAAAGTCAAATTGAGTTAAGCCTTGAAGTAAACTGTGAGTTGACGCATCAGGCAGACGATTTGCAACCATAACACAATGAAAATTTGTCTCTCCTCGCATTAAAATTTTATACTTGCTTAGGGGCTTGGCTGATATTGGCCACTTTGACTAATTTCAAACACACTTGGCTGAAAACAAATTCAAAAGCATTATGTAAGTTGATGTAAGGCTTTTTTTCTTTTTTAAGTGAAACTATTGCTTGACCATCCTATTTTATTTATTTATTTTCTTTTTACACTTCAAATAGTTTAACATGTTTTTAAAATCACGCATCTAAAATTTATTTCGAAGAAGTGTATGTCTTGAGATTCTTTATGTTTTGTTAAGACAGTTGTTATCATTTGTTAGAATGGTTTGTGGATCATCAGTTCTGATGAATATCATGCTGTATGTAGCATTTTCTTGCATAAAAACTAAAAGTACTTATTTAAAAAGAAAATCTCGATTGGGATAAAATCGTGAAACGCATCATAGTATGAAAGGAAGTATTCGGTTAAAAACCGATTTCACCATAGCAAAACTAAGGTCAAAATATTTTAATCACTGACAAGAAAATTGTATAGTGGAAACAAACGTAACAGATAGTTTAAAGCAAAATGTTGATTTAATTACATTCAGAACCTTCTTTGTTTGGTACTTTAGTGTTATAAGAAGGTCGAGTACACAATATTTCGTTAACGAGAAGCTTTTCAAGTATATTTGGAAAAGTATTGAACCTTAAAAAAACACAATTTGACAAAAAATAATTCTTTTAAAGCCGAGCGAGGCTCGGTCGTCCAGGTACTTTTATTTAATAAACAATTCATGTGCAGCCAATAATTGCTCTCAGTGAAAAATCACCCAACGCGATAACTTGCCAGAAAAGACAACCACTTATGTGTTCATACCCGTATTTTATCATTCGGCAAAATTGGGCGATCCATTCGGCGAATTAATAATTTCTATCCTATTAAAAATTTTAGTTCTGGGCGCCCCTAGCGTCATTACCCTATTTTACCCATATAGGATATACACTACTCTTTCTTTTTTTTTTATGATACATGTCCTTTTGCAGTTTATGAAGAAAGTATAGTATGCAGTTTATGAAGATTAGTAAATTTCTTAGTAAAGATCTAAATTCACATCTTACTTTCGTAATTCCAATAGCACTTGTAGTGCAAATGCTATCCAAGAATGCATGGCCGCTTTCATTGTCATCAAAGTCAGCGCTCCTGGAAAAAGGTTTTTATCAGAAGAGCACACAGAGAAAACTCCGCTACATGAAGATAAATAAAAGAAAAGAGTACTTTCTATTTATTATCTTTCCTGAATTTTCTTGATTATGTTTTTTCCGCTAGTTTAAGAAGATAGAATGAAAAAATAAAATTAGTTCCTTAATTGCTTCCTGCGAGTTTGACTCAAGAAGATAATGAGATTTTTTCGAACTGTTAGCGATGACGTTAAGTGATGGATTGCGTAGCGAAATTGATTTGGAAATTGATGGGTTTGAAGCTACAAGTGGTCAAATTAAAAAAAAGGGAAAAGTTCGGAGAAAGTTTTTTTTCCAGAATGATTTTAATGCTCCTAAAAGCGTATTTTTAAAGTATTAGATTAATATTCATAAAATATTTCAAAAGTATAGTTTTTAACTAAAATTGGTTCACATTAGAGTCTTGACTTGCGCGAGAGATGCGTTCCAAAACTTCCTGGAAAGTCAAAGTTAGGTAAGTGAAACATGGTATGTTTTTAAAAGTCATTTTTTTAAAAGTTGGACACTTTTGATAGCTGATGTCTTCAATTTTCACGAAAATTTTAGGTTGTGTTTGTAATACTATAATAAGAAAAAGTGAAGTTTCTTTTTTCTTAAATCTGATTTGTTTGTCCCTGAGTAGAAGTGAAGTTTAAGGTTGTGAATATGTGGCACTAAATATATGATCGGTTAAATATATGGTCAGTTTCCTCCAAAAAGCAATGTATATCCACATTAAAAAAAAATGGCATGGGTCGACCATTGCTTTTGGAGCAAAATGATCATATATTTAGTACCATATATTCAAGGAGCCATGGCACACCAAAGAGGTACGGAGAGATATCCCGTATCTCATGGTGAGCAAAATTCACATATTAAGGGGTAAACTCCCATCTGGGCTGACGCCCAGCACGGGGACCTTTCCCGGCGCAATAAGCACCAATACCGTCCGTAGCCACCAGACGACTATCGACCGTCGCACCCAGCCGTGCGGGGGCCCCGCTACGCGGACCCCCCGGACAGTGAAACCTAAGACTTACAGCTAAGTGGTGGGGGTGTGTGCGGAGAAAAGTACCATATATTCAGGACCTTAAACTTTGACCTGTACTCAAGGACCAACAAGTTAAATATCAAGCTTTTCACTTTTTCTTATAACTATACTACTAGTACATCCTGAAACTTTCAGGAAAATTGAAGGTGACAATTATCGACTTTGTCCAACTTAAAACAAAAGACTCTTAACTCAGTCAAATGCATGCGCAATTTTTTTTAGACACTTATAAACTGTGTACGGTGCCTAAGAGACTTTAACTACCCGGTAGTAATGCTTTTAAATAGCGTATACTTTAAAATCCAATAGTTAATTCCACAACAATACATAAAATAGTTCAAATTTAGTTCCATTAATTATTTTCTATTCGCAACTCCAGAGCTAGAATACGCTACCTTGTGGTGATTAACAGTGCTAAAGAAAAAGGTAAAACATTCTATTCCACGTTTTTTCTTTGATGTAAATTACAGGCTTCAGACAGTTTATGGTGTAATGTAATTACAGAGGAGTAGAAAAGAAAGCTTCCCACAAACACGATGAAAATTTACAGTCACTCACTGAGCGTCAAAGCAAGTTATAAGTTACTGCGTTTGTTTACCTTTTTCATCCATTCATTACCATTTGACAGTGGCTGCAGCGCCCCCTATAGTTTATTGGAGTTGCGAATTGGATGCATGAAATGTTTCCGCTAAGTATTAGATGCACTCCGACTTCCGAAACATTATATCCAATTTGTTATTCCGTACGCCCCCAAAACGGAGAAGTTGCAAAAATTTAAACCCTCACTACTGGATTCAACTCTCTCGATATTTGCAAAAACCATGTTTTAAATACAGTCATTAGCCCTGTACAAGAGGTTTGAGTGCAAAGGTTGTGTCAAAACCTGTTTGAGTGCATTCTAGTTTTGAGTTGGATCCACTTGCGCAGCCAGAAATACCTTCTGGAGTGGATTTTTTGATCGAAAATGCCTTCTGGAAGTTTTTTTTTTTGATGGAAAAAATACCTTTTGGAGGCGTTTTTTTTGACCAAAAATACCTTCTGAAGGTTTTTTTTTTGGATCAAAACAGTCCTTTCATATGCATAAACTACAGTATTATAGTTTGCATTTATGTTAAAACCAATGGCTCTGGGGGGTGTTTTCACCCTCAAAACCCACCTTCGCTGTGCCACTGGTTGTATCCATTATATTGCAGAAAATGACGAAATACTTACGTTAGCAAAAGTGCAGTATCGATTGATATTCGATTGATTCTTCTACCACCGTACTCT
Organism: Uloborus diversus; assembly: GCF_026930045.1. Taxonomy (NCBI): domain Eukaryota; kingdom Metazoa; phylum Arthropoda; class Arachnida; order Araneae; family Uloboridae; genus Uloborus; species Uloborus diversus. The sequence continues at coordinate 85,207,521 of NC_072739.1, read as the reverse complement.
CGAAAACCGTTCAGATTATTAGTGATGTTAGAATCAATTTTCATTTGGTCTTCTAACCATAGTTCCAAGTACACCAAATTTACGGATGTATTTAAAGGCCGGTAAATCTGAAAAATAAAGTATGAAATCAGTTTTTAGAATGATTTAGAAGTTTACCTATTTCACTTACAATGTGTAACAGTGATTTGGCTGATTTAGATCTGTGACTTGTTTTTGACTGACTTTAGGGCCCCTGAGTCCGAAAATTATCTCTATTTTAGTCGATCACGTTTAATTTTTAAGCTTCATTGGGCTGCTCATTTACAAAATGCAAGATATTCAATGTACATATATGGGACAAAAGAAAAGATTTTTTTAGGCAAGCAGAAATATTTAAAAAAAAAAAAAAAACTTGTGTTTCTGATGAAAACGGAATTACTTTATATTCCTTGGTAAAAATTTATTATTTTCCGTGCCGAAAAAATAAATAAATAAAATAAAATAAATAAATAAATAAATAAAATATAAAATGAATAAATAAATGAATTAAAATTCGTCGCAAATAATAATACAGTGAAATCCCGTTACAACGAATACCAATTCAACAACATTTTCGTTTCAACGAAATAAATTTTCAGTCCCAACGTAATTGCAGTTACATTGTTTGAATTCCGTTGCAACAAAATTCCCGATTCAGCGAACAAAATTTGTGGTCCATTGAAGCTCGTTGTAACAGGATTTCATTGTAACGGGAAAGGAAACACTTTATTCGAATTTGTAAGTTTTATATCAGTCAATAAGTGAACAGTAGGGTTTTTTGTGATAGGCGCTCTCTTACGGAAAGTGGTCATATAGATCAGTTTTACACAGGTGTAGAGAGAGAGAGGAAAAAAGAAAAAATTTGTATGTCGCAAAGACATGGCAGAAATGAAACTTTTATCTTTTTTTTCCTTTTTTTTTTTACATTCTGAACTGTCACTTCTTCGTTTTCTCTTACACCACGCTCTCGTTCTTTTTGCGTCTGACTTAACATTTACAACAAAATTGTGAATTTTAATTTGAGAAAATTGATTATAAGCAATGAGAAACCGGAATAACAATCAAAATCAGCATTTTAATTGTTGCCGAACACAATGTAAAATAATAGTAGTTAATTTTGTAAATGAAAGTAAATGAACTAATTTCAAGGCTGAACTTAAGCAATGTGATTTACGGTTTAAATTGATGACTTGACTTGAATCGAATAAATCTTCAAAACGTTCAATTTTTGAAAAGTTTAAAATCAACAAAATCCTCAAATATGTGCTTGTTTAGGTGCAGTCTTGAAATAAATTCGTTAAATGTATTAACGGTATTAACTTTATAATTATTATTATTCTTCATTGTTTTCGGCAACAATTAAAACGTAGAAGTATTTTATTTTTACAATTACTGTTATTATTTACTGTTTCTGGCAACAATTAAAAAACAACTACGTCATTTCCGTCACACAAAAAGGTCGTGGGTCAGAATTTCAAAGCCCTCACCACATAAAAAGCTTCACTTCAAGAAAAATGAAGGAAGTGTCAAAACAGCACTACTTGAGTTTCTCCCCTCCTAAGACAAAGCGTTCTTCAAAAATAGGATTTGCAAATTGCCATGGCAAGCAATAATAAGAAAATGGTTTAAAGAATACCATACAGTAAGTACTGTTAAATATATTAAAATTGCATTCTTTTCATCCGCTTTATTCTCGGACAGAACTTTTCAGCAGACCTAATACTACATCTAATGGTGATGGGCATAATCGAGAACTTTTGAGAATCGAGATCTCGGGAATCGAGTACTTCTCATAATCGAGTGATTGACAATCGAGATCTTTTGAAATTGAGAACTCGAGCGATTGAATTCTCGATCACTTTGAATCGAGATCTCCGGTTGTGATAATCGAGAACTCGAGCTGTGATAATCGAGAACTCGAGTTGTGATAATCGAGTTCTCGAATGATCTTCAACAATCGAGTGATTTAATTATGAGAATTCGATTATGCCCATCACTAAAATCTAATAATGTTTTACAACATCATCTCCCACCAGGGGTGCCTACTCCCTAAAGGCAAGAGCGCAGCCCCGTAAATATCGTGGAAACCCCCCTAAAAATGAGTAAAATACCCCTTAAAACACCCTCCCTCATAAAAATTTCAATGGCGCAGTCTGTGCCATGATCTCCCCTTGGTCGGCACCCCCGTCTCTCACATAGAGATTTGAACTGGGTACATCTTGAACACGAGCGATCCTTAGCTCCTCCCATGAGCTCTATCTTAGAACACACTCGTAAAGTTTCGTATGCAACGTGATGGAATTAAATAAACTCTATTGCGCATGCAAAAATGTGTTATAATACTTACCAGATCCACATAATTGATCATTTCGACTGCTGCTGCAGCAACGTCAGACGGTGGACGGTTATATGTTTCGAACTATCAAGAGAAAGAGAATAAAAATAAAACGTCGCAAGAAAAAAAAAGTAAGGTTGTCCAGTTTTTTATACGTTCTTACCGATTTTTGATCAAAAACAAGAGCAGCTTCTATGTATTTATTTCGTATTGTAGCATCATTCTGAAAAAAAAAAAAAAAAAAAAAAAAACAACAAGCATAAACTTTTAATCAACTGTGTTAATACCAAAACTTTTATATATATATATATATATATATATATATATATATATATATATATATATATATATATATATATATATATATATATATATATATATATATATATATATATATATATATATATATATATATATAACCTACAGACCAATTAGATGACATTCGTAAAAAGGTATACTTACTTCTGCGAAATAAAATGGGTCTTCTTTATCTTTACCTTCTTCTTTATTTGCTTAAAAGAAAGGAGAAAGAAAAATACAATTACTTTCTACGCAAGCTTAAAATGTGTGTCTTCTTAAGTTAAATTAAAAAAATAAAAAAAAAAACGCTAGGAAAAAAGGCTAGATTTTTTTTTTTTTTTTTTTGAAATTTCACAAAAGTACATTTTACCAGGCGAAGAATTTCTGTGCAGAACTTCTGAATATGCGTTTCACCGGGCGAAGAATTTTCTTGTAGAATTTTAAAAAGTGCATTTCACGAAACGAAAAAATTGCTTGAAGAAGTTACAAAAGTACGTTTCACCAGGCTGAATTCATGAAAGTGAATTTCAGTAGATAAAGAATTTCCTTTTAAATATACTAAAATACATTTCGGCAGAAGGAGAATTTCCTTTTAAATTTACTAAAATTCTTTTCGGCAGACGAAGAATTTCCTTTTTAATTTACTAAAATACATTTCGGTAGACGAAGAATTTCCTTTTAAATTTACTAAAATACATTTCGGTAGAGGAAGAATTTCCTTTTAAATTTACTAAAATACATTTCGGTAAACGAAGAACTTTCTATTAAATGTACTAAACTACATTTCGGTAGACTGAGTAGACGAAGAACTTTTTTTTAATTTTACTAAAATACATTTCGGTAGACGAAGAGCTTTCTATTAAATATACTTAAATACATTTCGGGAGACTGGGTAGACGAAGAACTTTCTTTTATATACCAAAATACATTTCGGTAGACGAAGAACTTTCTTTTATATACTAAAATACATTTCGGTAGACGAAGAATATCCTTTTAGCGAAGAACTTGCTTGATTAATTAAAAAACGTGCTGATGTGTGCATCACATGACTTCTTTTTACTCCAATTTAATGTCATTTCCCCATTATTGGCAATTTTAATGTGACTCAATAGTTTACTCTCTAAATATCACCAACAGTGGCGAATTTGAAACCGAATTAAAAAAATCCGCCAAGTTTGTCGCCAAATTGGCGACAAAACTTGGCGATCAAAAGGCTGGCGATATATCGCCAAGTGTCCGACAAATTATAACACCACTTGAGTTAACATCGAAATTAACAATGGTTCCCCCCCCAAAAAAAAGATGCAAAAGACTCCTTTAGAAACACACAAATGCAACCAAAAGGGCAGGTGCACTACTAGACCCCACTAGGAGTCTACGTACCAAATTTCAACTTTCTAGGACATACCGTTCTTGAGTTATGCGACATACATACACAAATACATACATACATACATACATACAGACGTCACGAGAAAAATCGTTGTAATTAACTCGGAAATCGTCAAAATGGATATACGTTTTTAGGCACTTATCCATCTGTGGTCGAGTCGAAACAAACACTTAACATTTATTCGGGGGTGAGCAAAATGGAAATTAAATTCGATTTTTGTGTGAAAATTTTTTCGCGAATGCACTACTTTCTTTTTTGTAAAAGGAAGCAAAAATAAAATAATAGTTTAAAAAACTAAAAAAACACACTTTAGTAGCAAAATGAACTAAAAAGTTAAAAATAATCTTTGGATGACAAGTATAAAAAGTAATTGACAAACACTTAATTTTACTGTAATAGAAAAAAAAGCGTCGGGGGCATTTACATTTTTGCATGGATAACAAGTAGAAGAAATTTAAGACAACTGATAAGAAGTCCCCCACGCTTTTTTTCTATTACAGTAAAATTAAGTGAAAAGCGTGTTTTTTGTTTTTTAAACTATTATTTTATTTTGTACGAATTATCATTAATGATTCACGAGGGGGGGGGGGGGATTACGCAGACTACGCTATAGACATTTTTAGGGGAGAGGGTATTTTAAAGCGGTCTTTTTTGGATGATTCTAATTTGGGCCAAACCAAGTATATAAAGTAATTGATTAAGTGTTTGATCAATTACTTTATATACTTGTCATCCAAAGATTATTTTTTACTGTTTAGTTCATTTTGCTATAAAAGCGTGTTTTTTTGTTTTTTAAACTATTATTTTATTTTGTACGAATTATCATTAATGATTCACGAGGGGGGGGGATTACGCAGATTACGCTATAGACATTTTTAGGGGAGAGGGTATTTTAAAGCGGTCTTTTTTGGATGATTCTAATTTGGGGGGAGGGCGATTCTTAGAAGAATGGACACCTTCAAGATCGTGGATTTACGATTCTAGTTTTTGTACTCAAATAATCAAAAATTAATTGTTTGTATTTTTTATTTCTGAAAAATATAAAGTTATTACTGTTTTTTTTTTTCAAATAAGATTTAGATATTAAATATTGCTAACACTTATAACTTTTAAATGAAATCTTTGTGCGTGTGTTCGATTTTTATAATGGAATGTATCTTAATATTCTATGCATTATTTGCATCAGACATTTTGAATACTTTCTGGTAAATTCATGTGCAAACATTGTTACACTCCGCAGTTCTGATTTGTACGTTGTAAGCAACGGGGTCGTTTCCAAAATTTTAAAAGTATTTTTCCCTGAAAGAGCATGCTTAAAAACATAGGATCTGACCATATGCCATTCTGTGTTGCCATTCATAGCGCAAAATATTTAATTCGCATCTTTACTCACGTGAACTGGCAACGATATGGTTGTTAACAAGCGTAGAGCGTAATTTTAATTCGCTTCTTGATTATCATAAAGTGGAATCGCGGTAGAAAGATGCGCCAAAATGCATCATTTGTGACGTCATAAGGGCCACGCCTTGTTTGAAAAATTGGACATTTAAAAAAAATAAATTAAAAAATAACTGTTGGGAAAATGAAAGTATTTTCTGGGTTCATGTTATTATTATTATTATTTTTTGCTTATTCTATCCATTTCAGTGACAAAAAGTACTACTTTTGACTGAAGGAAACAACCCCATTCCAATAAGCCATTGGCTATTTGTGCAAATGAAAGTTGAGCCCACAAACATACAAGTTAAGCTAATAAAAGCGTGTTACTTAGAATAAACTAATAACTTATCGTTAATAAATTAAATTGGTTATAGAATATTGCATTGTCATCGGGTCAGAGGTTGCATTTCAAATTTTAAAAGAATCCGATCACAAAAAAGTGGGCGAAAATTGAGTTGCAAGATTATAAATTTAATTTCGGTGTAGACGGGATTAGAACGCATGCCCAATGATCCCCGTAGGTGGACGTCAGTAAAGACCCGCGCCTCAGACCGCTCGGTCACGAACGCTCATAAAGTGGTGGAATGTATTAAAAGTAATAAGCCACTAGCTCTTAGTCCAAAGGAGAGTTACTCACAAACATGTAAGTGAAGCTAAAAAAAGCGTGTTAAAAATAGGTTTCATCAGGCAAATAATTTCTTCGTAGAATTAACAAAAGTGCATTTCAGAAGGCAAATGATTCCGTTGTAAAAGTCACAAAAGTACATTTCACCACTCAAAGGACTTTCTTTTAAGATTTATAAAAAAGATTTATGCTAATGAAAATCACCTATTTAAACAATATTATTCTGATGGTTGCTGATATTGAAAATTAAATAAGTCGTCACATAGAAATGACAAACTATTGTTAACTTACCACATTCAAATATATCTTCTGGAAGATAATGATACAAGAGATGAGGGTGATTTTCCTGGGGGGAAAAAAAAGCGCGAAGCATTAGATGCATAAATTTTTATTTTGTGCTAGACTTCAAAGAAAAATTAGTTGAATTCACTGAACCGTAAATGTTCCAGTTTTGCTTTTCGAAGAGAACAACTTACCACGAGATTGAATAAATTACACTCATGAAAGGATGATAGTAAAATTTGCATTTATACAAATCTTTAATTTACAAATAGACAAATCTATAAGCTACAAGTTCTTTTTTTTTTTGATAACACACATTGAGGTCTTTAGCTATTCTCAGCGGAGAAACTTTATACCTCCAATAAACCACAACGTTTTTTTTCCAAATTTTATTCTCAGGACAATACAAATGAAAGATTTACAATACATGCGAACGGAAGAAAACCCAGGGCGAGGTGGGAATCGAACCCACATCTTTGGCCGCTTAGAAGACACAACTTCTACCACAGCGCCACCGAGGCCCCGCTACAAGTTTAAGCATAGAGTGTAATTTTGAAAAAGTGGGCCAGATTTTACTGGATGACAGAACTCCGCACGTTGCAATCTGCGTGACACGCACTGATGCATATTTGTAGACACTGGAATATCTCCGATAACAACAGCGATCCTCCTGACAATGAGCAGGTTTGAGCAATTTCTTCTTTGAGAATGTACCATCAACATTCCTGTTGGTAGTCAGGAGAAAACACCTTTTCCAACTTCTCTCTGCTTGAGCTACGACCATCCCTGGCTAGTCAAAGCCAGGTAATCGGACTTTTTTTTTGAAGACAAAGGAGTGGGATTCGGCTTACTAAAGGTGGGAGTCTAAAGTCGAAGACTTTAAAATTGTAAAAGTCGGAGTCGGAAATTTTCCCTTAGCGTCCGCAATCTGTCATGTCTGTGAAGTCAGAGCAGAGCTGGACTCGGAGTCGGACTCATACGGTGAACGGATCAGAGTCAGAGGGCTCAAAAATTCTCGGAGTCGGTCTTCTTCCTTCCGACCTCTGATTATGACTATAAATTCCACAACGAATGGGGTTAGTATAGTTGTGTTCTATAACCTTATAACCTCGTAAAATTTGACACAAAGTTTTCATATTTATTTTGCATGGTTGCAGACATGCAATACTGTAAGCTACAAATGTACGTGGGTCATTCTCGCGAAAATGGAGCAAATCGTGTCCAAGACGTTGACGTTTTTAAAAATACATTTTAATAAATATCACCAATTACTTTTTCTTGTACAGATTCTTCATTTAATTGTGTGCAATCGAGCATCAATTGTTTGTACATAAGTAATTTATAAAAGGTAAAAAAAAATCTTTGGAATAAGAGGGAGAGTATTAGGTTTCCAGCTTCAGGTTATAACGATTAAAATGCGATTAAAGATTGTGCTGAAATATTTGCTGAAATGAAAATAAGAATTTAAATCATCAGTTATATTATGTCTTGTACATAAACATGAAGTTACATCACAACCGAAGGAGAATAAATTTCCTGGGGGAAAAAAAAAACTTTTCATTACTGTCTCAACACGTTCTACGTTTCGCATAGGCTGCACTTTGTTACAGACAATTCGAAAATAAAAGAAACAATTACAGTCATTTAGAGTATCTTTGAGTCAGTCCGCATAACTTTTCACAACTTCGTATATTTTATATTATAGTACATTTTAGAGTCAAAGAGCAGAAAGCTTATTTTATGACCTCGTCAGCAAGAATTTTATTTTCTAAATCAAATGAATTAAAAAAATGAGGTGGCGCAACGTTATCCGGACTCGTTCAAAGATACTCTGAATGACCGTACCTTGAATTCGGTAATATGACTAAGTTGTACAGGATGTCCGAAAAGTCTCTGACACATTAAAAAAAATTCATAGAAAAGCAAGAAATTGTTGTATGGATATGCAGTTTGCATAATAACACTTCCAGTGGCGGATACAAGGGGAGGGTCATGGAGGTCAGGACGCCTCCCAAACCGTCGACAATATTATCCGCCCGCATTTTGTTCAAACACTTTTTTTTCCCTGTAAAATATAAATGATTTCATAATATCGTCTGTTCATCAATTATTTTTAAAAGTAAATATTTGAATATATTTACATACTTTTGCTAATGAAATTAGTTAGTGACCTCTATGTCGTATTAGGGGTCTTATTCCTAATAAAGTTGGTGCTTTTTATTGACACCTAACAGTTTCAAAAACTTTTCGCTCCCAAAACCGTTGCTTAACTCATGGGGGGTGGGGTCATTCTTCAGTCAGAGTTTATTTCACCTCCCCCCCCCCAAATGATAGTCTGTATCCGCCCCTGAATACTTCATAGGTAAACGAGTTTTTTATGATGTCGTAAAAACGAAAAGAAAGAAGAAAATTTCCAAATTGTGTTAAAGGTGAGCTGTATCGTCAGAGTATGAAAAACAAACCTAATGTGAGGTGTTAACATTTGATTAAGCAGAAAGCAATACCTTTCATTACTAGAGTTGTGTGTACCGTTGGTTGCTCAAACCACATCTAAACGGTATTAAAGTTCATTCCATGTTGTAGCCAGCATGGACCTTGGTAACAGTTAAGCCTACTTCGGTAATTCGTATTTTGATTTTCAATGCTAGCAATGCCACACAATTTGACACGAATGCACATAAAAATGTTCATTAACTTGTGAAGTATTCTTGTGCAAACAACATATTCACGCTACAATTTGTTGCTTTTTTATGAATTTTTTAAATGCTTCAGCATGGACCTTGGTAACAGTTAAGCCAACTTCGGTAATTCGTATTTTGATTTTCAATGCTAGCAATGCCACACAATTTGACACGAATGAGCATAAAAATGTTTTTGAACTTGTGAAGTATTCTTGTGTAAACAGCATATTCACGCGACAATTTGTTGCGTTTCTATGAATTTTTTAAATGCTTCAAGAACTTTTCGGACACCCTGTTTAACTTCTGTGCTTAGTTTGCTACTTTGAATTTTATAGTCAACAAACAAGGTGAGTCTATTTTTTTTCTTAAAGTTAATTTTAACCGTTGAATGTTCACTCTGTTATATTTGTATTAATGATATGCAGATTTTAGGGCCATTATTTTATTGTAATTTTTGAGTTATTGTTTCATTGTAGTTCTGTAACGTTAACTTATCTTTATGATTAGAACTATTTTTGAAGACTTATTTGTATACTCTGTTACACGAAATGGTCAACATATTGAAAAATACTTCACAAAATACGTTCGTACAAACCATTGACATATTATTATACACAAATAAGTGGAAAATCAATTGAAAAATATGATTAGTTGGCGAAAATTATTTGAATTGATAAACAAAATTCAACAGTGTTTGATATGATTTGAACTATTTTCGTGAAATCACGTACCAATAAACACGTAAATAAACCAAAAATGTATGTTTATCATGCAATACTATAAAGAAATCCACTGCAAATGACATTTAGATTCTCAAACATATGAGACACTTTAAATCAATTTAGCTTTTATAAGCATGATTTCCTTCAAAATCCTTCTTTGAAATCTTTCATATATCTTTCCAAAGCAAAAGATAAAAAAAATTTATGAATTACTTTTAGACCTCACTACTTGAGTTTCGATTCTTTACTAATATTTTTCAGGTAATTTTCTATAAATATACAAATTTAGGAATAATCAAAGCATATCTAAACTTACTCTCTTACTTTATATTTGCTTTTATTCTTTATGAAAATCTATTCAGTGAAAGAATTGCCAAAAACTTTCTTGGATCTCATTATGCGACACATTTACTAAAATCATTAAAACAAGAAAATGAAAATATTGAGTTTTGTTTGATAAATGAACGCCAACGCGAACATGCAAATAAACTTTATCTGTCGCTTTGACAAATCAAATACAACATATGAAATGCAACCATTGGAAATCATTAATGCGGAGTAAAGGAACGGGTGAAATGTTGAATATCTCGTGCGCTTTTGTGATCACCTAACAAAAGGGGGAAGAATTTCTTGAAGTTTGATCATTTTGTAATCGATTTTCTTCATCATTATAATTGTCAAATTCAGCATTTTCATTTACTTGTTGTCGGATGTTAAGGAGCAAATGCTCTTGCGTATGTTGAGGTGATTACGGAAAGTCTTTTGTTAGAGGGGAAAAAATGCGCAAGGTACGATTTGGTTGATTCCTTTCATACGAAATTTGTGGAGCTTTTTTGAACAGAACCTGAGCAGGAAAATAAATTTATATTTTAAAATTTCATATCATTTAATGTATTGAAACAGACGCACATAATTATGCTGAAATCTTTAATGCACAATATTTTTTAAAATGTTGTGTTCTTTGAACATGAGTTATTTCAAGATTTCTGTATTCATCCGTGTGAATTGAATTCGACTTCCGAAACATTTTTCTGCATTTGTATCAAGTTTTTCAAATGGAAAATTATTTGAGACATACTTGAAGCGTTAAATATCGGAATTAGGTTCATCCATTTTTAAAATTTTTACGGGATGGGCAACAAACATTTCACGTTGCGCCTATTTAATGTTCCACAAAGCTTTTTTTTCGTTTAAAAAGCATTCGGTATACGACTTCATTTTTGCCTCTTTTTTAAACTAGCAGTATTGCATATCGATTAATAGATAAAAATAATTTGGATAAATAATCAAATTTACTTAAAAATTGGTTTATTTTGGTAGCTAACAACTCGATAACAGTGAAGTTTTATCTATTAAATATCGGAAAAAATCGTTTCTGCTGACGATGGTCTTCTATGTTTTAACCTGAGAATAATGAATCGCATTCCTTAACATTTTTTATTGAATGCTAAATTTAGTAGTCCTATGTATTTCTCTAGCAGTTCTTTATTTATTCATTTTAGCTTTGCTGTTTGCTAATTGAATACAAAGGTTTCTTTACTCTGATGTAGGTGTATTCACAAGAAAGTTTATTTCAATGCGGGTTTTATTCGCAAAGAGGCCTTTTTTTCATGAGTGTTTATATTGAATCTGACGATATCTTGAATAAATAAACGGTATCGGCATATTTAACTTTTTATTTTGCTTTTTGCTTATGTAATCATTAATTATACATTACTAGAAGAAACGCTTTAATTTAAAATTTAACGCAGATTTTCTTTCCAATAAGACTTAATATCGATTTTTATTTAATTTCACCAAAAAACATTTATTAAATAAAAACAAAAAACCCGACTGCATAAAAACCAAACAAACTAAAAAGAAAAAATATATAAGACCAGTAGCTTAGAATGTTATTAAGTACTACTGAATAATAACACCATTGAAATAGTTTTATAATCGATACACATAAGACAAATCATAAATTCAAAAGCAGAATAGAAGGATCAACAGTCGGGGCCCAAAGTTTGGGTTCAAATTTTACGGGGTTCCTTGATTGGTCAAAAGACTTGTTAATTGAAAAAAAAAAAAAATGCTAAGAGAATTTTTATTCATTCTGCCAGTAGCGAATTTACCATGTCACAACTATGAGGGGACCTGAAGGGGATTCAAAAAAGTACATGATAATTGATTTATATAGTTCCATCAGGGGAGCCCACACCTCCTAAGAGCAAGGACCCCCCCTAAACATCGCGAAGAGCCCCCCTCCCAAACAAGAGTCCCCCAAAAAGGGAAAATACCTTTTGAAACAACTCCTCCTAGAAACTTCAATGGCTCAGTCTGCGCCATACCCGCCCCCCCCCCCGCATAGGTGGGCACCCTTGGTTCCTTGAAGTGGCCACAAAAACCCGACGGGGCCCAAACCTGTAAATCAACTACTTCATTCCGCTATAGAGTCTTCTGGGGGCCTCCAAATTATTGTGGGTCTAGGACCTCACTTTTAGTTAGTCGGGCCTTTCGACTGTAGATACCTTGAACAGATAGTTTTAATGTTAAACTGTGATCCACACTCCCCATGGGCACCCTTGGAAAACAAGCATACAAGCAAGCATGACGGCAAAACTAAAGTAACTCAAGATGTTCATTTTGTGATCTCATTGCTTTCGCCGATTGCCGTTGAAACTTGAATAATTAATGGCATGTTTTTTTGGTCCAAATACTTTTTTTCCTTGCACGAACAATTCACCAAAATCAAAGTTCAAAAATTAGTCCTGAGATCGGTTATAATCTATTTTTATCGCATTTATAAGTTACAATTGAAGTCTCAAGAGGCAAAGGGATGTAAGTGGACTTTTTGAAGTATTGAGTTAAATGCGTGATAAGTTCAAGCCCTTTGTTAAGCATTCATTGTAAGTCTTTCGAAATCCTGCTGTATAGCAGCATCTACCAAGGCTATACTACGAGGTCAAAAAGTTAGTTGCAATGCTTAATAATACAAAACAGGATAGAAATTTTACAATAACTTTAGTGGTATTTTAAAGTTTTATTCAAAATCTACTTTTCAGCATAACCACCTCCGTTATTTAAGCATTATTCGAGGCGTGGTACAAGTCTTTTTGATACTTTTTGCAAGGAAATCCCGTCCAAAGGCCAATAACCATTGCTGGGATGCAGCTTTCACTTTGTCATCCTGGATTATTTTTTTATACTGGACTACAAGAGTTCGTATGCTCGAAAGAGCAAATAGTTAATTTTTACCCTTTTAACTATTTGAAAGGTGTTGTGGCGTCTCACTGTAACCGCGATAATTTATATATATTACTTTTTGTTTTCATATTGAATGGCAACTGTTATGATATTTGAATCGCTAGTGCTGGCGTCCGTGTTTTGAAAATAAAGTTAGTTTTTGTTCTCCCTGCTAATGAATGTCGTCTAATTACTTTCGTTAATATATATGTGGCGAGATCACCATAGAGTGCCCCCAGGCGCGGATCCAGGATTCGGCTCAGGAGGGGGCACTTTTTTTTTCAATTTCGGCGCCCCCACACACCTGGCGCCCCCCCCCCAACCACCAAATGAGTTCTCAAAGATGAAAAATCACATTTTTGATTGTTATCCTCATCTTCTTTACTTTTGAACATTCAGCTATTCTCCCGCTAGGGAAAAAAATATTAAGTAAAAATGCATTGTTACTGGAAGCGAAAAATAATTTAAATAAACTAATGTAGGACATAATAGGATTTTATAGTGGAGTTCCCGGAACGGGTGACACCTTGGACGTTAATTTGTGGTGCCCCCCCCCCCTCACTCGCCCCATCAAGGGAAAAAAAGTACAACAAGGTATTCTAATTTATTATTGCAATAAAAGTAATTGATGCGCATAACGTTTTCAGTGTAAACAATTGTTTTAGTATAGCCTTAAATAACAAAATACAAAATGGTAAGCGCGGATGCAAGGGAGAGGCGATGGGGGTAATAATTTGAGGGACTGTGCACCTGCCATAAAGGCAATTTCAGTCGATCTTCAATGAAGTTAGCGGAAGGAGGATGGGGATTCTTCAAAAATGTTTCAAAATTGTAGTCTTAAAAACGCGATTGCATTCCATCTGAAGTTAAAAGAAGAGCAGGTGCACAACTTGAAAATAATTTTTTTTTAGTTTGAAAGGGGGGGAGGGGGAGCACTTTTAAAAAATTCCCTCAGACATATGGTATATATGTAATATATAACACACATACAAAAACTAACAGGACCGTTGGGAGGTTAAAACTGGGAGATAATCTTTGGTAATGTTAAAGGAAGCAAATGTTCGGGCTCCCCCCCCCCCCTCAGAATTTTTTTGAAATTTATGTCTTAGAAACGGGATTATAGACTGCATTTGTGGATGTTAAAGAAAGAATAAGTGGGGTTTAGGAAATGTCATCGATTCAAATAGGCTATTATCAAACGGTAAAAAAGCCCTAGAATGCCAAGAATTATTAAACTACTAGAATACCGATTTTTTGAGTCGATTTACCACCCCCAGCCAATGTTTCAAAATTGAAGCGCCGAAAACGAAATTTTTGACAATCTGAAGATATTGAGGAGAGGGGAGTTCCAGGAGGGACTCTCCTCTCTAAGTTTCTCGAAATTGAAGTCCTTAAAACAAAGTTTTTTAGACTTTCTTCAATGATGTTAGAGAGAAAAATTCAGAGGTTCATCCCCTTAAAACTAGCAAAATTGTAGCTTTAAAAACACAATTTTCGTCATTCTTTATTGATATTAGAAGGACGGATTTCAAAGACCCCTCCCCAGGAATTTTTTGACATTGAACTCTAAGAAATGCAGTTGTAGGCTATATTTGATAAGGTTAAGGGCCTGGTAATTTTTTGAAATTGAAGATTAAAAATCGCTACTTAGACGATCTTCGGTGTTGTTAGATGGTGGGGTGTTAGGGGGTTCTTCCTCCAGAATAATCTCTACAAAATTAAAGACCAGGAAACAAAATTTGAGACTATCTGTAATAATTTTCGATGGGGGGAAGGGGTGAGCTTCGCGCACAGCATTTTTATTTTCAGAAGGGAGGTGGAACAAATTAGCTGACCAAGAATCTACAACTGTTAAAGTTTTTTAATTTAAACATTTCTTTTTAAAATAATTAAGGTTTTTTCCTAACATTTCTTTCCCTTGTTAAAATAACTTTTCTATCCCTAAGACATTTTCCTTCCTTCCTTTCAGTAAGAAAGAATACTTCTGAAGAAAAAAAAACATCAACTCAGCATTCAGGGGTAGGTACGGGTCCTGTGGACCCCTCCTCTGGTTGCGCCACATAATAAGAATGTAATTAAAGACTGCACTAGCGCAGCCAGAGGTTTTGCGATGAAAAATACTATCTGGAGGGACTATTTTTTCTTATCAAAAATACCCTCGGAAGGAGGTCTTTTGATGAAGTGGATTTTTTTTTAAAATCAAAAATACCTTTTGAAGGTGGTTTTTTTGCTCAAACAATTCTACCAGAATTGGCATTTATGTTAAAACCAATGGCTCTGAGGGGTGTTTTCACCTCTAAACCCCCTACTTCCAGATATTTTTCAAAACTTAAGTCATAAAAACGCTATTGTAACCTATCTTTCGTAATGTTGAAAGAAGGAATGAGGTTTATGTGTATTTTTTTGAAAAAGTTTCATGAACGCAATTTCAGACGATCTTCGATGATGCTTCGCAAAGAGAGGTTAGGAGGCTCTCCCTTGGAAATTTTGTCGAAATTAAAATACTAAAGACGTAAATAAAGTATCTCTTTGATGACGTTAGGCGTTAGTGGAAGGGTTTGGATTTGGAACTTTCTCGCGAACATTTTTCGAAATCAAAGTTTCAAAAACGCAATTTTTGACGATCTTCGGTGATCGCAGAGTGGGGAGAGGTTCGCCCCTTCCCTCGGACATTTTTGAAAACTATAAAATCATAAATAAAAAACACAATCGCAAGCCAGCTTTAACGATAAACGAAAAAATGGAATTCTGAAACTCTCTCCCAGAAATTTTTAGAAATTGAAGTCAATAATGGAATTTTTGACGCTCTTCGATGATATTAGGAGGATAAAGGAGGACCTCCCCCGCAGTTTTTTTTATTACTGAATGTTAAAAAACGCAATTTTAGATGATCTTCGATAATAGTAGGGAAAGGGAGTGGGGGGTCAGAGTTCTCAAGCGGAAATGTTTCAGAATTGAAGACCTAAACCTGTGTTATTAACATGTGTAACCAGGATACGTAGTAAAGGTTGAATGATTAAAATCAATCGCTCCTCACTTGAAAAATTTCTGTATCCGCTGTTGAGAACGGGCAATTCTCATGATATTGCGCCCCTAAGCAGACGCAGACGCGCCCCACTCCTCACTGGTTGAGGAACGGTTAATGAAGTAAAAAAAAAAAATAAATGTCTTTCTTTTGCACCCAGTTCCAAAACTTCCCCTAAATTTAGAGGGACACTCATAAAATGCAGATATTGCGCCCCCTAGGGAGCGCGGGCGCCCCACAGATTGAGAATCGGTAAATGAACCAAATAAATTTTTCAAATGTCTCTCTTTCTTTTGTACCCAATTCCAAAACTTTCCCAGTAGATGTATAGGGAAACTCATAAGTTGCAGATATTGCGCCACCCAGGATGCGCTGAGAACCGATGAAAGAACCAAATAAATTTTTAAAATGTCTTTCTTTCTTTTGTACCAAATTTCAAAACTCCCCCCCCCCCTAAATTTAGAGTGAAAATTTAAAAGTTGCGAATAGTGCGTCCCCTAGAGCTCGCTTCCCACAGGTTGAGAACCGGTGAATGAGACAAATAAATTTTCCAAATATCTTTCTTTCTTTTGTACCTAATTCCAAAACTTCCTCTCTAAATTTCAAAGGAAAACTCATTAGTTACGGATATTGCGCCTCCTAGGGGAACGCGCCCTACTTCCCACTGATTGAGAACTGATGAATGAACCAAATAACTTTTCTAAATGTCTACTTCTATACCCAATTTCAAAATTTTTCCCCTAAATTTGGAGGGAAATTTTTTAAGTTGCGAATATTGCGTCCCTAAGAGGGTCGTGGAAGCGCCGTACTTAATATTGGTTTAGAATCGTAAATGAGAAAAATAAATTTTCTAAGTACATTTCTTTCTTTTGTCCCTAATTCCAAAACTCCCCCCCCCCCCGCTTTATTTAGAAGGAAAATTCATAAGTTGCGGATATTGCGCCCCCAAGGGCCGTGCCCTACTCCCCACACATTGAGAAGTAGTGAATGAACCAAATAAATTTTCCAAATGTCTTTCTTTAGCACCCAATTCCAAAATTTTCCTACCAAATTCAGAAAGAAAGCTCATAACTTGCGGATATTGCGCCCCCAAGAGGGGCACGGAAGCGCCCCACTTCACACAGGTTGAGAACTGGTGAATGAGACTAATAAATTCCAACTATCTTTCGTTCTTTCTTTTTGGTATTTAAATATTCGTCCATGGACGCTTTCGGCTCCCCCTTCCTACTGGCGCCCCTGATTTTCCCAGGGAGGGGCAATTGCCCCCATTTCCCCCCTTTGGATCCGCGCCTGAGTGCCCCACAGTGTAATTAAAAAAGAAAAAAACTTCGTCATCCGAATGGTATCGTCGCTTTGAAATTTCTTGTTTCATGACCCCATGTTGCACCATTTCGCAATTGCTTAACGTGACATTGCATTTTCACCACACACTTTATGCAACTGCCCATAAATTTCAGTGCAGTTGCACCTTTTTTTTCCAACAAAAAACGAATTACTGCAAGCATTTCCAATTTCAACGCTACTTGCAGCTATTGAGACATGTTGGCGACTGATAATCAGAAAAACTAAACTTGCCTGGGGAAGCCGCTACGTCAGACGATAAAGATGCATGTCTGAAATGTTGCTACACAATGTCATCAAACTAGTGTTAGACGGAACATATTAGTGCAACTAACTTTCTGACTTACCTACATAACACCATCTCTTTCCCTAGAATTGATGAAAATTTCTTTTGTAATTCTTATTAACGATGTCCAAATTTTTAATTCTGTTATTTACACCCCTTTGTTTCTCACTACCTCAATTAATGTTTCATTAATTGAATTTATTGGATTGATTGAGAGTATTATGCTCCTTACCGAATGGTTGCCATGAAGAGGATGAATAAAATACGTCTTTTTCTCCAAGAAGATAGCTCCTCTGAAAATAGAATACTAGTTAATTAAATGAAAAAGTCCTTGTTTTGGACTTATCAGTCTTAAATAGTGAATAACCAAGCTGGAGGCAGATGTCATCCAGGTCGGCTTCCTCTCTGCAGCCTCCAGCTCTGTTATTCACTATTCCAGACTGTTGAGTTCATAACAAGGGCGAAACTGCAGTCTGGATGTGATAACCGAGCTTAAGCTATACTATATGTAGTCTGCCTTAGTCCTGGCTTAAGGGAGGTAACTTGCTGCTTAGCATTAATTGAACTTAATAATAACATTACAACTTAATAATAATTAATAAAAACACTATGTAAATAATGCTCATGCTACTACTACGAATAATAATACTAGTACTAATAATATTGCTTATTACTAAAGAACAGAATTTGTTTATTAAGGGTGATGGCCCCAGTCACAGACATGCTTAAGACGTCGCACTCAATGTTCTGAGCCCTTTAATGTATTTATATTTTTTTGAACTTTTTTTTCTCTCATTGCATCTGGATCCTCTGAATTGGATAACTCTATTATTATTTTCTCAATTTCGAAAAAAAAGTCCGACCCCCCGGTAACAGACACCGAAAAATCTGATAACACCCAGGAACAGACAGGATGAGGAAAGGATGAGTGATAGATAAAATTCACCTTTTCCCTTCAAAATGTACAAAAGTTCTTTATTTTTAGAACTAAAGCCTTATTAAATTTAAATGAACATGAAACACCAGCTGACCTCATGATGGGTCAGGGTCTCATCCGACTGGAGTGATAAGTACGGGTAAACCTGGAGTGAAAAGTGACCTCGTGATGACTGTTCATAACCTTCCGCCACTGCCTTGTAAATAGCAACTGGCTTATAAAATTCACTCCGATAACACTAGATGGTTGCACTGTATTTATGGGCCACAGCAACATCAGTTTTACCTGCCTAAAAGGCTTATTATTTAAATACAAACTTATGATTGTCTGTTACTTGCAAGGGCGCCCATATGCAAGATTGTAAGGGGGGGGGCTCAGATATTTTCCCCCTGGTGTAGCAGGATATTAACTCCATGGAAACTGATTTAATGCAGATTAGAGTTATTAAAATTTGACATTTTAAATAACTTATTCATTAACGGTTGAAGAAGAAATGTTTTTGCATTTTTGCCAACAAAAAAAGTACTAAAAGCAAGGAAGTTCTAAATTCTAAGGGGGGGGGGCTTGACCCCCCTTACCCCCCATATGAGCGCTCTAGGTTACTGGTGATCTTACCTAATGGACGAAAATAACGAGAGTGCGAAATGTACCTTAAAGACGAAGCGGAACTTGTGGCGCTCTTGTTTGGTGGTTTAATTTTGCTTTAATACCAAAACAATGTGCTAGTTAAGTAACTTGTGGCTGTCTGCTACTGGACACTTGTCTGTTACTGTTGACCTTACCCTATTTTTTTTTGGGGGGGAGGGGGGTCTTGATCAGAACAGTCCTTATGAGAATATAAACTGCTGTATTAAGATCGGCAATATGTGTTAAAACCAAGGTCTCTGGTTAGAGGGGTTGACCTTAAGGAGGATTGCGCCAATGTTGCTGATAATAGTAATGCTAATAGTATTAACGATATTAATAACACTACTGACTGCCACTGCTAAAAATAATAAAGTACATTTCTACTTGAATTTA
This sequence comes from Uloborus diversus, assembly GCF_026930045.1. Taxonomy (NCBI): domain Eukaryota; kingdom Metazoa; phylum Arthropoda; class Arachnida; order Araneae; family Uloboridae; genus Uloborus; species Uloborus diversus. The sequence continues at coordinate 85,187,891 of NC_072739.1, read as the reverse complement.
GTTAATATAATACAACCCTTATTTGTACTATCTTCTTGTTATAAAATGGATTTCTGTTTGTGTATTTAGATATTTTGCACTATATCAGTGCTTCTCTACTTTATTATTTCAGAACATCCCATTTTGGATACCGCCGCCACTTTTCCGCGATTCATTCTCCCGACTGCGATGAAAATTTTAACTTACTGAAACACGAGATTATTTTCATGTTTACAATAATGAATTAGCATTTTGTCAGCTCTTTATGTTGTATGGTTCAGCGTTTGCATGCGATAGCGAAAGTAATTCTACTGCTGTCTACTATATATAAACTGAGCGCTTACTAGAATAGGTATCGGCAGCAGCCAGCAGCATCTCGTGAAGCAGCAGGTTTAATTTCAATTTGTCAAACAGGGATATTTTTCTTGGTTTTACAGTATCATGTTTGTTTTTCTTTCCCAAATTTGCTCTTTTTGTTCCTTCGCATAAGGGCGGAGAAGTTTGTTTTATGTTTAAAAAGATATTTACCTTCACTAAATGTTTTTCTTGAAATATAATTTCAAGAAAAATTCCAGAAGATTCTTTTTATAGCCTCTGATGGGAAAATAATGAAATGTTTTTGGAAATTTATAAACTATATGGAACTATATGAAACTATATGGATTCATTTTATAGTCTCTGATGCGAAAATAATGAATATTTTCGGAAGGGTTACAATGAGGTTCGAACACTCTCGAGACGTCGCCAAGCTTGGTGACATTTGGCAATTTCTTGCCAAATTTTGTGATGATGGTAACTTGGTAATATCTTTTCCATTGACCACCAAGTCCATAGACATAAATGTTAGAATGTTCGCAAGAAGGGAAAAATTACTTACAGGCAAAGTATCATAAACTATATGGTAATTTCGGAAGAAGAAAAAGATTGTTTGTCGTAAAGACACACGATAGAAGTGAAACTTTTATCGTTTCTTTTTTTTTACATTCTCAACTGTCACTTCACCCATAGATGCAGTATAACTTAAGGCCCCTATGTATACGAATCGACGTATCAGCTTAAGATCAGCCATTTTGGATCGGAGCGCGTGTTTGAGTGGTTGTCTTTTCTGGCAAGTTATCGACTTTGGTGATTTTTCGTTGCGAGCAATTATTACCGGGACGTGAATTGTTTATTAAATAAAATATTGTTTTTCGCCAATTTTGCAGAACCCGAAACTTTAATCTGGTAACCCTAGCTTCGCAACAATAAAAAATCCAATCTAAAATGGCTATACTTAAGCTGATGCGCTGGCCTATACATATTGCTGCTCTAGCCTATCAAAATGCACAACTCCATCTCGAAACCCTCTTGTTCTTCCTGCGTCCAACTTGCCAAATAAATTCTGCGCCGGAAAAAATCCCTCAAATATGTGTTTACTTCAGCCTCGAAGTTAGTTTGCTAAATTTATCAACAAAACTAACTTTATAAATGCTGTTTTTTTTTTCATTAGGTTTGACTAGAGCCGCAATATATATGCATGTCGACCAGGGCCAGATTAAGGCATGGGCACATGGGGCACGGGCCCAGGGCATCAAAATTTGGCGGGTCCCAAATCTGTAGGTAAAGTTTTGATTTTGGACTCATCCCATATCGCACAGTGGTACAGTAAGATGTAAATATTAAATCCAGAAAAAAAAAAAAAAAATCCCTGTAAAAATTTAATCTCTTTCGCAAATCTCAAAACCACTCCAAATTCGTTCTATATTTACAATACTTTTAAAAGCTATACCATAGATAATTTTGATATTAATGGCTTTTTAAAACGGGCAAAGTTTGACGACATCTTATATTATCATGCTCAGTTGTCGTAATACTATGTCACTTCTATTTTTTGTAATATAAAATAGCACGAAATTCAATGGGGTCGTTTCCAAAATTTAAAAAGTATTTTTTTTCTGAAAGAGCATGCTTTAAAACATAGGATCTGACCATTTTTTAAATAATTTATTTAAGTTTAATATTTTTAAAAAATTGCTTAAATCTGTGCGCTTTCATTGTTTACATTTCTTGCCGATGACATCACAAATGAAATTTCATTCTGTGTTACCATTCACAGAGCAAAATATTTAATTCGCATCTTTACTCACGTGTATTGGCAGCGATATGGTTGATAGCAAGCGTAGAGCGTAATTTTAATTCGCTTCTTGATTATCCTAACGTGGAAACGCGGTACAAAGATGCGCCAAAGAGCATCATTTGTGACGTCATCAAGACCACGCCTTGTTTGAAAAATCGGACATTTAAAAAAATTAATTTAAAAAACTGTTGGGAAAATAAAAGTATTTTCTGGGTCCACGTTTTTTTTTTTTTTGCTTATTCAATCAATTTTAGTGAAAAGTACTACTTTTGACTGAAGGAAACAACCCCATTACAGATATGTTAATACGCAAGTATCAAAATATTTTACTACTTCTGCATATAAAATAAGCTCTGGGGGGGGGGGGAAGCACCGAATAGACTTTGTGCCCCAGTGTCTTCAAAAGCTTTAGTCGAGTCTTGATGCCGACGCATCAGTTTAAGTTTAGCCATTTTGGATCGGATTTTTCATTGTTGTGGAGCTAGGGTTTTCAAAATAGAGTTTCGGGCTTTTGCCAAATTGGTTAAAAATAATAATTTATTTAACAAACAATTCACGTGGCACTAATAATTGCTCTCAATGACAAATCACCTAAAGCGATAATTTGCCTAAAAAGACAACCACTCAAACATGCGCTCCGATACAAAATGGTTGACCTTAAACTAATGCGTCGACTCATCTATATATGGGCAGGGGCGTGTACAGAAATTTTGGGGCCCGTCACAAATGAATTTTCCGGGCCACCCATATAGTTTACCCCTATATTTCACACCTAATTTTAAAAATATTGGAGGGCCAACAGGTGTCCTCCTCGTGCCCGCTCCTATATAGGGGCCTTAGTTTTGACAACAAAAAACTGCGTCACATCCGACACACAAAAAGTTTACGGATCAGAATTTCAAAGCACTCGCATAAAACGTTTCACTTTGATAAAAATTAACGGATTTAACTCCAGATTTAGCAAGATAACAACAAATTAACTATACAAACCAAAAAATCTGACGAGGACCCATGTATTTTTCTCTTACGCCTATTAAATAATATTGTTAGTTCTTTAAAGTTTTTTGTAATGTTAACGATGCTTTTTAATAACTGAAATGATTATGTGCCTGTACTAATAATTACTTCTTAACAATATTGCTGTTTAGGCACTTTCTTACACTTCTACAACTAGTCTAAATCTATATGCTATAGGAGTTCCTCTATATAGGCAGTTAAAGACAATTAATTTAATTTCACTACTCATGACTACAAATATTACTTATAATAATGATTTACTCAAATGAAGTATGTACTAAAATATTGGATCATAGGAGTAAAGTGAAAAAAAAAAAAAAACCTTGTTATACAAGAAAAAGATAGAGCATTCTAAGAAGGATATTTGTTTTGAAGATAAAGTACTTGTACGCGCATAACCAACTCCAAAGCACTAAGTAACAGAAAAAACATTTAAAAAGTCATAAACAAATCCTTATTTTAACAAACAAATCTATTTCGATTGCCTTAACAATAACATACCGTTGTAAATAAAGTAACAAGCTTTCAATTCAGTAAAGATAAAATGTAAACGAGTTGTTTTAGAAGAATTTACGAAACGTTCTTTTCAAATTATCTAATTTATTTTTTTCATAAAATATTTTATATTCAATTATTTTTTGCGCTTATGCAATTATTTCTTTGTTAAAAAAGCGGATGCTTTTTAGACAACTTTTATTCTGTTTAAGAATTCTTTAAAGTTGTTTATTCGTAGAAGTTTATTAAAACTTCCATTTATTGGATTTCGATTCCAGAGTAACATTTAAATAAATGAACAGTTATCATTTTGAATATTTCTATCAGCAAATAATATTTCAACTGCTATAAAACGCAAATTTTTCTGCACAACACTAAACGCAGTTTCGGAAATTGTTGCATTTTTTTTCTTCTGTTGATAAACAGATAAATTTCTCTTAGTTCAATACATCTAAGTATGTAAACAAATACGCATAATACTAAGCCTTTAAAAGATACTTAAGCAAAATACATTGCTCAAATTGCTTCGGAATGTATTAATAAGGGAAGAACTGATCGTACATTTCGATTTCTTTATTGTAAACATTGTTTTCGAGAGAGAAATTTAATTACTTCCAAGTAGAACGCAGCTAAATGAATCTTTGTTTATTTCTTTCTAAATATGGGCTCGAAACAAAATGTCTTTGTTAATACTTTCACTTTACGTGTAGATAAATGGGGAACGTAGTTGCATGATTGTCGAGCAGACGATTCTGTAGTGCGCGTGAGAAAATGTTTTCGATGTCAAGCGATTTATCTTGCACATCTCAATGCCTGGGTGATTATTTAGGACTAGCGGTACCCGCACGGCTTTGCTCGTTGTAGAAAAATCAAAAGGTCATTTGTTTCACCTGTAGGGAAGACTGGGGATACTTGATCCCTAGGGATACATGATCCCATAGCCAAAAATGTACAAAAATCATTAAGTAGAGATTTGAACCTGACAATTATATTAAAGTTATACTTGTAAATAAAAAATGGCAACATTTTTTTTTTCAGTCATTTTGTTTTAGATCAAGAAATGATTGGCTGAATGTGTCAAGGGAAACTTTTTTTAGGAAAACATTCCGAAGTTTACATTATCCGTTAAATACAATTTTAAAAAAATTCCGAAGTATAATGTTAAAGTATAGATAGTCTTAAATAATTGAGACGTATTTTTAATAAATTGCCACTGATTGTTAATAATAGAACAAGTATGTTTGTAAAAATCGCATATTAGAGATATACTTGATTCCTTCGTTTAGAGGGATACATGATCCCAGGGATCAAGTCTCCATATGACAATATAAACACAGTGAAAACAATATAACTGTTGTTTACTTAGTTGACGTTTACTTTAAACATTCAAAACCACGTTAACATAATAAAATTTATCATAGTGAGCGATAGATTTAATCAAGCGCTGCAGTAAATATGTTAAACAATTAATAATTAGTTCGCACTTGTAACGTACAGAACACCTCAAACATCTAAACATAAATTAACTCTACTGATAAATTACGTTCTGATCAGCCAAATCAGCTTGAACAAGTTGAAATAGGTGTTAAATCTTTGTTGAAAGAAAGAGAAAAAGATTTTGCTATAGTTAGATTTACTACAAAAAAGTAAGTTGCCCATTATGTAGACCCATTAGCGGATAGAATGCTAAGTTGGATTTCTAGAGTTTGAAATAAGTTTTATAAAGCGAAAAGGTAACATGCTTAATCAATCTATTTTTCCTGAAAAATTGACCAAAGTGTAGTAAATGAGAATGAATGTGTTAAGTTGCATGCATCCAGATGGGTTGAGCTGAACTTTAAGAACTACAACAAACGAATTGGTTGCATTTGACTTTTCAGGTTTTGAAAACATATGAGATAAGCTTTCTTTTTTATAAGTACACTGATAGTTACATTTTTCTTCCCTCTTTTTAAAAATTAATTCAATTGATAAAACTCTTGATTTTATTATTGCAAGACAAGATGTTTGCAAATAAGATGATTTTCGTGCTTGTCATCATATTTTTTTATTTGTTGTAATTTTAGCTTAATTACACTACTTTAAAAAATGTTAATTTTATTTATAAAACATAGTATTTTGTTCACAACTGTGTTGGATAATAAGTAACTGATCAAAAGCATCATAAATTCATGAAAGTTGTGTACATTTTTTTTTACAAATGTCTAGTAAAATTTGAAACTATGTTATTTTGTATTCACATTATTATAATCTAATAAAGAAAATTAGAAATGGTGTTATTTTTTTTGGAAAATTATGTAGAAAACTAAAATCCATAAATAAATTGGCGATCTAATGAAAAGTCTATGTATTTTCTAAGTGGGATCAAGTATCCCGCATGAAGTGATCATGTATCCCTTAATGTGGGTATACATGATCCCTTTATGAAATTTTTGAAAAAAAAAATATTTTGCCAAAACACTATCTGTATAATTTCAACTAAAAAAAAAAATACTGTCAGATAGAAGAAAAAACTACCTTTGTTCACAAAACTGATAATTTGCAGCAGAGTAAAAAATTGAAAACTAAAGTGGGGATCAAGTATCCCCAGTCTCCCCTATATTACAGTGAACGTGTACTACGAGTATTTTTTTCAAGATCTCTATTTTTAGCAGATTTGAAAACTTAGCAACATGAATACCAGTAGATTAGTAACTTTAATGACAATAACAGTATTTTTTTTTAAGAAAAAAATGTCAAAGAAATCGAAAACATGGTTGCATACATGCTGACGCACGCTGAACACTGGTCACTGAGTGTGGCGCATCATTTTCTGCTTTAAAACGGAAAATAAGACATTTTTCCAAAATTAAACACGATAGAAGGAACGTTGTACTAGCAATATTTTAGTAGTTTACCAAACATAATGGGGTTGTTTCCTTTAATCAAAAGTACTAGTACTACTTTTAGTCCCTAAAGTTGATAGAATGAGCAAAAAAAAAAAAAAAAAAAAACAAAAAAAAAAAAAAAAAGCAAAAAAAAAAAAAAAAAAAATTATGGACCCAGAAAATACTTTTATTTCCCCAACAGTTATTTTTTAATTAACTTTTTAAATTGTTCGACTTTTCAAACAAGGCGTGGTCTTGATGACGTTAGAAATTATGAACTTAGGCGCGTGTTCTACTGGCGCGGTGAATGCTTACGCTTGATAATTCAGAAGCGAATTAAATATTGCGCTCTACCCTTGCTATCAACCGCATCGGTGCCAGTACACGAGAATAAAGAAGTGAATTAAATATTGTACTCTACGCTAATGGCAGCAGTGAGTGCCAGTTCATCATTTGTGATGTCATGTCTAGAAGTGTAAAAAACGAAATTGATCGCACCGATTTAAATAATTTTTAAAAAATTGTAAACTTTGTCAAATTACTTTAAAACATGGTCAAATCCTATGTTTTTAAGCATGCTCTTTCAGAAAAAAGACTTTTAAAATTTCGGAAATGACCCCACTCAATAATAAGAAGCTCTGTCTAGAACTAAACGAGCCTACTTTCCCGTATACCAATATCGACTTTCTAGTATCTGATCAGTATTCTCAAAATTAGCTAAAATCGTAAATTATTTAAACATATTTTTAAAATATTTTAAGCTGATTTCGAGAAATAAGGTATGCCTCGCTCATCTAAAGAATTAAATACGTAAAAAATAAATAAAATAACACATAAAATAACAGCACCTTTTAAACAAAGCAGCTAAATACATTTTTTTTCCATCAAAAAAAAAAAAAAAAAAAAATCTTCAACCGCTTTGAAAAAGGAAAAAAAAAAGAATTCAAATTAAAAGCTCATTAAAATAATCATATCAAAAAAAATCGTTTGTTTTTCCCATGTTGCCAAAATTTTTTTAAAGAATTAATTAATGTACTTTCAAAAATAAATAAAAACCATAAAATGTCAACTTAAAGAAATAATTTTTATTGTCGAAAAAAAAAAAAATCGTCTGTGCATATCTTTATGTAGAAACATAAAGGACTCCGAATTTCTCCGCCAAAAACTGAATACATAAATTAAAACTTTAGTTTGAAAATAAAATCGAAACATATTTAAAACAATTATTTCACAGTAAAAAAACTAAGAGTTAGATTCGAGCGCCGCAAGTTTTAAATTCAAAGACTAAGAGCTGAAATCGTTCATTTCCCCAAAAAGTCCGCAAGTCTACCAATATTTGCAGGAACGGAGTAGGATGTAGTAGGAGTAGGATTATTTCATACAGGAGTCGGAGTCAGAGTCGAATTTACAACAGTCGGAGTCAGCCATTTTTCCTCCGTGCATAAATTTTTGCCAAAGTTACGAAGTCATATTCAAAGTCGGGAAGTCGGAGTTCGAGTAATTTTCGGGCACAAGAGTCGGAGTCAGGAGCACCAAAATTATCGGAGTCGGAAGTAGGTCGTCAAGAGCTATTCGCAGCTCCAGTAAACTACAGGGGGCGCTGCAGCCACTGTCTAATGGCAGATGAAAAAGGTAAAACAAACAAATGCCGTAACTTATAACTTGTTTTGAAACTTAGTGAATGTCAGTAATTTTTTATCGTGTTTGTGGAATGCTTTCTTTTCTATTCCGCTGAAATTACATTATACCACAAACTGTCTAAAGCCTGTAATTTACTATAAAGAAAACACGTTTAATGGAATGTTTTATCTTTTTCGGTAATATTGTTAATCACCGCAAGGTAGCGTATTCAAGCTCTGGAGTTGCGAATTTCCAACAAAGTTTGTTTGATGTAAATCCGCCTTTCAGTTCGGAATCTATATTGACTTTCAGTTTCCCCGTAGGCGCTAATGTTACGAGATTTGAACTGTTTAAAAATTGAACGAAAACTTGTTCAAATCAAAAAGATATTTTCGATACATGTTTTTCATCAAAAGCGTTTCCCTACAAAGTTTGTTTGGAGCCACTTCGCCTCTAAGTTCAAGATTTATTTTTGCTTTTAATTTCCCCGTAGGCGCTAATGTTAAATTTTTTTGAACTGTTCAAAATTGAACGAAAAATAGTTCAAATCAAAAAATGAAATATGGGAATGAGATGTCCTTGCCAAGATCTTTCTAACAAAAAAAAAAAAAAAAAAAAGTTCGAATCGGGCTATTCATTCAAAAGTTATTAAGGGGGGACAGACAGACAGACCGACATTTTCCCCCATCTCAATACCCTACTTTCCAATTTTTAATTTTTCAGTATTTAACTAATTATTTTATTTATTTTTGACTTTTTTTTCGGGATATTTTTAAGATGCATTAAGCCTTCTTTCATGCTTTTTTCTTCTTTCTCTGACTTTTACTGGGAAAGTAGGCTAAAAACTAAGAAAATAAAAGCAGCCGACTTTTTCTTAGCAGTTAAAATATTTCAATTTAAATTATTTTCAGTAAAAGAAAAGGGTTTGTTTCATGAAAATAAGTTCGTTTTTAAAAATGTTTAAAATGAGAAAAGAGCAATGCAACAATCAAATGGACTAAAAGACGTAAGCATAGTAGCATACAAAAGGTTCTTTCCATTATGAAAATAATTCTATTTCTCTATAATTTTTGATTTTATTCTCGAGTTTAATAATTTGGAATCGCTTGGCTTTCTTAAGGTGGGCCTCATGATTGGTGCAAGACTTATTTTCCGGTTTTCATTGGAGCTCAAGGATGGCCACCTTATTCCCCAGATATGACACCAATGGATTATTCTGTTTGGTCCATCTTGGAGACAGGGGTGTGTGCTAAACCTCATTAAACTTTGGCGTCCCTAAAGCAATCCTAATACAAGGAAGAAATAAAATATCAGTAAGTCAGCTGCGGGCCATAGATCTGCATTAAGGTTAAAGCTAGCCACTTTGAAAATTTGTAAATATATTAGACGAAATAATGAATTCATATATATTTTGAAGTTTGGTTGTAATTTTTTCACTAGCATTAAAGTTATAATGTGTTTTGTATGTCCATGTAATTTCTTTCTTGTCACCCTGTATAACCCCAATATAATAACGCCAGTGTGTTTGTGGTTACGACTAATAACAAAAAATAAACGAGCTGATGTGTGCATCACATGACTTCCTTTTACTCCAATTTAATGTCATTTTCCCATTATTGGCAATTTTAATGCGATTCAATAGTTTACTTTCTAAATATCACCAGCAGTGGCCAAATTGAAACCAGATTTAAAAAAAATAATAATAAATAAAAAAAAAAAAAACCCTCTTCCTCCAATCAACTCTAATTTGAATTCTGAAACTTTGAATTCAAATTATGTTTTTCGCAATCACGATTTGCTACAAGATTCTACTTATTAGAGTTATTGTTTCTAGAAATGGCTCCCCCCCCAAAGCATGTCCCTCCTCCTGGGTGGTTATGTGTGTATAGTTGTGTACACTGTTAAAAAAAACCTGAAAGTTCAGGTAGTTTTCTGACTGATTTTAACAGAATATTTCCGTAATGCTTCAAAACGTATTTTTTCCTTCCAAAAACAGAAATATCACGAAAGGAAGTAACGAAAACAGATTTTTTCCATTTCTAGGGTTGCCGCTGTGCTGTACTTTGTTAGTATTCTGATTAGCCTTCAAGTTATGATAAACATCGCTTTTTGATAGTGCTTATTAAATCGCACTGTTACATTTTTTAATTAAAAGCTTATTTAGAATAACAACTCAGATGTCGAAGACAAAATAGATAGCTTGCTATTTCATGTCTGGAAAGTAATATACTCGTATGTCGAAATTGTTTTTACGCCTTTGGACTTTGTAAGTTTGGAAAAATGTTTGCGCCATTTTCAGACAGGCAGCTGTGTTTTGATCGCCCTGGTGATTTGATGTGAGTTTTACTGAGTCAGTATTAGAATATTATTGCGGTGTATTATTTTGCTTAATACTTCGAACAATTCTGTTCGTTAGTCATATTGTGTGTTCTAGCGGTGAGAATAGTTTTAGAATCTCGTGTTATCCATTTAAAATAAAGGCTATTGGATTACTTGTGTACAGACGCAATGGAGACACTTAAACTTAGCACCGCTGGTCACATGTAAGTATTGTAGAATATCTTTGTACATGTTAATATACAAATGTATTTTTCTTGTTAATATGCATTTGATAGAATTCCGATGGTAGCTGATTTAGAATTTATAGAACTATTATAAAGTTACTGTTTTTGCTCTAACGCGTTGTATTCTTGAAAGTCATTAAAACGTTAAATGCCAACATTTCGTATCAACCGGAGATTATCGTGGTGTGCGAGCAAGACAGAAAAAAGTCACTCAGTTTTTTTTTTTTTTTTTTTTTGACAGATTGAAAGTAAACATTTTGAATCTCTAAATAAAAGTATGTCTTGCTGTTATTTTTTTTGCGAAAAGGCATAGCAGATTGTTAATCTTTGAAAATACAATTACAATTTTGACAAGAATAAGTTTTCTTGACTACTTAGAAATCTGGAAACATTTATTACTCCTTTCGGGATTTCATTTATAATAAAAAATATAAATTATTTAATTTATTTCCTTAGGATCTCATCCAACAACTTATTTGAGATTATTGCAAGTTTCTTGTTAAAACATTTCGGGTAAAACGAACTGATTGATATGTTTAGCCTAAGTATAATGCTTATGCACTAAAAATCTATGTTGCTATTCCAATCAGTGAAAAATGCGGAAATCACATGCGGGGGGGGGGGGGGTATACATCATCTGAGCAAAAAATTCTTCACGTGTATGTCAATGATTCTGTTTTTAAACACAGTAAATTGGTATGCGGTACCCTCCATCAGGTATATTATTCCAAGATAAAGTCAACCGGTTTTTAATGGTATTTTATTTGACTCATTCTGCAAAAAAAAATATTCTATTTTTCATGTATGCTTTTCCATGCTATGTCAGAATATGTACGAGGAGATGTGGAAGGAAATATCGAGCAGTATCAGCATCAAAAATTGGTGTTATATTCAAATCCACTAATTTCCTTGCTGGTACTTTTCGATTATTTTTATTCATCTGAAGGTGCAAATTTCAAGATAGATGCTTGAAAGGTAAGTTATCAAGCAAAAATTTCACTTAAAATATATTTAAGTAATAAATACAAATTAAAAAAATAATAGTTTTTGAATGGTTAACTATTTTTATAATATACTAGACGCAAACGTTGAAAACCGTGTGCTTCTTACCATTATCTTGATAAAAAACAAATTTGTTTATAATAACCAAATTTTTGGCTAAGAATTCAAAATTTGTTTTTAAAATATTTAAAGGAACAGCATGATTCATTACTTCATCGAAAAATCCAAACTACCAAATCCTGATGCTGATATGCACCCTCACACTAAAACACCTCCACCGTCCTGATTAACTTATCCAATTTAGTTCTTAAGATTTAGTTCCTAATTTTTTCTTCTGCTTCCAATTATACAACAATTTAACCAAAAATGTTGAATTAATTTTTATCTGTAAGTAAGACGTAATTCTAAAACATTTTGAGCTTATTTATCATTGATTTTGCGACGAAAAGCGTATGCTTTCTGTTTTTCGCACGACCAAGAAAATGTCTGCGGAAAGAGGTCCCATTTAATTCAGCTAATCAGAGAACTTGGGGAACAATTTTAGGTGAAAATTAAATGTTAAATGTTTCATTTAACTCTGCAGAAACTTTTACAGCACTTAAATCTGTATTTTTCTTAATTTTTTTAACTTTCAATCTCCGATCACGTTTTGTCAACTTTGCCGGTTGACCTTTTCTTACCTTGTTTTCGGGCCGATTCCTTTCTTTAAAGCATTTTATCAAGCACTTTACTATACAATCAAATAAATTAACTAATTTAGAAACATTTCCAACCAATTTATCGCTACTGAGGGAAAGAAATTCAAATTTTGAATGGTGTTTGCGGTTTTTTACGAATACCAGCCATTTTATAGTAATAAGCACAATATTAAGGAATAAATAAACAAAAAATTAAAGCCAAATGACTTATAAGGGTCAACACAATGCAAATATATTAATAAAACGGCATATGATAATTTTAATCATGAATTTCTTCAAAAATATTTGACTGTACGATGACTTTCGTGGCGTGTTATTTCTCTGTTTCTTCGTTTTCTGACCCATTTAAAAAAGAAGATCCGTCAATATTTTGAAAAAATCAATGGGTTGTATTTAGAATGACATAGGATTGATGTGAAAAAATATTGGACTTCATATTCGAATTCAGTTTCGAGTTATTTTGGTTTTACTAAAAAATTTCAAAGTGTACGAACACTTTTGGGAGCCACTGTATATGCCTTTGTCCTTAACCGATCTTTAACTGTTATTAACGATCCTTTTAAAGTATTGATTATCTTTGCAAACACAGGCCATCCACATTTTATTGATATACCTATGTTTAAGCAAGAACTTCTTTGTCTACAACATTTTTAGTTTTTTTTTTTCTGGTGCTAAAATTATTAAGCTGCTTGATGAACTTTGGAGCAAGCTACATAACATTGGCCGTGTGAAAAAAAGTCTTCTCTTAAATCGGTCCCTGCTACTTTTAATGTCTGTCCTTGTGACTTATTAATGGTTATTGCAAAGCAAACTTTAACAGGAAACTGCACTCTTCTAAATTCAAAAGGATAGTCCGCCTGTGATGATGTTCTTAAAAACTTCGTTTCTAGTTTTGAAAAAATGAAAGCAAAAGACAGAAACATTATGATTTGACTTGAGAAAAGCCTCGAAGAACCACGTGAGAAACAAAAACAATATCAAATTTATAGTTTGCTATCGACCAAAAGTTGAGATGAAGTACTGAATAATGATTTGAATGGAGGAAAGCCTTCGAAAATAAGGGATTTGAATTCAATGAGAGGTTTTAATTTCGCAGAAATTAAGAGGTTTTAATTAATTTCTCCCGAACTAATTGAGATTTCGAAAAATCCTTTCTTAGTGGTTACTTTCGTAATCATGCGGACATGATTGCCAAACTTCAAGTCTGAAGCTTTAGCGGTTTCGGCTGTGCGTTGATATATATATATATATATATATATATATATATATATATATATATATATATATATATTATCTCAGGACATTGATTTTTATATATTAAGATATTATTTTAAACATAGGATAGAAAAACGAGAATGAAATTTCAGTAAAATATGTAAAAATGAGAAACGAAAAAAATAGCGCAACGAAAAATCAAGAACCGAAAGTTCTGTAAAGATACAGAAAATTTAAAAATGGAAAAATAGATGAACGAAAAATTTAAAAACGGAAAAATAGATCAACGGAAAGAAGAGAAATGGAATTTTCGTTAAATCACGGAAAATTTATAAATGGAAGAACAGAACTAAACGGAGAAATGAGTAATGGAACTTCTGTTAAGTCACGGAAAATAATTTAACGGAAACGTAATATTTACGGCAACTTTGCTGCCGGTACTTTATCCGTTATTTTCAGGAAATTTTTTTAACAGTGTATGTGCAGGCTTAAGTGTGTGCACGTAGGCCTCTATATGTGTGTGAAGGCGCGCGCGTGTAGGCGAGGGTGTATGAGTATGCGTGTGTAGGACATGGACGCCACCGCCCAGCAGAAGTGGATTCCGGGGGACAGTGCTCAGGATCAGAGCAGCCGTGCCGCCGCCGCGCCGGTAGGCGGTGATACTGCTGGTCGAAGCTGAAAAAGGATCCACAACGTCAAGGACTGTCAAATGAGAACAATAAGCAATCGTGATTGCTCAAAAAAATCGCCAAATTTGTCGCCAAGTTGGCGACAAAACTTGGCGACCAAAAGACTAGCGATATATCGCCAAGTGTCCGCCAAATTATAACACCACTTGAGCATCCATCGAAATTAACAATGATTTTCCCCCATAAAGGGACAAAAGACCCTTTTAGAAACATTCGAATGCAACCAAAAGGGGAGGTGCACAACTAGACCTCACTAGGAGTCTACGTACCAAATTTCAACTTTCTAGGACATACCGTTCTTGAGTTATGCGACATACATCCGCTCATACGCATATCCGCACATACATACATACGTACATTCGGACGTCACGAGAAAAGTCGTTGTAATTAACTCGGGGAATGCCAAAATGGATATTTCGAGTGTTTATACATTCTTAGGCACTTATCCGCGTGCGTTCGGGTAGAAGAAAAAACTCAACATTAATTCGGGGGTGAGCTAAATGGAATTTAAGGCCGAATTTTTAGTGAAAATTTTTTCGCGAATACAATACTTCTTTTTTTGGAAAGGAAGTAAAAAAAAAGAGACAACAGATTTGTAGTTTTCGAGCATTTAAAAAACATAGCCTACAAATATTTGCTCCTAATCTTCGCAGAAATTTGAAATGTTCTTTATCATTAAAGATATTTAGGGCGCTTAAATTTTAGTTTCCAAAAAAGTATATTTTTATACGATTGAGAATGCTATTAAACAGATACATTGTTCATTCAAAAAATGATGCAACGAAACTCAAAATAATCATCAGAATTTCTAGCAAAGTTTAATTTATGAATTAAATTCATTACAAATTTAAGTATTTTTCAGAGAAATTATTTATGCATACCTAAGTCCATGGCATGTCTGCAATGCCGCCACTGCTCTAGGATGGTTTCTGACTTTCCCATGGTAATAACAGTTTTCAGGAAGCTGAAAAAATAAACAAATTATAATCAACGATATATGCAACAGAAGTAAGCATAGCAATAATGTACATTCAGTTGTTCTGAATTGCAAAGAATAGGTTAAACAATTCAAGATTTTCTAATTCCCTTTTAAAATGTAGTTGCATTGATTGCTCGACGTATCGGAGAAACTTGGGTAATTTTTACGGAAATGCTTTATATTTCAGCAGGAATCAGCTAACTTAAAGGACGGTTGCGTGACCAAGCTGGCTTGTAATAATCCCTTCTAAAGCTGCTATAGAATATACAAATTTTCTCATGTTCTCGTGTTCTCAACAAGTTTCGATTGCTATTTTGTGTTCCAGCTGGACTATAGCAAAAAAAAAAAAAAAAAAAAAAACTTAGATTTAATGATGGAGTTGTTGTTCTTGCTCCTGCACTGAATTTCTCCTGTGCGACTAATTGACATTTTTATTGATTTTCAAAAACTTTCGCATTTTAGTGCTGGTTACACATAGCAATGTTAAATTTAATATATTTTCAATGTGTCGGGTCAATTTTTAAGACGCGATAAAAATTAAACATAAGCACTCGGTCATTTTTGTTAAATTGAGGCAGTGAGAAGCAAATGAATGTAAGTGCCAACATTGAAAATTTGGAGATAACCAGCGCAAATGGTAGGTGACCCTCTTATCTTTTATGAGGCGAAGGAAAGGTGCTAGTAGCCAGGGTAAGTGCTGCTATACTGCATGATGTAGAAACATTTTTCAATGAAAGTCAACTTTACCTAGTACCAGAACTTTCAACGTGATTTACTCAAGTTTGGAAAGGTCCATCACTTGCATCTCTTTGCTTCTCAATGCCTCAATTTCATCTACAAAAAAAAGTGTCATTTTTCTCCCTTCGAGCATACCACAAACACATCTTTTCACTAATTATTACTTTTTTAATACTTATTATTGTTATTTTTTTAATTTTCCCATCCTAATTGTGAACAATGATGTGTGCAATTTTAATTGGTTTTTATTTCTAAGACAAGTTTGTGAAAACTAATTTATGTAATATACATTTTGCTTTGTTATTTTATGTGTTTTAAAAACACTAAGAAGCAAATATAATTAATGATTTTCAGAACTTTCTAAAATGGCTGCTTCGTAAATGATAGAAAATAAAATGACTGTTTATAAGGCGGGAATAAGACAAAACCTTTTCTGACGCAGGACTGACTTGGAACTAATTAAGAATTAAGGAAGAGGTGGGAGGCTACGTACTTACTGCCCAGGGCTTCGTTGAAGTTTACCATGAACGACGGGCGATAATATTCTTATCTTTTGTAAATTCAATACAGTATTCACGTGCACCTCTTGATTTCAGCTTATGACAGACTAGTTTTATGAAATTAGCTCAGCCTGGTAAATGAATAATATTCTTATTAAACTCAACGCAATTACAGTGCAACTCTAAGTCGGAAAAAAAAATATTTACGGTCCAGAGAAATAACTGTAATCGAGAGAAGTAGAAAAAAGAAAATTGTAACTAAAAACTAGTTTTCTTCTTCTTCTTCTTTTGAAAAAAAAAAAAAAAAACTCAATTTGAAAGAGATACTTTTTGAGACTCTCCGGAACTACGCATTGTATTGTCAACTTTTCCCTGGATTATTTTTTAAAAAGATTAACGCTTTTTTCAAAGCATAGATTACAGAATCGTACTTAAACGTTTTTAGGCATCGAGTATAGTCCGACCGCAAACAAATGACCAGTGTTAATCATTTGAGAAGACACGTAAATCCCTTAAAATTGGTAGAGAAGGAAGAAAGGACGCGTGGCACATTTTGAAGTTAAGCAACATTTTGACGACGTAAGAAAAAAAAAAAGTACTCTTTCTATATTCTCATTATGTGTGTATTTAGACCTGAAAGGCTTAAGTTGCAGCAATAACTGCATTGAGCTACCGAAAAAGTAAATATAACAAGCTTTGTATTCTTTATTGCCAACCTACTCTCGCGAATTTTCAATCGAAATTAAATATAGTCGGCGTTGATATCTCTACCAACGGCTGTTGAAAGAAGTAAAACCAAGACCCACCCACTTACGTAGGGTGTGACCTGTCCAATGAGGCATCTGCGCAAAATTAAAATGTTTTACCTCTTTAGCTAATTTCTTAAATTGGAACTCTTGAACCAATGACGCACTTGCCAATTCCGTTGCAACTTTCTTCTCTATATCAACTCTCCACGAAAAAGGACAATTTGGAAAACAAGGCGGAACCAAGGATCAACTCTTCGCGGTCAGTATTCTGCCGTGGGCAGGTAAAGGGCAGAAACTGCAAATTTTCATTATCTTTTCCTTTCTTTTTTTGTATTTTTGTTGTCTATTGTGCATTAGCTTTATAGTACAAGCTAACTTATTTGGCTTCCACTGAAAAAAGCTTGAAAATAAGGTCTAGTTCCAACATTTTCCCATTGTTAGTATTGAATCCAAAACGCGTTTCTTCAAATATCTCAAAAACTCATTTCCGTAGATGCAGCCGTTTACCTGCCCACGACAGTATTTCATCTATAAATAGAGCTGCTACAAACGAAGTGCTTCCAATGGGTCCTACAGAGTGCTTCTGGCGGGAGTGTACACATTTAGTTGAGTGGATACTGCAAAGAATTTCCTTACACGTTTTCTGTTACTGAAAAATATTTTAACATTTGTTTAAAATGTGCAACAACAGCTCAATTGCAAATCAATAAAGCTCAAGATGTACGGTAATTCGTTTTTTTCCCCCGCAGAACTCAAAAGAACACCTATGGGGTCGTATCTGAAACTTTAAAAAATATTTTTTTTTCTGAAAGATCATGCTTAAAAACATAGGATTTGACCATTTAAAAAAAATTTGACAAAGTTTAATATTTTTTAAACAATTAATTTTAATCGGTGCGCAGATTCAATTTCATTTTTTACGCTTCTGCACATGACATCACAAGTGATGAAATACCATTCACTGATGCCAGTAGCGCAGAGCGCAATATTTAGTTCGCTTCTTTACTCACATGTACTGGCAACGATATGGTTGATAGCAAGCGTAGAGCGCAGTATTTAATTCTATTCTTAACCATCATGATCTGGAAACGCTGTAGGCAGCAAGCGTCAACATTCAAGACACCAGTGGAGTAGCGTACTAAAGCTCAACACTTGTGACGTCATTAAAACCACGCCTTGTTTGAAAAAGCGGACAATTTAAAAAAATTAATTAAATTAACGTTTTGAAAATAAAAGTTTTTCCTCGCTCCATGTTATTATTATTATTTTTTTTGCTCATTCTATCAACTTCAGGGACTAAATGTAGTACTTTTGAAAACCCCATTCGTTTTGTTTTAACTGTATGTTGCTGTAAACAAATATGTATTTTTCTGCCATTTCAAATTTAAATACACTGACTGCAGAGAATTTAACGAGTCCCACGATGTCATGCAATTTCAAAATTGCGATGAAGACGAGGAACTGATAAAACGTCAAATAAAACAAAAAGCAACCAAATGGCTGCATCATTTTAAATAAATTTATCTTTTTGCATAAAATATGATGCAGCATGAATTATAAATGATTCTATATCATTATTTAAATCAGATGAAAGTTTTTTTATTTACGACGTTGCATCAGTGATTAGATATTTTGAATGAAGTTGATGCTAGACGGTAATGAAATAAGATAGCCCGAAAAAGTTTTTCTCATGGCAGTGATTTTTGCTGATATTACTGAAATTAAATGGAAAATTGAATGGAAATATGAATTTCCTTGTAAGGTAGCACGAATTTTACCATGAAAATGGTTTTCAAAGCTGTCTTGTTTCAGAATTTAAAATTATTTTTCTGATGGACATTAAGTATTTTCCCTTATTACATCGATAATAAAGATTTTGGAATAAGATCTTTGAAAATTCTTTCTGTTTAAACTGAAAGATAAATTAAATTCTGGCAATTTCTCGCAAAACTAAATAGCATAAAAGTAAATGCATAAGCGCATGACTGAAATGATGCAATGTTCTATTTGAAAGTTTTTATTTTTTTATTTTTCAAGTCATTTCAAGTAAATTATTTGAGTTTCGTAACAGTAACCGTTAATCAATTATTCTGAACATAAATTAAGTTGCTGAACAGTTTTATATGAGAGTACTTTTTTTAGTTAACTGAATGAAATATAATTTATTCAGATAATAGCGTCAAAACAGAAGTAAAGTAACAGTATGAAATAAGAACAGTTAATTTGCCCTAACTGTGTACCTTTTATCAAGATGTCAAGATTTTTCCACTCTAAAGTAAGATAAATAATATTTAACCATTATGTTGCATACTATCTGAAGATCAGATTAATTTTGCTTCATTTGGTACACTTTATGTTTATTAAAAACGTATTACAGTAAATTCCTGATTACCGGTGGTCGGATTATCCGCAGGTTTTTTCACATTTTTGTTAACGGTAACGACTTGCAACTAATCGACTTTTTTGTAAATATTTAATATTATAGTCATTAAATGTTTTTATTCATATTTTTTACCTAGTTATTCCATGAAATAACTGATAGTGTCCGTTAAATTGCGTAATATGTTATTAATTTGACACTTCAACTAGTTATTCCATGAAATAACTAGGTATTCTATAAATTAACTAATGAGAGAAAGTTAAAGTGTAAAATAAACAATTTATCTAAAATGAAATAACTATGTATTCTATAAATAAACTAATGATAGACAATTAAAATGAAGAAGAAGCAATTTATCCAATTAATGCAGCGTATAAATGGTATTTATGGAAACGTACTATAAAATCATTTGTTACAGCAAGAATTACTAAGATGACACTTGGAATTACAAAGAACATAATTTCTAAAACAAAAACATTGCGCAAACACGCTAAACTAGTTCTCTCCCTATGGCCTGGAATAGTTCATAAATGCAATAGGGGTGGAAGGTAAATGTATTTGTCGTGCAAGACATACATATGATATAGATTATTTTACACTTTAACGGGCTGCAGATCGTTATTCTATGAAATAACTAGTTAAACCATGAAATACAAGAGAGTTTTGCACTTTAACGCGAACACGATCAGTTATTTCATGAAATAACTAGATATTCTATAAAATAACGGATTTCATGCTTCAACGGTAACATATATACTAGTATCGTATCTTATCTGTTATTCAGATTATCCGCGGCTTTCGCTTACCCGCGGTTACCGTGCCACCCTATTCCGCGGATAATCGGGAGTTTACTGAATTAAGAAAAGTGTAAGTAACTAACAAAATCCCCGTGTTTTGTAACAAAATTACATAGAATATTTTACAAGATATTAAACAGCATACGATTAGTTTTTCGCATCACTTCTTAGCAAACAATTGAGGAAGTGAGAAGCAAATGGATTCAAGTTGATGTTTTAAAGTGTTATGTAAAATGCGATCAAAGTTCAAACTGTAGGTAGACTTTCATTGAAGTTTTTGTAAATCATGCTGCACAGGGCTTCTAGTACTATCTTTTCACACAAAACAAAAGAGAGACTTTCCTACTATTTGGGCTGGTTTTCTCCAAATTTTTAATTTTGGCACTTGCACCCCTTTGCTTTTCAATGCCTCTATTGGGTTGTTTCCCATTTTGCAAAAATATTTTTTTTCTGAAAGAGCATTGTCAAAAACATGGGGTGAGTTACTTTTTTTTTTAATTTTGACTTATTTTCTCTCTTTAAAAAATCTTAAAAAACCGCCAGTCGCTGTTTTCATTTTCGCTGCTGACGTAAAAAGAGAACAAGTCGCTAACGTTACCAGAAGAAAGTTTCAGGACATTGCCAAACTTTTTCAAATGAACATTTTATTAAATTAACAATTCTCTTTTCGCTAATAATTACTCGCACTAAAAAGTAACCAAAGAATGATATCTTGCCACAAAAGACAACCACGCGCTCCAATTCAAAATGGCTGTCTTCACTTGTGACGTCACATGATAAAACATTTTGGTTTAGAAATCAGACATTTAAAAAAAAATAATTAAAAAATAAATGTTGCGAAAATAAAAGAATTTTGTGGCTCCATGTTTTTTAGTTTGCTTATTCTATGAATTTCAGTAAAGCACGTGAGGCATTTGAATGAAACACGACTACCGGAACGCTTTTTTTTATTAATAGATCAAGACAAAAAGGAAATGTTTGATGTTCTTATAGTTACGTTCTCGTTTTCAAAATTCAAAATTATTTTTTGTGTAAATATAAAATTTTATTAGGTTATAAATTTCATCCGTATTATCCGGAGATTCGGATAAACGAGGTTCTAGTGTACTTATCGTTAACCGAATCTAGTTTCGCTATTATGCAAACGTGTCTGCAACTAATACGGCACAGCAGTTCAATCAATGCTATGAGCATTTCGGCTAGCAGCTGAAACTATTTACTTCGTAATGAATCAACCATTTCGGATTCTAGCGTATGAAGCACGTATTATACAATGCACAGATTGTAGAACATGATACGCGGACTCAAGCATAACTGGCTATACATTATGTATGACACATAATGTACAAAGCAGTATTTTCATCATATTACAGGGAACAGGTTGCTGCTGTTCCGTTTTTGCCCTTGCAATTCGTCTTCAAAAATAAACATTGTTAAGTTCTTTAAAATTCATGCTTCTTCCGTTTACATGGTAAAGGAAAAATGATGGCATTCGCGAAAAATTTTCCCCTCAAATATCGGCGGGAATTTCCATTTTGCTCAACCCCAAATGAATGTTGAGTTGTTTTTTCTGCCCGACCCCACGCCCATATGTACCTAAGAACGGATGGACACCCGAAATATCCATTATGATCATCCCAGGGTACCACGAGTTTTCTCGTGACGTATGGGTATGTACGTATATACGTATGTATTTAGCATAACTCAAAAAGGTATGCCCTTGACTGTTGAAATTTTACACGTAGGCTCTTAATTGGGTCTAGTTGTGCACCTTCTCTTTTGATCGCAATTTTGTTACTTTGATGAGCAACCACGATTTACTTATTATCCTCTCTTCAGATTACCATGACAACGGTTGTTTTTAATCTTCATTTAAAGAGCGAAATTTTCATTGTCATAGTTACAATTTGTCTGCGGTTGGATTTTAATCATATTTTTTCCGGGTCTTAATCAAGCAAACTTAACACTAAAAAAAGGATTTTTTGTGTTAAATAAACATTTTTTCAGAAAAAACTCCTAAATAGATAAACTTAAACAGCGAAACTTCATCTAAATACAAAATTTCCAGATTACCAGTTCTCATCACTTAAGATAGATAAGAAATAAAAATACACAACGTTATACGCTATAAATAATCTTTATGATTATGTGTACTGGTGGACATCGGTCATAAAAGCTTTACCTTTACTACCGCATCGTAATCAGCATTTCTTCTTTTATGGATATGCCTTGTTGCCTAGTATTACCCATTTTAGAAAACCACCAGTCATAATATGACGGGTGCAAATTTCTTGCTCATTTCCATGCCTTTTTATTTGTAGAAACACGAAACTCATTGAGAGGGTCCTATCGCAATTTGTGATTGCGAAAAACATAGTTTAATTCAAGACATTAAAATTGAAATGATTTTATATATTTTAAAGTTTTTTTTTCCCTCATTTCTCTTTTTTAAACAGATGATTTACTGGAGAATATTTTGCGTCAATTCGTTTTCGTAAACCAACCAGAATCATTCCTGTTCAGTAGAATTTCTCTCATAGTTTAAGTTTGGAAAATAGGATTTTTTTTCAAAAGTAAATGTACATTCGATATGATATTTTTACATTATGTCAAAAATAGAAAACAAATAATTTTTCAATTATTTGCTAGCTGTGTCACTGAAAATTCGTACTTTACCAACTTTGATGCCTTACTGTGCTGTAGTTATAATTTTTTACCAGCATTTTTGTTTAAAAAAATTTGCTGATTTACCTTTTGAATCGCAATGGGTGAAACATCCTTTAGAAACAGGAACTGGACTAACGTTGGAGCAAATAGATCTCTGCGTAAAAATAAAGAAATCATTTAAGCAACAGTATGTCATTGTGTGATAATATAAGTATGTTATAAAACGGATGAGAGAACTCAAAAGACAATAAGGAGCTGTTGCTTATGTTAACACAATTTAAAAGGTAAATGTAAAATACGGAAATCATTTAAGTACAAGAAATAAAGAAATCATTTAAGCAACAGTATGTTATAGTGATGAAACTAGTACGTAATAAAACAAATGAGATAACTGAAAACACAATAAGTAGCGTCTGCTCGTCTTAAAACAATTTAAAAGGTAAATGCAACATTCAAATGTTCTACGGCGCTCGTGGCCGAAGTATTGAGAGTTCTATTCTCAATTCAGCTGAAGTCCGTCATGCACGCTAAAAGTGGCTGGCGGTTCTGCAGGTACTAGCCTTAAGGCTTCCTCCAACCTCAAGATGCAAACGACACGCCTTCTTTTCATAGATAGTATTATCTACGAATGCGACTAGATTCCCCCCCCTTTCAAACGACTCCATTTTTAGTTTAATAACTTTTTATTGCAAGATAAGGTCCATATACTTTGAGAAAAGCTAGCCATTACTGTTTTTTTTTACTTATCTTGGAATTGTCTAACAGGGCTAGACAATCCCCATGGACCCAAATATTTCTAAAAAGTCTAAAAACAATTGTGGGTTGCAAAGGACCTCATCCTTTGCAAATCCCAAGCAAACTAAAATTTGAGCAGGTGATGTCTCACCAACACCAGTCAGTGGCAATCTGGAAAGGTCTTATGACTCTCACAAAACCTGAGGGCTCTCGTATGTCCACTCAAAAATCTGGAGTAGGTGATCTGGTGGGATCTATGTCTGAGTCTGAAAGATTCACCCGGGCATTTCGCAAAGTACCATGACTGGGTGTGAGGAGTTTTCATTTTTCTATTTAAATTATTTACATTAAAAGTGTACTAATTGTAAAGGAGACTTGGACCTAAATTTACCTAAAAATGTGGTGTAGTAAAAACAAGTTGACCTTATAATTCTCGCTTTCCTATTAATGTCGATTTGATTAATCCAATTTCATTTGATAGTACCATTTCAACTCCTGTGGTGTGGTTTAAAAATGTTCGTTCAGTGCCTTGCGTCGAAATAAAAGTCCGACCGCGAACAAATGACTCTTGTTAGTTATTTGAGAAATCGAGTCCATTCCTCAAAATAGGTAGAGAAGGAAGAAAGAACGTGTGCCATATTTTCGAGTCTAGCAACAATTTGATGATAAGAAAAAAAATATACTCCTGGTAATTTTGTTATGTGATTATTTAGACCCGAAAGGTTTAAGTTTCAGCAATAACTGCATTGAGTTGGCTAAGAAGTAGAAATGGCAATCTTTGCATTCTTTATTGCAACCCTACTCTCTCCAGTTTTCAATTCAAATTAATTATAGGAAGCGTTGTTTTCTTTGATCAATGGCTGCTGCAAGAGGTAAAACCAAGACCCACCCACTTACGCAGGATGTGACCTGTTACCTGTCCAATGATACATCTGCCTTGACCGCACAAAATTGAAATGTTTTACCTCTTTGGCTAATTTCTTAAATTTCAAAGTGATGTATTCAAGCTCTAAAGCTAATAACGCACTTGCCAATTTCGTTCTTATATGCCTCTTCACGAAAATGAACATTTCTGAAATAAGGTGGAGCGAAGGGTCAACTCTTCGTGGTCAGACTTTATAAAGTGAAATTATAGAATTCGGAATGGGAGTTATTTGTACTACGAACCATGAAAGTGGAACAAAATTACTATCTCCATGCCAGTGTCAAAGGCACTTGGGCTCACAAAAGTCCCCGTACCTTTAAAGGGCACAAAATTCGAAATCATTTGCGTTTAATATGTTTCGCTCTGATTCAAAAGGAATTTTCAATTGTTTTGTATTGCAGGAAGACACTATGCGGCATGTAACAATTGGCTCTCGTCCGTTATGATTTAGCTTAAACGTCGTTCAAGCAACGTCACCTATAGCTAGAGCTATAGGAGGCGTTGGTTCAGGCCATTTTTAGTCTTAATTCACCTTCGACGGGTTGGTTATACACCATCTGATGAAAGGACTTGAATCCAAATCATTCTTTCAAATTATACATAAAAATACTTTTCATTTTTTATGATTTGGATTGTGGAATCCCAGTGGATATGGTAGAGAGCAATAGCGAGTCAAGCTTAAATTTTTGCTCTGAATATTATTTAATTTTTACTATTACACACATATTTTTTTGCGTATGATATAGCCTTAATCATGATTTAATTTTAATGAAGAAATGTTTCTCTAACGTTAAAGGAATAAAGTTGTGATCATTATTATGGTGACCTTAGATCTGGAAAATGTTGCTTTCTCCTCGACCTTTGTATCAAATTTGTGGCAAACAAAAGACTGGTTCTTCCATCTCGACAATGCACTTGCATACACAGCAGTCTCTGCTATTCCGTTATTGGCTAAAATTGGTATAGCTCTCCCATGTACCTTTCTCGCCTGACCTAGTGCCGTGCGGCTTTTTCTTGTTTCCACGAATGAAAATAAACATGAAAGAACACCAATTTGACAACAATGAAAAGGTGGAGAAAAAAACGAGGAAGGTCAGCTATTTTTAAATATGACTTTAAAAATTGTCACCTGCACTGTATTAATTGTATTACTCAAATGTATTACTTGTAATGGAGCGTACTTAGAAGGGGATAAGGCTGTTAGTTAAAATATTGAAAATATATTATAGAGTTTAAGAAATAAATCCGGTTTTTTTGTGTAACCCCTTGTATACCCAATATTTCGCTTAAGATCGACTCCACATGGTTTGAAAATTATAAAGGCATCGAATAAATATTAAATTGCACGAAGCGATAGTTTTTTTTTTTTTTTTTTTGCATTTTTTTTTCGTTGTTGCTTTAAAATTTTGCGTTTTAAAGGGAATTACTCAGATTGTGCTATGTTGCATTACTTGTTCAATTCCAGATCCAAATGCAGCTTGACTTCTCGAGTTTCGATCAGGAATGATGTCTGTTGAAGATGTGCACCCTGAAAATAAATCAATTAAAATGTAAAAAGTATTGTGTTTGGGGAAAACCAGCATATTCTCAAAAAAATTTCAAAGGGGCAACTATTTTTCAACTTTGAATTAGTTATAAAAAAACAATGATGATTGTTGAGAAATTAATATGAGTATTAACATGTAAATTATTGTCCCCAAGCTGAGGCATTTGAAGTTCAGATCCTTTCATTGAATTTTTTTTTTTTTTTGTAAATCCTGCTGTATAGCAGCACCTACCAGGGATGCTAGTTCTATATCTTGTCCTAAAACAGAGGAGAGGTTCTCCTAACATTTGTATTTGTACTGGTTAAATCGAAAATTTTAGTTTTGACACATACACCCTTTGCTTCTTACTATCTCAAATGTTCTCTCATTGAAGCTGAGTTGAGCCACACGATTGCTTGCACATCTACAATTACGTTTTTAATACTTCAATTTCGAAACATTTCTTGTGCTGGCACTTGAATCTCTCCTCCCCGTAATATACCATAAATCGTTTAAAACTAGGTTTCTGGAATTACAATTTCGAAAATTTTCCAGGGAACCCCCCCCCCCAGAACTCCTTCATTTTTGAGTAAATATTAAACTTACGATTAGATTCATGTTCCTTTTACTCTTGGATCTAATCATGACTCGCTCCAAAACCAGAACGTAAAACATCACTCTCTCTCTAACAGAAGATTTGCAATGTTTTAATTTGTATATTTCGCATTTCTCTTTAAGTTCTTTTTTGTTTTTGTTTTTAGTAAATATGTAAATTAAAATTGTTTATTTTATATACTTTTCTAATGTTTTTAAACAATTAACTCAAAATTAATGACCTTTTGAAAAAAAAAGCATTGCTTTCTATAAAGCTGAAAAATGTACTCTGTCTTTGATTCAAGAACAAACAATCTCAATGTATGAATAAGAGCTGTTTATGTTATAAATTTTATTGAATTTTTATGAAATGATGCGAGGGAGGGGGGGGGGGGTCGTCGTCTCTAAAGTTCACCAGCGTCACTGCACCTCATAGGTACGCCACTGACACACACAAATAACAATTTGACGGAACTTTTTTTTAAATATAGAGATAATAAAACTTACTGATTCACCATTACTTGGTAGTTTGGTTGAAAGTCCTTTTTCCCAGTCCGATCTTATTTGCAAAGGATGCACAATTTCGTAGCGTGTCCCCAAATGCGTTATGATATCTTGATTTAATTCATTCTGCAGCAAAACTCGCAACCCTAAAGAAAGGAAGAAAAAAAGTGTGAAGTGGTTATCGTTGCTGTCAGAAGCTTCAAAAAACGTTCGCATTTAACCTTTGAAAAAGGACAGATTTGTAGGCATCGATTTTTAGTTAAAAAAAAGTTATTTCTGGTAAGTTTAAATTCAATCCGCCAAAAAAACTTTATTTTTGATTTTTCTCGTCAAAACTTTTATAATCAGAGGAAAACCATTCGATTTAAATCAGATGATTATCGTCTGTAACTTTTATATTTAATATTATTTTTTAAACAACTAAGCATTAAAAAAATCACAAGACGGTTAATATCAAAACCAGCTCAATGCTTATAAAAGTACAAGAGAGGCAAAACACATGTCACTCTGCTCACTTAATTTCCCCCCAAAATTAGTTTTCGTTTGAATAACTTTTGGTGTACGACTTCCTTTTTTGCTTTCCTTTCAAAATTAACCGCATTGCCTTCTTATTTACAGATAAAAATAATTTGAATTAAGCTTGTTTTGAAGTAAATCGGCCTTTAAAAAAATTATTCAACAATTTCAATGAAATTCATCTGATATCTCAATTTTAAAGCATGTATTAGGCTGTAAAATCAAAAATATGAGTTGATGACGCAATTTTTTGTAATAATGATGTTGAACTCATCCGTTCGTTTTCACTGAGACCAGGGTGGGATTTAGATTTAACAGGCCCTAAGCTATTTCAGGTAGGGGGCCCCTGTTGTAGTTTGAAAAAAGCTTCTCTCGGTGGTGTAAGAGGCATTTTTAACCCCCCCTCCTTTTACTGTGTTAGTCCTTTGATACATACAGCAATATTTTCCCTTTTTCTGATCGTTTTTTTAAATAGTTTTTCCCCTGCTGTCCTTTTTGGATTGACCTAAAGAGGGGGAATGATATCAAAAGAATGATCCAGGATTCCCCTTTAAGTGGAGTATAGAATATCCCCAATTATAGGTATAGGGAGTCTGGGGGTTTCTCCCCCGGAGGAAATTTTGAAAAATAGATAAAAGGCTTCAAAATGCAGAATTTTATAAGATGTAACTAGCTGTACCCGACGCGTGTTGCTACACCAGCAAAAAAAAAATACATCATTATACTGATTTTCATGACAATCGGTTGAACGGGGCAGAAAATGCTACTCTGCAGTACCACCTGGTGGCGAGTGGCTACAATGAGCATACATATATACATATATATAAAAACAAAATACACATATATAGCAATTTTCATAATAATCGGTCCAGGTATCAAGTGAAGCCGTGACTATACTCAAATTTTGTACTCACGCAGTTTGCAAGATCAATCAATCGCTAAAAATATCAAATAGAAAAAGTTTTAAATCCCCCCGTTGCATGAAAAGCCATAAAACAATAAAGAAAGAATTTATTTGTTCAAACTCAAGAAAAATGGCAACAGCTAACTTCTTATCAATGAGATCTTTCACGCGAATTAATTTCTGCAGCCGATAATTTTATTCGTATTTATCCAATGGATTGTTACTTAAATTGGAATAAAAAAGGAACTATCGATCGGATTTTTTTCGAACTGGTCTATAAACATTCCCAGTACCAAAAATAACAAACGGTGAAAGTTTCAGCCAAATCTGCCGGGTAGTTTTTGAGTTCATGGATGACACACAGACAAACATTCATTTTTATATATATAGATTGGAATTACAAAAATATCAGGACAGAAATACGCAAATAAAACTTTTTTAAAGCTATATACTCTTTCGCAAATTAAGATAATACACAGTAAAAATTGCTTTTGATTCGAGAAATCAATGACAGCAAGTGACAGAGAAAAAGCGCGGGAAGAGAAAAGACTATGCATTGCTACTTGATGACATTGGCTTTCGGTACAATTAGTTTTTAACCATCCCCCAAACCAACCAACAAATACAACAATGAATTTAATATAAAATGATCAATAGTAAAAAATGCTTTAAAAGAAATGGTGTAAAGATTTAGAAAATGGGTAACAAGAGAAACATTCTGCCCATTTGAACAATTCATAATTTATACACAGGTTAAGAAATAAAATTGGAGCCTATTTTGCTTAGGATTTTCAAGACTTATCTAATTATTTTCAAGGACTCTGGAAAAATTTAAATTATTTAACGCATTTCATTTGTACTTTACAGTTTTTGATATTTTAGCACTTGATTGTACATTTTTACGCCCTGTTCTAATTTTGTAAGAAACAGCTATTTTAAGGGGGTTCGGGACACATTTTGAAATTTTTTTAATTATGTACTTTAGAGTTTTGAAATTTTTTGAACTGATTCATCATTTATTTAATAAGCAAAATCATAACATAAATATGAAAAAAAAATATTTTTTTATTTAAATTTAATTAGTTTTTTTTCAAAAAAATGGGGTTGCTTTAAATTGCTATAACTAAAAATATTGTTGGTCAATTTTCAATTTTTTTTCAAAAAAGTATGCACAAATATCTAAGCTTTAATTTTTATTCGGCGATTTTAAAAATATTGATTCAATAAAAAAATATTTGAAGAAAAATTTCGAAAAATTCAAAGATACTTTAAAAAAAAAAATCATAATTTTTGCTGTAAACGTTTTTTTCAAATTCGCCGAATAAAAATTAAAGTAAATTGCTTGAAAAAGATATGCTCCAAGTTTCATTACTTTATCTCTATCGGTTCCTGACTTATAAGAGTTTGAATGCAAGAAATCGGGAAAAATTGCATCATGGAGAAAAACGCGTTTAAAGTTTTAAAGTTATGTACACATTCGTTAGATGCATGCAACAAAAATAACTGTAACTTTCGTTCTATTTAAGGTAGAAACAAGATTCAAACGTCCTCTTAAGCAGAAAAAAAACGGAGCAATTTTTCAAATTATAAAAAAAAATTGCAAAATTTGAGGATTTTTGTGTCCCGGACCCCCTTAAAGTTGAAAGAAAAAAAAACTATAGATTTCTCATGACAACAACTTTTCTTCAGTTGCAAGTGGGGAAGAAAACGAAAAGGAATAGAGGTAGTGTACTTTTTTTCGTGCTAAATAGATTGACAATATATAGAAGTAAGATAAAAGCAAGCAATAACAAAAGAATTTCCAAAATACTGCATTCAGAATTATATAAATAGCAAGATATGAAACATGTGAGTCACAAAAATTTCTAATATGTTTCAGAAATGGGAGAACCATGGTTCTTCCAGTTTTGGTGCAGGATGTAGCAAGGAGCTGAATTTGACATATATTGGCATTCCTTCTCCCTACCCCCCCTTTCATTTGTGGTTTGTAGTTTGTAGTCACACGTCCAAATTTTTAAGGTTTTCAAGCACTAGAAAATAATTTTTTGAAGTACTTTTCCTTTTTTTTTTTGAACGAATCATGCTAAATTCTGGGAGTTGGGGGCCCCCAACAAAGCGGGGCTATAGCTTGCTTAACTGATACGTAAATCCAGGCCTGACCGAGACTGTTCAGTAGAAGCAAGAACTGAGCTGGTTTTAAAATAAAACCGGTTTTTGTCAGCGGTTTTCGTCTTGATTGAGAGGGATTCGTTCTAAGTCGCTGCGTAGCGTTATACTGCCATGGATAGGTAAATAGCAGTAACAAAATTTTTCATTTTTAAACTTTTTTTTTTGTCTTTTTGCCTATTTTACGTTAGCTTCAATGAACAAGCTGCTTATTTGGTTTCCACTGGGGAAAAAAAAAAGAAAACGCCTAGTTCCTACATTTCCCTATTATTAGTATGGAATCCAAAACGCGTTTATTCAAATACCTCAAAAACTCATTTCTGCAGATACTGCCTCTTAAGTATCGACCAAGAAGAATCAAATTACAAAAGAGCAAATTCTTGAAAATTCATAGATTCAGTTAGATTTGATTCTAAACGCGAGAACTATTATTAATTTTTATTAAATCAGTAACAGAAAATAGCTTAAACTACAAAATAAGGTAAACACACCAGTAATGGCCACTTCGAGCTTTGTATTTGAAAAATAGGATTCCAGGTTTCCCAATGGATTCAAACGTGCGTTTGATGCACTTTTGAATACATTGGGAGACCTGGAATCCTATTTTTTTCAAATATAAACCTTTAAGTGGCCATTACTGAAGCACCGGCCACTACTGATGCGTTTATCTTAGCTGTTATATTTTACTTTTACTGTTTGACCACGGATTGTATGGAATTGGCAAACATCCAGTTAAGGCGACTCCATATGAATGAGGGGAAAAATAAAAATTTTATGCGCGTATTCCGCTCATTTGAATGACACTCTACTTAATTTAGAGCCTAACATACATCTGTAAAATCTGACATCCCTCAAAACTAATAGATGCTTCCATTTCCGCGTGTAAACCGGATGTTTGCCTTTCCATACAATCCGTAGTTAGACAGTGTCATGCTATTTTTTCCGATCAGAATAGGCAAATGCATGTTTAATTAAACTGGATTCCTGTCTTTTCGTATTATTGGTTGTCAGACTGTATCACTTATTGTAATACGTGCAGTAGCTCCGAAAATATAATTTTCTGAAATTGGGAACATCATTCGTACTCCTCCTGTATTTAAAGCTAATAAAAATTTAAATGATAGGAAATGAGTGCTATAGGTCTGTCAAAGACAATATTTCTAAAGCAAAAAAGTCTTTTTCAGACTTTATTACGCACTCAAGATTTCATCTACGCTGGGACCAAAGTAAATGAGATAAATAAATACAATTCAGTTTAAAAATTTGAAACAAAGTACACACTTCTTAAAAAATATTTATGACAAAGCGATTGGTATCAGAGGGTATAAAAGCGTTCATCAAAATAAAAAAAAAGCATCTTTTTTCCTCCTCTCTATTGTGACGATCTAAAAAGGCAATGCAGAAAAGTTCTATTTTTGGATGATAGATGACTTGATGGGTAGGGAAATGAAATTTCTCCATAGAAGTTTTCCAGCTATTTTGTTACGAGTCTTTTCCAACAATGAACCTCATTTTGTATTGTATGAGGCAGTTTAAAGTGCATTTTCTGAAAAATGCGGCGGGAAGAAAGACTTCTGATTCTCGAGCTCATAACGAAAACAAAGCATATTTTATTGGGGAATAAATCTCAGCGTTATTTATATCGCGCTGCCTAGCGGTTAATTTAGATTCACGTGGACGTTCTCGGATTAATTTTCTGCAAGCTATTTAGCTGATGCTTATTTTTTCCATATTTTAATGTTGAATAATGCTCCGATAAATATCTTGTAAGAAATAGTCATTATATTGCAATCAGTGATATAGCTAGGGTACAAGCTATATTTGCTCGCAAAAAGTAAGGTTCTTTTAAATGCTCGTCAAGCTAGGGCGGGTGAAAAGTGCTTTTACATTTTAACGAAGAAATTGCGTGTTTGGTTATATTTTGATGGTTGAAATTTTAACCCCGACTTTAGTGGATTAACCCTAAATTATATTAGATAGCATTTGACCACTTTTTCGTTTCTTTATTCTCCTAAAATGAGTCTTACCAGTAAAACAGTTAAGTTACCGGATCCAGTTTAGCCTCGTCAAAATAAAACGTTTCCTTTCATGTCAAATATTACCAAAAAAAAAAAAAAGGTCATCAAATGAGAAATACCTTACTGAATTTTTGAGGCTTCAACAATGAAATAATGTCGTCACACATGCTATGGCGCGACTTTCACTATTTGTGGCGTTAGAGCGTTACTCGATCAGTGATTTTGGCTATTATATATACATGAGGATTTAATTATTTTTTAAGGCGTGAAAATACTCCTTCGACATTTTCAAGAGGAGTCTTTTAGAGGAGTGAAATTTATGCAAACAGTAAAGATCATAATAGCGATTGATTTCTTTAAGAACTAGTTTTCAAAGTATGAAGTGGAATATAGTAGGAAAAGAAGAGACGCTTACTATATCGATTTTTAGCATTTAAAATGTTTAATATTTGAACTTGAATAATAAAAGAAGAAGATTTAAATGCAATATTTTGTAAATTGCACAATTGCCCCCCCCCCCCCCCTCCATTTTCCACGCTGCTAAATTTTTATTGAAAATATGAAGTGCGAAAATACGCTCGAGTGAAATTTTGCAGCAATTTCCAATTTTCAATTCGTGAAATATGCTTGAAGAGATGTTACCCAAACTTTGTATATTTAATGTTTGTGTTTGGAACATACGGTTACGCTTTCTAAATAGGGATAGGTGTTTGTTTGTGGGGGGAGGGGAGAATAACACTGCGAAGCAAAAAGTTTACATAAGTTTTAAAACATATGCAATATCTTCTACCTATATTGGAAATTATGTAGCATTTCTTCACCAAACTATCCTCCGCCATGAAATTGACTTCAGCAAGACGCGTACTGTTCTTAAAGCAGATATTTAATAGAGAAAGCACATGGTTGCTTCAACTTCGGCAGCACGTAGCGGTTTTTTGATTGGTTGCCATTTGACAATCCGTTGTGCAGCCGAATTCGAATGGAGAATGCTAGCTATCACTTTTCGGCAAGAAATGTTTTTGTATTACGCGTGCTGACATAAATTCAATCCAAAATAACCAAAGCTTCGGTTTCCTTAAACTAATAGAATCAGTGAATGAAAGGAACATTAGAATTGCTACGTTTGCTACAAAGAAAACGTTTCAAGCTGATCTGCTTTAGAATACATAATTTGGGAGCTTTTGTTCTACCTCTTAGTAAAACGACTTAAGCCTTGGTTTCCTAGGAGCGAACACGTCGAACGTCGGCGTCGCTCCTCACCGAGGCGAAAACTTGATTCTTCTGCGCATGCGCGCCCGAGCTAAATCGACGTCGTGAATAATCACGACAGGAATCCACTTGACTTTGATTTCAGCGTCACGGTGAGGAGCGAAGTCGAAGATCGGTGATTCTCTTCTGTGAAACCAGGGCTTTATACGCTGCTACAAAATATTATAAGTGTTGAACAAAACTTCAAGACCAAGACGGCATTGAACAGACCCAATAGCACGTGTGATGTTAGAGTGGATCTGTATATGACAGCAGTAAAATAACGGCACAAATCCTTTTTTAGCTGCTGTCCAATTTGTCGAAATTTCGTGAAATTGAAATAAAAGTCATACTTTAAAATACCTTTTTTTTATGTTTTCCATTTCCTCATGCTAATGGGTGCACCTCTCCAAAGGTCTGTGTGGTCGCGCGATCAGAAGCATCAGCTCCAATACACATGTGAACGTTGTAATGGAGGTACCGAGTTCAATTCTTGACCTTAGACCTGAACATAATTTTCAGCTCTCTGTGAGAAAAATCCTTCTTGAATTGTCTTATACGATAATAAATAAATTCTGGACCTCCAAGTCAGACTAAAAGTATGCCACATTATCACTAATTTTTTCAAGAGAGCTTGAAAACTTTTGTCTGGTGCAAATAAAGGTTGGGATCTCACTTATATAACACTGGTTATCATATATTTTTTTTTGAAATAAATCTTTTTATGTGAGGGCTTTAAAGTTCTGATCGGAAAACTTTTATGTGGGGACAGAAGTGACGTGTTTGTTTTGTATGACGATGAGTCGCACATGCGCTCTTCCTGCTTTCTTTCTTCCTCGTTGTTAGTGGTTGCGAGTACTATGTTGAGTACAGCTGTTGGATATCAACAGAGCATCCGTTGAAACACGCGTGTATAACCAATGCATATCGAGTATTGTTTGGCTTTCTCGCTGTTTATAATCTAAATGTGCCTCAAACGTTTTGACTGGGACTCGATCCGGAGTACGATGGGTCCGAAGCTTAACACTCTACCGATTGACTCGCTGTGATTGTCAATCACATAGCGCTGAGAAGCAATATTAGTATATGTATGAAAACAGTAATTTCTCTTCTTAAGAACGAAGAAGATAAAGCACAGTGACCCACATGTATAAACTTTTGTGTATGTACTTATGTAAATGTATTATGTGACACAGTCTACGCTATTCAACAGTGATTGATGAGTAACTGAAATGTATTTTCACTTCTATCGTGTACATTACGTTGGCTCGATGCAAAAGAAGAATCGACACACGATACAGTAATGACCTGAATATCGCCATTTCTGGATTTATCTTAGTCTGGCCATGAGGTAGATAATTGTTGTTCTCATAATATAACAGAGGCGAGGCTAGGGTTTCCAATATCACAATCCCGATCCCGAATCCCTTGGGATCCCGCATGATATTTAGCGGGAGTAATCTCGCGGGATTTTTAATCAAGCAAAGATTTTACATGCAAACGCTTTCCAACTTTTGCCGCCCATAAAACGAATATTTTTACAAGTATCATCTGAAATTTCCTGTCCATCTGCAAAAAGAGCAAGAAAAATTCATATTATGAACGGTGAATTTACCTTTCATGAAAACAATAAATAGAGTATATTTTTCTGAGAATGAATCGGTATTCTCATTTGAAGTTTCAGCGTTCGTGCGTTCAGCGATTGTGAAAATGCGTAAAAAATATAAACCTTTTCAAAAACCATCCTTAACTATTCATTTCCTGAAAATTGGGCTTTAGAAGAAATTGAGAAACTGTATGACAGAGTGCAAAATCCAATGGAATAGCCTGAATGCAATGTTTGAACGCTTCTGTAAACTTAAAGGATGAGCTCATAATCTTTAACTTATAAAAGATTTTTTTTCCGATGAAGAAAGCAATGAAAAACCTGACATATTTTACTTATGCTCTCTTGCCTGTAGAAAGTGTCTTCCGATGTCTTAGTCACCGTGAAGCTGTTATAAATGTGCGTGGTACCTTGAAAATTTTGTTGGATGAATTTGCTGAGCAATGTGGAATACTCGGCATGTCTCGAAAAGAGGTGACAGAAACTTAGATGAAACACTAGACTGACACTCGCATGACAGTGCAGTACATTTAACTGTCAAGTTTTTTATTTTCTCTTTAAAGTGGAGGTAAAATTAGCGAAGTAATTCAAAAACTTTTACTGAGACTGCAACTTAAAAATCGTTCAGCCTGCTGTAATGAATCAAATGCATTGATGCAATGACCAACGTTAATGAAGCAACAAGGCAAGTGAATATGCAACACATGCAATGTCAATCAGACAGTGTTGCATATCCTCTCCGAGTGTCCTAATTTCAGTCATATTCGTTACAAATTCTTCATTCAGTTCCATCCATCTTTGAAGGAACTGCTTGGGGATAATTCATAAATTGTTTCCATTCCTTCAGGAGATCGGTTTTTTGTCGCTGATTAATGTTCGTTCTTTTGTCCTTGTTTCTGTCTTGTCTTTGTTTTGTTGTTTACATTTTTTGTATTAATCAAAATTGTTTCTCAGTTATTCCTTTCGGCTCGTCGTTCAAAGTTTAAAACTTCGCTTATGCGTTTATTTTGGCTTTTTTTTTTTTTTTTCAAAATTCTACAAGTTTTATGTTTTTTGCCTTTTATTAATAGGACTTACTTTTATGGCTCTTTCCCCCCTTATTTAACAATCGTTTGGCGCAGTATAACCTGTTAAGGCCCTTGAGCCAAAAAACCCGAACCAAACAACCAAGTTAAATTGGATAGGGTAATACACAAATCACAGACATCGTTTTTATTCGAAATTTGAAGTTGTTGAGCAAAAACCCCTAACATGACCCCCATAAGAAAAGAGACATTTATTTTGGAAGGTGGTAAAGTTTACAAAGATCTTTTGCTCAATGTCCACAATTATTTTATTTCAGTAAACCAACTGCAGTTTAGCCTTATCACGCGTTTTCATCAAGCCCATTATATTTTGCGCAAAAACCTTTCCTCATTCCACAAGAGCGGTGCTTCGTTAAGACGCATTGCACTCTTTAAAGCACACTTTTACGTACCAAACGATAGTCGCTAATGGGGTTGTTTCCTTCAGTAAAAAGTACTATTTTTAGTCACTGAAATTGATAGAATAAGCAAAAAGAAAGAAAAAAAAAAGACATGGACCCAAAAAATTCTCTCATTTTCCCAACAGTTATTTTTTAATTAATTTTTTAAAATGTCCGATTTTTCAAACAAGGCGTGGTCTGGATGACGTCACAAATGATGCTCTTTGGCGCATCTTTCTACAGCGTTTCCACGTTATGATAATCAAGCAGCGAATTAAAATTGCGCTCTGCGCTTGCTATCAACCATATCGTTGCCAATACACGTGAGTAAAGATGCGAATTAAATATTTTGCTCTGTGAATGTCAACACAGAATGGCATTTTATCATTTGTGATGTCATAGGACAGAAACATAAACATTGAAAGCGCGCCGATTTAAGTAATTTTTTAAAAATATCAAACTTAAATTATTTAAAAAAAATGGTCAGATCCTATGTTTTTAAGCATGCTCTTTCCGAAAAAAATACTTTTAAAATTTTGGAAACGACCCCATTGAGATGTGACTTTGTAATACTCTACAATTGGTGTGCGGAACTCGAGATAAATGCTAATTTTTTGTAACAAAAGCAGTCCCAAAACGCTCAACTTTTTTCTATTTGACACAAAAATTTAACTTTCAGAAGAATTAAGTCAATCCCTTGGCTCCTTACAATCCCGAAATCCCGCGGGATCGAGATTGGAGCTGGATAGGAAACCATATGTGAGACTCATAGTACGCGGTCCTTTTTAATGGTCATGATGAGCAAAAGCTCCAAATGTAAATTACATGCTTCGCAGATCCATATTCTCTCCCAGTGGCCGAAATATGAAGAAATATTCTTTCGAAAACCAAATTCATACTTAGGAGAGTACGTGTCTAAATTTAGGGTGAAATTAGCCAAGAAGTTTCCCCTACAAAGAGGTTTAAACAAAGATTTAATTTATACCACCGTGCACTAATTGAATCTATTTAAGTATTTAAAAATTTAATTGCAAATAAAAAAATGTCTGTTTTAGTTTTTGAGTTTAAAAATATCCATTTATTTTAATCTATTTAAAAATACGTATATTTGAAAAAAAAAGAAAGTATTAGACCTTTTTTAAAATCAATTTCTCAAATTAAAAACAGTTACATAAACTATTTTATTCAAGTATTTCGAAAATGTAATAATTGAAGAAGAAAAAAACTTCAGTTTTTGAATCTGAAAATAGTCGAACATTTTATTTTAGGTGTTTAGAAAATGTGTTCATAAGAAAACTGTTTTCAATTTTTGAGCAGAAAAACTCGTACTATTCCCTTTAAATATTCAGAAAATATGGTTATAAGAAACGGTTTTCAATTTCATAAAAGTTAAATTACGAAATAACATGCATTTTGCATTATTTTCGGCAAATATTCTTGAACTTATGGAAATGATTTTGAAGAAAGCAGAAGTAAAACTCAAAAATTAATGCAGAGTGTATAGCATTACATTAATACTTTTGTACCTTGGGAGTCCTATAATTTATTTCATTTAAATTCTTCGAAGCACAAATTTCAAAGAAGCTGTTTTGAATTTCTTGAAAAGAATAAATTTTGAAGTGTTTTCTTATTTTACCGTATTTTCAGCAATACATATTGAATAGAAGGAAATATTCTCGCAGAAAACAAACCTTAATACAGCGTTTCTAATTACTTCTTATCGACAAAATAATCACATAATTTATTATTAGAAATAGGTAGGGATTATGATTATCCTTTTGAAATTACATAAACTTCAAAACATAGAGTAGAGGAAAAAATAAAAACTGACCATTCTTACAAACTGTTAGGTTTCTTACACAAGAGGCAACATAGAATACGTTCGGAAACAGGGAACGGTCGCACCGATGCCACCGCAAGCGTTCGGAAACGGCCAGCAACTGTTCTTTAACGTCACCTACGAGCATTTGGAAATATTTGCGGTCATTTTCTGGCGGTGGCCCCGGTTGCAACCTTTCTCACCACCCATCTCTCACCAGTCTTGACGTAGTTAGCGAGATTACATGGTATTTTCTGGCCAATCCGGTCATGTTTCAAGTTTTGCACTCTCACGCTGTAACCACAAGTGCTCGGTAACAAAGATGTTCTACTTGTCTCACCAGAAAAATACCTGTGACGTCATAACTGCAGCCACGCGGTGTTAATTGGTGAACTGTTTCCGAACGCAGCCTCACTTGAATCAACTTTAGAACGGGTGGTTATTAGAAAAGTGATGGAACCGCCTCGCAGCCTTCATAGGATAGTAAACGCGCCAAGCTCTCCAGGCACATGTAGGGGAGATCGGGGCAAGATGACTATGTTAACAATTTTCGTTGTTTATTAATTTATTTTTGAGGATAGTAAAATTAATTTTACATGAGCTGTAACAGTAATCCTTTGTAGCATTGAATATATTACCATTTAGTTTTTAAGATAAAAATAATGAGGGATATTTTTAGTTTTTCATAACCTTAACAAATCGTCATCTTGCCCCAGTACTGGGGCAAGATGACTTTGACGTTGGGGCAAGATGACAACATTGAAAAAGGTTGGACATAGTTTATGATTTGAATATGTTATCTAGTTTAACAAATGATAACTATGTTTTCACATCTTACAAAGAATCAAATTAAGCGTAATACATTGCAGCGTAATGTTGAAGTATTAAGATGTGCAGCAAACAATGGGCACAAATAAAAATGCCATTTTCTTAACTGGAACATTCGTCATGCCACCACTCTTGGCTTTTACATCACTGGATCCATTCATCTGTTGGATGATCACAATATTCCTCTGGACAAGCAGGGCATATTATAACACCATCCTTTGAAGTTGAAGCAACTGGATTGCTTGGCATAGATTGTATAGAGAGGAACTTAGTTCGAGTTGTTTTTACTCCCTTTTTAGCTTCGCGGGATTATTTTCCCTGTTTTTTTTTTTTTTTTTTTTTTTTTTTTTTAATTTTTAATAATCTATTTTTTTTTTCTTCCGTTTTGCTCTTTGTTCTGACATTTCTCTGATGGGTGTGCTTGTAAGAATGTTTGAGCTCAGTTTTCTGCCTTTTCTTTTTTTTCTCTTATTGTGTTGCTTTAGGCAATACATTGAAATCAGAAACACTAACAGGCTTCTTTGGTGCAACGGAATCAGCAATTGCCGTAAGTTCTGCTTCATCTGGAGGGTTTATATGTTGCTTTTCTACTATCAAGGCCTGAGTATTAGCACTATTATTCTCAGTTTCATCACCAACGAGCTCGTCATCTTGCCCCGCGTTTCGGCCCGTCATCGTGGCCCGGACTGCCTGTTTGAACGGATTCGTCTCTATTGCCACAAAGGATGGCGATTATTGACATTTATTCATGGTAATAGGTAGTATTTAAACTAAGTTACTCATAAATACTAAAGTAACACGAGAAATCTTATCTGTATCTATAGCAGAGCTTATTTACATATGCACAAAAGTTATATCGTGACAACTATAAACAATCAGAGCTTCAGAATTAACACAAATATGGCGATTTCAACGTCTTTATACTATTTCTGAGCTAACAGCGGATAGGAGAGCCAGTGGTATCCAGTTGATACTGTTACCTTCTGGAAAACGGAAAAATTAAGGTATTCGTCATCTTGCCCCGGTCTCCCCTACCTCTACCGCTTTCATCCCGATAAGTTGAATCAACTAAGAGAACATTACCAAGCGTTCGTTCTACACACGAGCCAACTATAGTTGACTCTGCTCGGTTTAGCTTTAACAGCATTGGGAAGCAACTGTTAATATTAAATAATAAATAAAATATAAATAAATAATGGATAAAATATAAATAATGAATATGGGACATGAAATTATTTTTTCATGTTCCCTAACCAATCAAATGCTTTCTTAATTTCATACTACATGCTTTATTTATAATTTCCTCGCAAAGATAGTTGTTTCCGAGTGTTTTTGTCCTTCTTTTTCAGTTTTCATTTTGCAGACTAACTCATTATTTATGAAACCCCAACTCTGTTCAGTTTGGAGGTAAGTTTTATGGATTCAAAACTTGATGTAGAGGATTTTATTGTGCACAGGAAGCGTGTCACAAATGTGTCCCCGCATGACTCCTGCGAGATGCAACAATTTAGTCACTTTATAGTTAGTGACCATTGCAACTCGCAGTGGCGTTACTGTCACTTAGCCGTGACGGTCTCCCAAATCACTAAAAATGAATGAATATACCATCAAATTGGGTATAATTGATTTTTCATTTAGGGTCCCTCCGCAAATGAATTACGATTATTCGTTACCCTTAGAGGGGAGTAGTATTCGTGAAATCGCAATAGTTTGTGACAAGGGGAAGGGGGGGGGGGTAATGACACGCCTGACCTCACACATTTCTTAGTACAATATGCTTATTAGCATATATATATATATATATATATATATATATATATATATATATATGCTAATGAACATAATATAATATGCTTATTAGTGACATGTGACAAAAGAAGGAGAGGGCGCTGTAAAAAATTTTGTGCAACCTTACTCCATAAAATCGGTGGCAGCTCAGCTGCCTCCACTACTCTCGAGTAATTTAACTGATATAACTGGTGTAAAGTTACAAACCGCTTGCGGAAGGTTATACCATGGTAATGTAATTATAGCGTAATGTCTCACTAATTTCTGCGTAAGGTTTTACCAGTATTTTCTGTATACTTACAGAGAAATTGCTTGAAAGGTTACAAATTTGTAAAAATTGAGCTTTCATTTGATTTTCTTGAACGATTTATAAAACTCATGCTTTTTAACAACCAATATACACCAACTATTTATTTACTTTAACGTACAAACAAGACATTTTTATTGCATTAAGCGAGGAAGTGACCTGAGTGGCGTTCGAATACGCGACGCGAATCTCACAGAGAAGGCCGCTTTGAACGTCACCAAGGGCGGTTTTAGTTAAGCAAATAAAAGTTTACTTGCTCTGCGCCGATTCTGATCTTTACGCATGCGCTTCGAATTCTACTGAAACTATATTTGAGTTTTTTAAACAATAATGCTTCACACTTCATAATTCGTGTAACATTACACCCATTAATATTGGTAACCCAACACATTTTGTTTTACAGTGGGGGTAAGGCGATGTGACAAAACAATAGAGGAGGGGATGTAAATTTGTTGAAAAAATGGGTGGCATCAGTTATATGAACAGCC
Organism: Uloborus diversus; assembly: GCF_026930045.1. NCBI lineage: Eukaryota > Metazoa > Arthropoda > Arachnida > Araneae > Uloboridae > Uloborus > Uloborus diversus. The sequence goes on along the minus strand of NC_072739.1, from coordinate 85,145,382 downwards.
ACTTAACTTGCAGATCTGAATCTATTTCGATGACATTAAAAATTTTCTTTATTGTGGTAAATTTATTTTCATATTTCATATTCATAAAACTTTTACCAAAGAACAAAAATATTTAAATTAGTAGGAAAAGTTTTTTTTTTGTTGTGGTAAAAGTTTTCTCTCTTTTAAACTTAATTTTATTTTTTTTCCTGGAATTATGCTTATTAAAGCTTTTATTTTATGCAGATCAAAGGATGCGAGTTCAATTTATAAAAATCTTTTTGCGCATTCAAAAAGGAAAAAAATATTGTTCAGGAAACTTGCTCTTTATTTATTTTAAAGGATTAAAGCAAGCAAAAAATTGAAGTAACTAAGTAAGTTAATGAATTGAATTTTAGCAAATGCTGCGCTGCTTCCTTTGCAAAATAGTGTTCTTTGTAGTTTCAGGGAAATAAAAAGCTTAACTTCGAAAACCACAGCCTAAATATTTATTTATTAACTAGGAACAGCATCAAATTTCACTCCCAGAATTACAGAAGAAAACTTCTTTCCCTTAAACACTATTGCATTAAGATTTCAAAAAATGTTTTTAAATTTTTAAGTAATAACTCACGTCTTTGTTTTCAGCTTCTTAAATGCGGTGAATGATTAAAATGCGAAGTTAGAATACTGAAGAAGCAAATAAATGAATTATTCTATTTTTTTCTTATTTCAATGATGTTAATAAAAACTCCGATTTAAACTACGTCAAAACAAAGTTATGTGTCTTTTTCAAATTAAAAATTTAAGTATGAGATTTTGAAAAGTGCAAGGAATTTTACATAACGTCATACTAGCGTTTGCAGAACGGAAATCACATATGTGGCAGTGAGAAGCAAAGGGATGTAAGTGGATATTTTCAAGTTTTGAATAAAATACGTTTAAAGATTAGGTAGGCTTTCATTGAAAAGTTTATCTAATTCATGCTGCATAACAGCGCCTACCAGGACTACTAGTACTATCTCCTGCTCCAATACAGAGGAGAAGTTCACCCACCATTTGTGTACTGGTTATCTCCAAATTTTTAATTTTCTCAGTTACATGCCTTTGTTCCTCACTGCCTCATATCTAAATTTAATTACTTTTACTTCATATTAAAAAAGAAAAAAATCCGATGTGAACTCTGCATTACTTCTGTGCACGCCTATTAAATGACACTTTTTTTAAAAAATAATTAATGGGATATTTTTGAAAAATTAATACGAACTGTCCGCAGACATACAATAGGCGGAATTTGGATCCTCCAGAAACCCTCAACAGGTGCAATTTGCGTCTTGTATATCCTTCATTTTATTTGACCGACAAAATGAACACAACTACATTAAATTTAATGTAGTAGTGTTCATTTTGTCGGTTTTGCATATCTTGTTCAAAGTTTTTTCCATTTGTTGTTATTTCGTTATTTTGTTATTTTGCACTTACTGTGCACGCCTAGAGGTGGAATACAAGCATAACATCAAATATTTAAAATACATTTAATGCTTTAGCCGCAATTATGCGCTGGTTGAATGTAGAATATTATTTTTCACATTCCCCATATATATATATATATATATATATATAGATCTATATCTATATATATATATATGTGTGTGTGTGTGAAAAGCAAGAAAGCCACTAATGTCAGTAGGACGAAAAGTATTCGCTCTTCAATGTAAAAATTTAACTATAATGAACTTCATCTTTCTCATAAAAAAATTGACAACCGGAAAAAAAAGAAAAAAAAAATTCGCATCTTTGATAAAAATGACAGTTTTAACGCCACAAATTAAATAAAAGTTAAACGTAATCCTTCATATGAAATAAAGGAAATCTTAAGAGCAAAATTCAGATCAGAAATTTCGCTTAAGGTCGTAATCTCTTCGATTTTTTTAAGCTCTTAAAACATTTTCAAAAAAAAAAAAAAAGAAAAGAAAAGAAAATTTTCTAAAAGTGAACTAAGCAAATATGTAGTCTCTAGATTAACACAAACTTTAAATTCTAAATATAGGAGAGAGGGAGAATTTTAAAATGTTGAAATTAAGCTATCTTTTTCTATTATGTAAAATACATTTTGTTTTCAGGCAATCATTATTAATTTATGTTCATAAAAAGGTTCTTTATTGGAAAAAAAAAATGAGAAGACGTGACGATATCTTTTCTAAAAAATAGGTTCGTGAAAATTCAAGACATTTCCTTCATTTGATTTGTTCAGCTACGGTTTTTGTTTGAAAAAAAATCTCGGAAATAAAACAGAAGCTTAATCGTTATTTCCAGAGGAATAAGGAAAATAATTTTTCATTAATTAAAATTTTTAGCCTTTCCCCCCCATTTCTTTTTCTGTTTTTCTTCCATTGTGGAAATCGATAAAAACGATGTAGTTACAAGGAAAAAAGGATCCCAGAAATGGAAATTAAATTTTTAAGATCAGAAAAGGTTTTAAAAGCAGCCGTCGTATTAATTTTTATGTTTTAAAAATATGTTAAAATTAATGAATAATATCTGGAGAATTGGGTTTTTGTTGAAAAGGCTTTTCATGTGTAGTGAGGCAAAAATTTGCATTTGGTATTTCGGAAAAAATTACTCGAAGGTTTATTTAATTACCTTGCTATATTTTTGCTCATTAAAAATAATTGATTTCTCTCAGTATCACATCGCTGAAATTAATTTGTACAAAATCAATTATTTCAAGTGTTTTTTGAGGCATAATTGATACTGTGATTATTAGTTAAAATACGATGTTAGAATCTGAAAAATATCGAGGCGCGATGGAGTAAACATTTTCTTATGTGACTGTTCTTATTTTAGGATTAAAAAAAAAAAAATAACTACTCTTCCAAAAAATAAATAAATAAGTAAAAATGAAAAATCTTAAGAATGGGAGGGAATAAATTTACTATTACTTGACAGCAAGCTATGATGAAATAATTTGAAATAATGTTTCTTTATGATCAAGTTTCAAAGAAAATTATGCAAAAGGTAACAGTTGAAAATGAAGCAGACAAAGGGATATTCAGATTATTGGGATTTTAGCGCAATGCAGGGTTGCCGAGAGCCAAGGCGAGCCCTTTGTTAGTTTGGTTGCCGTGCTCCCCCCCCCCCCATAAAACGCGTATAACTTATTGTACTTCAACTCTAAACCGGATTCCCTGAAGGGCTGGGCCTCTAATTACCGATTAAGCTGAAATAGGCTCTCATCGGCCCTGGTATGATCACCAAATTTTAGAATTGTTTTATTCTGTCAATATTGTTATTGATTTGCAAGCTTTGTTATTCATTTATTTCTTTATTTTTTGTATCGTTTCAATTGTATGCATTTGTAATCTTTTCTAATTTATTCAGTTTTATTCAGAAACTAGAAAATCGCTTGTCCAGTTATGAAGGGTGAAAATTACTCCTAAATTTGAACGATGAACGAAGCAACTGCCTATTTAGCGATGCAGTGAAACCTCTCTGAGCGGCCACCCCACCGTTCCGTAAAATTTCGGCCGTTCAAAGGGGGTGACCGCTGCAAAGGGTTTCCTTACAGTTGCAACGTAATTATGTGAAGTAAGTCTAACACGTAAAAAGAAGCTTGAGATTTTTCTAAGGGGAAAATATTATTTTATTTGTTTCATTTTTTCTAAGAAAGGATACGATGTGTGACTTAAGTTTTTACTCTTTACGACAATTGGTTTTCAATTCGATTTTCAGTTCAAAATGTGAATTTCAAAACAATTTGTTTGTCATTGCATCCGAATTTCCGATGACTCCAATCTGTCATGCCTAAAATTACTTCAGTTGAAAGTTAAGCTTGCTGACGATTACAATACGTATTAGTAAATTGACTGACAAAGCCGAATTAGAGTGCTTGAAAGGCACAAAAATTTATTTCAGTTAAAAACGTTGGCAATGCACGCAGCAAACCGATCAGTCGGACCTGAAATTATTCAAGAGATCACATTGCTGTATTGTGCTGGAAAGAATTCGAAATCGTACGCTATTCTAAACAAAGCCAATCTCTAACAAAGCCAATAAGATGCTTGGGTTTATCAATAGATCTATTTCAAACAAATCTAAAGAAGTTCTTCTGCCCTTATTTAGAAGTTTGGTAAGACCCCATTTGGAGTATGCTGTTCAGTTTTGGTCTCCTTAACTTAAGAAAGACATTAATGTATTGGAAAAGGTTCAAAGGCGGGCTACAGGGCTAATAAATGGACTTTCTCACTTAGATTATGATTCCAGGCTTAGAAGGCTAAAAATGTACAGTCTTGAGCAAAGAAGAGACCGAGGGGACATGATTCAGTTGTTTAAATTTATTAAAATGAAAGATGTTACGGGGCTGAAGTTTAGCACTGAAAACAGGACAAGGGGTCATTGTTTTAAGCTATTTAAATCTCAGGCTAACATGAATATTAGGAAAAATTATTATTTTAGCTGGGTAGTGGAACCTTGGAACAGCTTACCGGAAGCGGTGATGGTAATGAGCAAGGGAGTAGATAGTTTTAAGAGGGCCATTGATCTTCACTGGGGATTGTAAATTGACTAGGACCAGTCTAGTTGGGCCCAGAGCCTGTTGCTGGTCGTCACTTTTGTATTTGTATTTTATTCGCCGATTTTCCGTGCTCTTATTCCTCAGAACTTCAATATGTTGCTCGAGATTTATAAAAATGATCTTCGACAGTGTTGTATGAAACCCAGATGACACATACACTCTTAAACACTGACCAACTAATAAAATAAGCGTGAGTTACATTTTCACTGCTGAATTATCGGAATTCGTTAACAGCCAGTAAGATTTCGCCAACTTGAACTGAAAGACTGTAGATTAGATACAGGAATTGAATAGATTTTCCTGAAAAATCGCGCACCTACTCGGCGGCCGTTTGGGTTGGGTGGCCGTTGCTAGGGGTGTTTTGAACATTGCGTCTATGGGCTGAAAAATCAGTGCCGCAAAAAGTTGACCGTTAAGAGGGGTGGAAACTTAAGACAGGTGGCCACTCGAAGAGGTTTTACTGTATTTTGATAGTTGAAATTTTAACCCTAACTCCAGTGGATGAACCCTGAACTTCAATACATAGCGTTCATTGTTGAACATTTTTTGTTTCTTCGTTCTCCTAAAATAAGTCTTGCCAGTAAAGCAGTCAAGTTACCGGATCCAGTTCAGCATTGTCAAAATTAAGCATTTCCCTGCATGTCAAACATTGCCAAAATATATTATCAAACCAAAAGTAACTTACTGAACTTTTGGTGCTTCAACAATGAAATAATGCCGTCACGCACACCATTAAGCGAGTTTCATTGTTGATGACGTCAGAGCGTTACTCGATCAGTGAATTGGCTTTTTTTTCGTCGCCTCAGACCGATACTACATCTAACCCCAGGAATAACACTAGGATATTTTACTGTTGCTCTGAGGCGACGATATATATATATATATATATATATATATATATATATATATGTGTGTGTGTGTGTGTGTAAGGATTGTTACTCATTTCATTAAAATATACTAAATTACAGTGCTCTATTATTGTCATAAATTGGATACATTATCAAACATTGCTCTCAGTGTGATTTTTTTCCTCTGGTGGGAGCTGGCATTGCATGACATCTATATTCAGACAGTACAAATAGATGAAATCAATGACACTTTTAAATATTTACATGCATTCGCCGAAAAAGTAATCATTAACCTTCTTAGCGATGCCATGGGAGAGGGTTACACCGTGTGGTTGTTGTTTACATTGTTAGAATTGAACCACAATGCATGATCATTAAACAGATGTATACCGCGTTTAACTGAAGTAGATAAACAATAATTTGTCACTCATAACTGATATAGCTTTAGTTTGTATTCCTAATTAATGGATGCGTTGAATTACGATTGAAATATTATGTATACAAGAGTTAAAACACAACGAATATCTAAGTTTCACAAAATATGCAAAGCAGAAGAAGGCTAAATCGGTCATGTAGTAGTTAACACAGAGCAAATAAGGTTTGCGACCGTGGACAAATATTTGAAATGATCGCACTGGATTATTGAGAGTAAATAAACAGATGTAACGATTAGGTTAGAAGAAAAATTGTCTGCATACAATAAACGATTTTTCCAGTTATAGATAAATTATACAGTTCGAATAAAAACAAGTGTAAAGTGAATAAAGTATAAAATTTTTTATTTAATTCTAAAGACTATTTCTATACCGCATAAAAAAGCTTTACTATATATATATATATATATATATATATATATATATAGTAAGTGCTCCAGTAGTCGGCCACAGGGATATAAAACTGCATATAAATGGAATTTGTATAACTCAAAGTCGGATATGACGCATTCCCACATTCCTTTAATTGTCCCCAATTATCATCAAATAACAGTGAAGTTGTTATTACTATTTATTAAGTAGTAATGGGGCATTATGGGGCATTTTATTTTAAACTAGTGGTACCCGCACAGCTTTGCGGGTAGTAGAAAATTAAAAGGTCATTTGGTTCGCCTGTATATTTATTAATAAATGATGATGAATTTCTTGCCAGTTGGCTATGTTCATTCACTCTCCCATTCCACGTCATGATAATTTCGTAATTTACTCGTCCATCTTACGATAATTTTACTCCGGAAAATGTTCTTAAAATTGAAATAGAAAATGAACAAAATCGAATTTTCGAAAAATCGCTTCGAGGTGCACACCCCCTTGCTACAAACTAACTTTGTGCCAAATTTCATGAAAGTCGGCCGAACGGTCCAGGCGCTATGTGCGTCACAGAGATCCAGACATCCTGACAGAGAGACTTTGAGCTTTATTATTAGTAAAGATGATGTGCCCATCATCCTAGTTTGCGATTCTGCTTTTTTTTTCGTTAAGAAAACACATCATCTTTAAATGTTAAGTACCCTTATTTTTTTAATTCTACTGTAAATTTGCTTTTACTTATGTTTTAATGGATTGTATAACGTAACGTTTCAATTAAAAAATAAACTCATTCTTAGACTCCATTATTTTTAGACGGGTGGCCAACCACTGGGTACTGAATTCTTATACATTTCCAATAGTCGGCCATGGCAGATTGACCACTGGTTCTATACTGTTTTTTTGATCTACCCAAAAGTCGACTACGCACTTAATATGGATTTTCTAAAGTTCATAAAATAGTAATTGAAAGAAAGTATTGACACAGGGGCAATTTAGCTGTTTTGAGTAACAATTCCCTTTCTAATGTTATTTCTTCAAAAGAAAATGTTTAATTTTTGTGGCTTAACTTTTGCTGACTAATAGAGTCGTTTCATCATTTTACTGCTTCAAATGTTGGTTTTAGTGAATAATTCTCAAAAACAGGGTTGAAAACAGGTTGTAGATTCAGTCTGTCGTTGCGTTTAGAATATAAGTTCTAATACTCAACTTTTCCTTACCAAATGGTAATTTATCGGTTTTTTTTTAAATCGTACCATGATGCGTTGATGAATAAAATAAAATAAATGATCAGACTGAAATTAGTATTTAATCAGCAATAAATAACCATTCCCATTGTAAGGAATTAAGAGGTAATACTTTAATAGTTACTTTAGCTCAAATGGTTTCAATGAGCGTTAAACCTGAGGTTAAACATAGATGTCACGAAGACATCAAAAATGCGGAATTCCTTTGTAATTATTGGAATAATTAATTTTGTAAGCACAATGCTATGCTGCAAGTTTCGCATTGAATTGTGTTTAAATTAAATCACTCATACCACAAAAAAGTAATGAAAATGAAACGGCCGACTACTAGGCTCATACATGGCCGAGCACTGGATTTCAATGGCCGACTACCGGAGCATTTTCTCGTGTTAACAATAGGTTAGTTTTTCAAATAAAAATAGTTTTATTTCTGAAACAATTTAGAGAAACATTATAAGAAAGGTACAGCCTAAAGCCTTACAATGTTTTTGTTGCTGTATTGATTGCTGAAATTTATAGGTTTACAAAAAACAACAATCGCAATCTTAAACTGGAACTCTTACCATATATATATATATATATATATATATATATATATATATATATATATATATAATCAATAGTAGGAAAGAATTAAACTGTTGTATTTCATTTAATTATCCTCTTGTTAATAAGTCTAAGAGTAGCTTGCATTATTTTTTTCCCCTTATTACGTATAACACATGTGTTAAGTATCAATCAACGTCATTTTTCATTTGTTATAGAACTGTGTTTCTGTTTGTGTGTATCTTGTAACTTTAAAATTGTTCATTGTAAAAAAAAAATGTATTTTGTTCTGTATAATTAAATATTCCAGCGACCCATTCCAAACCCATTTCTCTATGAATCGCAGACTTCAGTTCAAAAATCGTCTGGGGACTGCTTGCATAAACTTTGTCTTCCAGTTTTCCCCAAAGAAAAAAGTCCCAGATTCAAGTCCGGAGAATAAGGTGGCCGGTTAATGCCCATTTCTGAGTGATCTGCATAACTCAGAGCAACCACACGATCATGAAAGTGCTCTTTCGGACAGAGCGACCATGTTGGAGGTGCTATGTGGTCTAGTACCATCTTGCATAAATCACATCAAAATAAATTCGGGATTGCTTTGAATGGCTGAGATGAAATTATTGGCTAACACATCACACTATCATTCACTTGTATCGTTTAGGGCCAAAATGCACTTTAAATCCCTTTGCAAATGCTCTTGCGACGGTAACGGGGCTTTTGTTGCTTTTGTAAAATGTTTTCACGATGAAAATACGCTCAAGAATGGTATATCTTGAAAGTTTGGCAAAAATTGAAAAAAAAAAAGAAAAAAAAATTACAACATACGCAAAGCAAATTAGGCTTTTTGTATTGTTTATTCACAAAATTTGAACGATAAATGTACTGTGTTTCCCTATATATATATATATATATATATATATAATTCAATTGTTATAAATGTTGATAATTAACTAAGAAACATGAAACATTTTCTACACAAAAAATGCAATCTTAGATGCTGATATGATTTCTAATTTCTTGAACCCTTTACCAGGTCTTTCTTTCTGATACAAATAGTAAAAATGCTATTCCTTAAACTTCATTAGATATCCAATTTGAATTGTAAAATGCCATGATTTCTTTCGCATACACATTATGTATTTTAATGAGATAGTTCATGAAAACTTACAAACGCACACTTCGAATAAGTAATTAGGTTTCCTTGGTTATTTCAATTTAATTTAGTGAAGCTTAAGATCGAGAAAGATTAAATTTCTGGATGAAGTGCTTTTTAGAAAAATGGTTTATTTGTCTTACAATTTCAGTAATGGAATTTTGATTTGTGCGCTGCTCTGCTCAAGCGAATGTGGCCGTTGCCATTACATCAAAGGAATGTTAATGAAGAACATGTTAATGATTCCGTGAGATATTTTTGAAATTTAGCGCTCCAAATTTTAGAATTGTTTATTTGGATTTTACTTAGAATGTGTGTGTGAAATTCAACTTCCAAAGTGGTAGAAATAAATGTATTTACCAAAGGAGTGGTGTCATTTATGAGTATAATTTGCATTCACACTATCATTTAGCGCATAAAAACAAACCTTTCTTTATGGAGTATAGTGATGAGAGGCTCTTTCGTCCTTTTTTTTTTTTTTGAAATTTCAAAAGTGGGATATGAACGGTAAAACAAATCGATGTATGTTGTTATTTCAAACTCATAACATCCTTAATTCACTTCTACATCTATGCCATTGTGTGTTACAAAATATTTCTTATCTGTTACGTCGGAGGGCCATTCCACGGAAAATGGTCAGTTTACACCGCACGTGAAGCCTCATATATATTTTTAAAAATAATACTTTAAAATATTAATGAATTTTTTCTGCTTAACATATTACAAACTTATGCGTGATTTCTTAAGTGAAAAAATTCGTCACTACCTTTTAAAATTATTAAATTTCAATGAAATATATGAACCGTCACGTGCGGGACAAAGGGTTGATTTTTTCGTTGAATGGCCCAAGAATGTTTTTCAAATGACATACATTGATTATTTTGTGAATTAATATCGTTGCTCTATTTTTTAAATGGAATATTTGATTTTTCTAGTTGTACTTAAGCTTTATTCTACAAGCTTGCTAATTTGGTTTACGCTGAAAAACAAGTGCAAAAAAAAAAAAAAAAAAAAAAAGTCTAATTCCAACATTTTTCTATTGTTGGTATGAATCCAAAACGCGTATCTTCAAAAATCTCGAAAAAACATTTTTGCAGATACTGCCGTTTACCACCCCACTGCAGTATACTGTAGTTAGAAAACTGACTACGCTACATCTATATATGTAAGCCAATTAAAACCTATCAAAAATAGCAGGAGTCTGACTACAGCTTCAAATGAAACGAATTTATTCAATTATTTTTTTAAGTTAGCCATTGAAGAAAAAACGCTTTATACTTCTTTTTAAAATAAAACGTCGTTGCTAAACACAATAATACAATGGGATCTGGGTCTTTAAAAAGGTCAACGCTAGTAAAAATCAACTTACAGTTAGGTTTTGCTTACTTTGCGTAGGTAGGTGTAGAAAATTTTCAATTCTGTACAGAGACTGTAAATCCTATGTCAGGGTCTTTATAAGGAAAAAACAGAACAAAAACTTTAACATAAAATTTATGACAAAGTTTTTTTTTTTTTTTAAGCATCAAAGGAATAAACATGTACGTGTAAAACGTGAACTCTCTCTCTGTTCTGAATACTCTTGAGACCGAACAAAAGTGTTCAGATTATTGGGGTGCTGATTATAGAGGGAGACTGGAAATGTATGCATATGTATTCTGTTGTGTTAACGAACCATGTTCAGCACTTTGCCAAGCGAGTTATACCAATTTCTAAGATAGATTTACTGAATTTTGTGGCAACTAGTGTAATGTCTAATTAGATTTGGTAGGATCTTAACTCTTGCATTTTTTTCTTTCTTTTCTAATTTAAAAAGTTTTCGTGTAACATTCAACTGTAAAATATTACAATAGAGTTATCGGGCCAACACCTATAAAAAAGAGTAATTTTAATTTGCTTTTTCATTGTGTATTTTTGAGCAAGGTACGTGTTATCATCCAATTGTTTAAGCGAAAAGGTTTCCAGCCGCACATTTGAATACTACTTGATTCAATGGTTGGATTCTTGAAATACGCAGTTCAGTGGCAGAAATTTCAGGCTCATATTGCTAAGATGAATAATTTTATGTAATGCATCAATGTCCACAAAAATAATTTATATTCCTCTTCTCTTCATCTTCTTAATGCTTTTCACAATCATCGTGATGAAATTGTGAAGGTATTTCAGGTTTTCCAGCTCAATTTATAGGAATTCCTGAGCACTAATTATGAACACGATCAGTATATAGAGAGGTAATTGTTGAAGGGGGTTAAAAACAGAGTTCATAATACTAGAGTGTTCATTAGGGTGGTTCAAAAATACATGTTGGAAAAAAAAGGTTCCCCTCAATATTTTTAGACTTGTGGATAGTAATATACTGGAAGAATTTCAGCTTCCTATTTCAACTGAAAGAAGATGCTCAGCCCCCTCCCCCAAACTTCATATGTATGGGGAGGGGGCTTAAAAAGAACATTGAACTGAAAAAAACAATGCTAACTAGTAATATGCATATATATTACATTAAAATAATTATTTACCAAAAAACAGATGGAGAAATTAAATGTTTCTAAATTTGTAGTATTTTCTATACTACGGCTAGTGTTAAATTAAGGGGTCATTGAGCACCCTCTTAAAATTTGAATAATGAGCTAAAACTTTTACAGCATAATACTATTAGTAAGTCTAAAAAAAAAGGTGGTGTCCTGGATTTTAGATCTAAAAAACATTTTCTGAACCACCCTAGTGTTCACATTATGGGGTGTTCAGAGTACAGAGAGGTCAGCCTATGTTAAGTCTATGGAGTTTCGCCGGGATCATCAAGTGTGTTCAAAATATGGGAGTGTTCACATTAGAGAGTGTTCAGATAGAGTCCACTGTATGTAGACAGCAGATTGCTGCGATGTCTTTATGTCCGAAAGCTCACTATTTTGCGTCGAAAAAAGGTTTTCCTGAAACCCCGAAGTACACGTATGCAACAACCTGCTAAATTTGTGCGATAAAGCGTCGATTTCCTTTTCATACTATTTTTTTTATAAGTAATTTTCAATTGAAAAAAAGTGTTTTTAAAACTTGAACACATTTCTTTTTATCATAGAAATATTCTTTGATATATGCAAAAGACGGACGTTGTCTCATATTTAATACCATATTGCAAAGCTTTCATGTGTTGAGTTTTTGATAAGAAAGATGCTAGCAGTGTATTAAAAAGCTTTTGAAAAAAAAAAAAAGCAAAATTTACATAAATAAATGCTCGGTGATTGAAAAAAATGTGCATGAAAATAAAGAAATACATAGTAATAGTAATCAAAAACCTTTAAAGTTGATAAAACTTTTAAATAACTAGCCTGCGTGCCCGGCGTTGCACGGGCTACTTAAAAAATGAAAGAGATGTCCAATTGATGTTTTTGTATTACTCTGACATCAGTTTCTAAAGCGCTAAGAAGTAAATAAATACGCGTAATGCAAGGTTTGTAAAACACCAGTAGAACATATTTTTGTCAAAATTCTCTTTAACGTTAATCATAGTTATCAATGATACAAGTTATGAGTATTTTCAATTAGCACAAAAGATGAAAATATATGCATTATCAACTATTATCTCTGGTCACTTTAAACTGAATTAAATCTGATAGACTATATCTGAAATATTTATGTACAATTACGATCATCTTTTTACATAAAATGACACACACATTTTGATTGATTATGTGAAACTAAAGCACCAAGACTAAATAAATACCAATAAGCATTAATTAAATACCAAGTCATCAGATTCCAAGATAGCTTTAGTTAAAATCCTTACAAACAATTTTTTTGTTCAACTCTGTTTCACTTAAAGAAATCCAAGCAATCTTAATTTAACATGTTCTTTTAACGATACAAACTGTATTTCAAAAATAGAAACAGGAAAGAAAAAGAAAGTTATTGCAATTCGAAAACTCACCCATGTAACGGGAAAAAGTTCAACAAAATAAACATAATTAGTCGCACATCCTAAATGTATCAAAATATGAGGCCGGTGAATGATAAACTTACACTACAATCAATAAACATAGCTAAAGAAACAACTTTTATATGAGGAAAAGAGTTAAGAACGTTGAATGTAAAAAATAAAAAAAGGACAGACGATAAAATAAAGGCTATATCCGAATAGAGCAACCAATTTTAAACTAATTTGAAATGAAATTCTGGATGGAAACGTTGTTTTAAGATTTGGACAGCAGCCAAAAAAATCTATTTTAAAACAATTATTAGAATTTTATTTGCTCATACGCAAAATGGCAACAGGAAAGAAATAAAAATTCCTGAATAACGTTATGCTAATTAACGTTTTAATTAATATCTCCGCTAATTAAAGTCGTACAATTACGAAATTGGTTCTATTGTTTTCTTTGGAAAATTTCGAATTGATCGGTATCTCGTTCGACTCTCGATTCGCAGCGGTTCTCGAGGAGATCGATCTTCAGACAGACAGACAGACAGACAGACAGACAGACGGACGCGAACAGATTTTAATATTATAGTGGATATGCATTATCTATATATTTTTTATAGTTCTTATATTCTTAAAATATCTTTTCCTCACTCCTTTAGAATTTCCGAAGAAATTTCTTTTCTGATACCATGTTGTTACGAAATAAGAGCAATTAAAATTTTATCAGACATGAACGAAACATTATTTTGAAATTATTTAGAACAAAATTTCATGTCGGAGTTAGTTAGACAATGTGGGGGAGGCGGAGGGATACCGCGAATAGGAAATTAAAAAGTTGAAGAAAAAAAATGAAAACTTTATTTCTCTTTCATTGAAACGTCTAAACTATGTCCCCGCAGAAAAGGTCCACAATGTTCGTGATGGATGTTCTTGAGGGTGATGAGGTAAAATTTTCTTTTAAGTATTTTGCACTATTTTTCTAACAAAAGAGTCTCTTTTTATTAAAACTTTTTTTTTCAAAGGAATAATGCGTAGTTTTTTTTAAAAGCAATAAAAATGTGAAGTGCATCATTTATATTCGAGGCAGTGAGAAGCAAAGGGATAAAAATGGCAAAATGAAATATTTGGAAATAACCAGTACAAATGGTAGGTGAACCTCTCCTGTGTTCTGGGGCAGGAGATAGTACTAGTAGCCCTGGTAGGTGCTGCTGTACAGCATGGTTTAGAAAAAAAACTAAATGAAAGACTACCAAGCCTCAAAACTTGAAAATGTCCACAAACATCCCTTTGCTTCTCACTGGCTCATTTGTGAGATTTAAACTCGAGTTCTTGAAGTTTAAGGCGTTGTCAGTTTATGAAAGCTTTTCATCTAATTACTAAGGTCAGGTCAACATTTGTGGTTGGAGATTGCAATACCGGACCAAAAATGCAATAACGGCATTCGGTATTTTTCTAAACGGGATACAATTTCCGAAAAGATTTTCAAATGCTAGAATTTGAAATGTTTTTCGGAAAATGAGCAAAAATATACTTATTTTGTTGCTATGCATCATAATTAAAAAAAAAAAAAACATAAAGTGTGAAATAAAAAGTCTTATTATGAACAAATACAAAGGGAAGGAACAAATATGTGTTACAATCAAATGCTAATAACGAGATCAGTGTAATTGTAATTTATACCATTATGAGCAGAAATGAACGTATACCACTATACTGCCGTAGGCAGGTAAACGGCCGTAACGGCAAAAATGAGTTTTGGATATATTTGAAGGACGCGTTCTGGATTCAATATTAGCAATATGGTAATGTTGGAATTAGACGTTGTTTTAATGATTTTTTCCAGAGAAAACCAAGGAAGCAAACTTATACAACAAAGCTAGCGTACAACAGATGACGAAAATGCAAAAAAAAAAAAAAAAAAAAAAAACGGTGGGGGGGGGGGGTGGAATTTGGAGTAATTTCTCTTTACTAGCCCACGACAGTATATTATGTTAGATAAATAAATAATGTCAAATGATTTTCTTTTCTTCGCTAAAATGAGAATCATCTGACTTTCTAGCGATTGAAATATCTTTTTGCATTCCTCCGATTCTTTTATTCATTAATATTCTATTAATTCATCTTTGCTGCCACATTTTAGCGTCAAATGGTTGAATTTGGTATTTTTTTAATTTATGAACACTTATGCATTTAAAATAACAGTAAATACTCAATGAGCAACATTAAAAACACTTTAAATAAAAATATATTTCTTATTTGCACATAATACCGAAAACACCGGTATTTTACCTCACCGGTTTTACGAAACAGCAAGATAAAGCGAACTACCGGTATTTGGTATACCGATATTTCAGTGACTGTTTGTGATTCAGTAACAGCTGTAGTCCACGTGCTATGTATCTTGCTGTTTTATTTAACTTAAGAGCATAGAATCCAAGCTAATACATCAATTAGATGAACAAATGCTATTGACTGAAATAATTCTCCCAAAATCATTTAGTAAACCCTGGAGATACTGTTTGGCAGGCACATTAACGTAGATTTCTCGACAGTTCAAAACGCCTTTGAAATTTAAATTCACAATTTGTTTACCAAATCCTAAAATATTAGTGAAGTTAAGAAAACATGTATTAAAACATTTTCTTTATTTCATTTTTATGCATTTAATAACGTGATAGATCTTTCGCCTTTTTTTGCCTTACGTTATTAATGCTTATTTTCGTTATTTCATTCACTTTTGTAGAATATATAAGCTCTAAAAATAAAGAATCCAACTATCATAAATTAGGCTTTTAGAGTTAAAACCAACTCAATGCATGAATACTCAAAAGTTTTTTTCCCTCCCAAATTTGACACTTTTAGTTCGATTCTATCACCTTTTCACAGGTAGACAATCGCTAAGGATGGGAGGCAACAGCAGTGATAGCAACTGGATGTTTTACTGGATGGCATAGGCAAAACTATGTAATTGTTGCTTACTTAAGAAATCGCTTATTTTTCCGATATTTTGTTTTAAAAAACGCCTTTATTTTGTGAATAGGTTGCTTTAAGTCCTATGCAGTTTAAAAACATGACTTGATGAACTAATGCTTAGATCATTCTTGAACTCAGCGGCCAAAAGTTAGTCATGAACAAACTTTCATCAGTCAAATCATTATTTCTTAGTGCAATGGGGTGGTTTCCTTCAGTCAAAAGTACTACTTTTAGTCATTGAAATGGATGGAATGAGCAAAAATAAAAAATAAAAAATAACGTGGACCCAGAAAATACTTTCACTTTCCCAACAGTTTTTTTTTAATTAATTTTTTTTTAAATGGTCGATTTTTCAAACAAGTCGTGGTCTTTATGACGTCACAAATGATGCGATTTGGTGCATCTTTCTACTACGTTTCCACGTTATTATAATCAAGCAGAGAATTAAAATTGCGCTCTACGCTTTTTACCAACCATATCGTTGCCAAGACACGTAAGTAAAGATGCGAATTAAATATTTTGGACCGTGAATGGCAACACTGAATGGCATTTCATCATTTGTGATGTCATCGGTAGAAGCGTTAAACGATGAAAGAGCACAGATTTAAGTAATTTTTTTAAAAATATTAAACTTAAAGAAATTATTTAAAAAATGGTCAGATTCTATGTTTTTAAGCATGCTCTTTCTGAAAAAAAAATGCTTTTAAAAGTTTGGAAAAGACCCCATTGACCAGCGGAATCACAATCAGGGTTGCGGAGTCGGATTGAATTTGGGGTAAAAGAGTTGAAGTGGAAAGTTGAAGGTTCAAAGTTCGAAGAGTCAGAATCGGTCATTTTACTTCAAAGTCCGCAACTCTGTCAGTTCTTCCGAATGCGAACTGATTTTGAGGTAATGGAGTCGGAATCGGAGTCGAAGGTTCTAAAATTTCCTGAGTTAGAGTTGGTTATTTTCCTTCCTTCTCTGCAGTCCTTCTTACAATTCACAAATAAGTTGAAAATGGAAACAAAAGCTTAATTCGGCGAATAGCTTTATGGTACAAAATCGACATCGCTCAATAATGCCCCAAAATTTATTCAACTTTCAACACCCATGCTTTTTTATTGAAGTATCTATCAATAGAATAATATATTTACCTTTATGACAACAGTAAACTAGTTCTATTGATTATACAAGAGCATTTTTTGGAACGCATAGTATGTAGAAAAACATATTTTTGATTTTATGCTAATAGTAAAGGCAATCAAGTCTGTGTTTCCGCCCTTTTTTGTAAAAAACAATTTAACCATGGAATATCAAATCGGATCTTGTTCTTACACAATCACGGAACACTTGCAATGCTCGTAAAAGTAGTACCCGATCAGTTTCAAAATAGTACTTACTAGTTAAAATATGACGATTCAAACAGGAATGTGAAAAGACAAAAAATAAATAAACAAACAATTATAAGTACATAAATAAACAAACAAATAAAATTAAATGAAATAATAATAAATAACATGAAATAAAAAGGTCATTATATTTTGATTGTAATGTTTTTTTTTTCATTATCAAATTGCTCTTTTTTGAATCAGATTTGAACTATTTATTTCATTTATTTTTTCAGGTTTGATCATTTATATGTTTTAAATATCATTTTACTTGTGCGATAACCATAAACGATCCCTTTAAACATGCGTGAGTTTGGAGTTCAGATAATATTCAAAAAAAAATAGTTGAAATCTAAAAATCTAGTTTTTTTACCAGGAAAAAAATAATATTACTCCAGGGAAAATATCTCCTTGTGTTAAACATAAAAAGTGAAAAAAAAAGGCGAATTATTTGATTAAGAAGCACTTGATGAAAGAAAGGCGGCTATCCTAAAATCGACAAAAAAAGGTAAAGGAAAAGAGGAAATCGCCATGAAAGACTCTTACGGGACCATGCCTCCAAAGGAAGTTCAAAACGATTTTGAGCACTGATGAAACTTAACAAGATGGAAAATATGTTCGACATTCGTTCAAGAAGGAAAACATCAATTATTTCATACTACTTAGCCAAGCAAGAGAGAGAGAGGAAACGAGGGGGAGAAGGGAAGTGCTCTTTTTATCTTTTCAGAAACCAAGTTGAATAGCTGTTTAATTTTGCAAAAATAATCGACCTGTAAAACTATGCATAGAGCTACTTTTGCGTGAAATAACATATGGTTTCAGAATTAATTTTCGATAAATGAAACGCATCCGTTTTTAGTGGCGTTTGATGTCCACAAATTAGTTTAATTTTGCGTCAGCATAAAAATGACTGCTTGAGGTGTGTAGGGATACAACGAGGAAGATGTTTTGGTGACTAGACACCATATAGCCCTTGGTTGAATCCATATTGCCAGTTGCCAGTATGTTGCGTTTTTGTTGTTACAGCTGTCTTGTCCGTAGACTTGTTTGAGGGAAAGTAAAAAAATAAAGAATAAAATTTAAAAATAGACAAAAGTCTGAAATGGGGATTTTGTGTGAAATTCTTGGGTTTTGGGCAAAAATAACTGTTTGAGGTATGTAGGAGAACAAGAAGGAAGATATTTTGGTGGCTAGACCCTATAGCCTATATGGTCCTTGGTTGAATCCATATTGCCAGTTCGAGTATGTTGCTTTTTTGTTGTTGCAGCTGTCTTGTCCGTAGACTTGTTTGAGGGAAAGTAAAAAAATAAAGAATAAAATTTAAAAAATAGACAAAAGTCTGAAATCGGGATTTCGTGTGAAATTCATGGGTTTTGTGCGAAAATGACTGCTTGAGGTATGTAGGGGCACAACGAGGAAGATGTTTTAGCGACTAGACCCTAAATAGCCCTTGGTTGAATCCATATTGCCAATTCGAATAGGCTGTGTTGCTGTTGCAGCTGTCTTATCCGTGGATAATTTAAGTTTAAGGGAAAGTAAATAAATAAAGAATAAAATTTAAAAATACATAAAAGTCTGAAATGCGGATCGAAACATGCTGAGAACTGCAGCTGCCAATTTCGTGTGCTTCAGTGTTGTGAAGGAATTCCCACAGTGGATCTTCAAGGTGCTTCATGCCAAGGTCTTAGGATCAGGGCTGCCAAAGTTTGGGGCTTTCCCCAAGATCTTGGGTATTCAGTAGAAATCTGGTATTCTCGGGATTTTGTTTGGAATTCTTGCGTTTTGGGCTTTATTGATGAAAATGATGCACTTATTGAATATTTTACAGGGGTAAAACATAATATTTTGGCTAAAATGTAATTTTTTTGGCTATACAAGGTGTCGAAAAGTCCTTGACACATTTAAAAAATTCATAGAAAAGCAACAAATTGTCGCATGAATATGCAGTCTGCACAAGTATACTTCACAGATTTACGATTTTTTTTTGTGTTCCTTTGTGTCAAATTGGGTAGCATTGCTAGCTTTGAAAATATGAAAATGCGAATCACCCAAAAAGACTTAACTGTATCCGCAGTCCATTGCTGGTTACAACATAGGATGAACTTGAGTACCGTTTAGATGTGGTTTGAGCAACCAATGGTTCACACATTGAGCTCTAGAAATGAAAGGTATTGCTTTCTTCTTAATGAAATGATAGACCCCTCACTTGACGCTTGTTTTTCTTTCTGTGACAGTACAGCGCCACTTTTAAACACAATTCGGAAGGTTTTTTTTTTTTTTTCATTTTTACCGCTTTTTTCGATGTCAGAAAAAAATCTTGAATCTGTGAAACATTATGGTGCAAACTGGATATTCATACGACAATTTGCTACTTTTCTAAGAGTTTTTTTATATTATATGTCAAGGACTTTTCAAGCACCCTGTAGAACGGAGGTTTCATTCATGCACACGTTGTGACTATATGAAAAAATTGCGAAGGGTATTAAAAAAAAAAAAAAAAAAAAACCTTCCCTGCTCGAGCCGTGGATTTAATGTCGCGCTTTTCGTTTGAAATCTGCTTTGCCCTTCCATCTTGTACTATCTGTATCAAGGCATCAGAAAAAGTTTTTTTGCAGCAGAAAGTTTTTATACCATTTTCTAAGATACTGTTCCACGATTAAAAAAGGAATAATTATTCAGAGATCAATTTCATAATTTTTTACCATGTTTTTTTTATTATTTTTTGATTAGAAATTACGAAAAAGTGAATAAAAAATATGACTTATTAGTTACATCAACTTGGGATTTTTTTGTACATATCTCGAGGTCATATGAGCCCAAAAATTCTATTTGCAACCCTGCTTAGGTTGTTTGAGGAGAGGAATGAAACTCGAATCTTGGAAGAAGTAGTGTTTTAGAGATATTTTTGCAATTCATTACATAGTACGTTTCGTATCCTATAACGTTGGATCTTAATCTAACCAGAGTAGATTTTGTATTTCTGGAGCAGTTTTGCCTCCCCTTCAAGAGGCAATTTCGTTGAATCAACTTTCGAACAGATGGTTTCAAGAAATGTAACCTGACAGAAAAGTGAAGGAATCAATTGTTATACTTCACACGACAATCAACTCACCAGGATCTCCAGGCACATGTGCAGCTACCATTCTCTTCCCGACGAGTTGAATCAACTTTTTGTTGATTCAGTCCATCAGGACATTGCAAAACGTTCACTCTACACGCGGGAAAGTAGTCGAGTAAACTCAGTTCAGTTTTCACAGCGTTTGGGGAGCAGCTGCTCAAATAAGTTCAGCTTATTAGAAGAAACGTTGATTCAAATACACTGTAAAAAAATTGTGTAACCTTCTTCTTTACTAATAATAAAGCTGAAAGTCTCTTTGTCCGGATCTCTCTCTGTCTGTCAGGATCTCTCTCTGTCCGAATCTCTGTCTGTCAGGATCTCTCTCTGTCCGAATCTCTGTCTGTCAGGATCTCTGTGACGCGCATTGCGCTTAGACCGTTCGGTCAATTTCCATGAAATTTGGCACAAAGTTAGTTTGTAGCATGAAGGTGTGCACCTCGAAGCGATTTTTCGAAAATTCGACGTGGTTCTTTTTATGTTCCAATTTTAAGAACAAAACTATCATAAGATGGACGAGTAAATACGAAATTATCATAACGTGGAACCGTAGCATGGGCACAAGCCAATTGGGGAGATACGAAATTATCATAACGTGGAACCATAACATGGGTACAAGCCAATTGGCGAGAAAATTCACCATACATTATTTGTAAATATACAGACGAACCAAAAGACGTTTTAATTTTTCTATTACGGGCAAAGCCGTGCGGGTACCACTAGTATTCCATAAAATCGGGGGCAGCTTAGCTGCCTCCAATGTTCTGGAGTAACTTAATTGATAACTGGGTGCAAGGTTACACACCGCTTGTGGAAGGTTTCACCATGGTAATATGTAAGTATGGCGTAACGTCTCACTCATTTCTGCGTAAGGTTACACCAAAATTTTCTGTATGCTTACAGAGAGATTGCTTGAAAGGTAACACATTAGCAGAAATTAAGCTCTCATCTCTCTTTCTTGAACGATTTATAAAGTTCATGCTTTTTAACAACCAATTATTTCAATATACAATATTTATTTATTTTAATATATGAACAAGATATTTTTATTGCATTGAGAGAGAAAATGACATGAGTGGTGTTCGAACACTCAACGCGAATCTCACCGACTCGCAAAGCAAGAGCCTTTTGGCCACCAGGGACGGTTTTCGCTTCGCTTATAAGACTTTACTTGCTCAGCGCCGATTCTGATATTTCCGCATGCGCTTTGAATTCTACTGAAACCATAGTGCAAGGTTCCTCCAACGAATTTGAGTTTTTAAAACAATGATGCTATACACTTCAGAATTTGTGTAACGTTGCACCCTTTAATACTGGTTACCTTACACATTTGTTTTACAGAGTATGTAGCGTCGTGTGAACACAGCGAAAAATGCTAGTCAACTATTTGACAGGCACATTTTTCGAACAGTTGATTCAACTAAACGCCTCGTTTGTAGGAGGCCTTGTTGGCCAGCGAGACTGCACTTCATTGATTGAAGGGCTCTGGCAAGAACGTCACACTTTTGAAAAAATGAGTTTTTTGGTCTAAATGCTGCTTTGATAGTTGAAATGAAGATGACAATGGATAATGTCGTTGGAAGTAAAACATATCTGATTTTAGAACTGCAGAACATAAAATGTATAATACCTATAAAAATATTTGTAGAATTTTTCAAAGGTTGGAAATTAGCCTACTAAAAAATTCATATCATGTGGCATATCGCATTCTTGCCCCGAGTCCTTCAATTTTAGTATGTTAATGTTCAATACTCTCAATAAACTTTAATTCTTAGTGCAGTTTTGCACGAAAGAAAGCCCAGGTGCATCCATCTGGCGGGCAAACTGGCTGTCGAAATTCTCGTGGTAATGGCTATCCACCGGCAGAGATATGACATAAAGGAATAAATGCCACCTCTTGGAGAATGCACTAGGGCTGAAAATGGTGAAAAAGCAATACGCAGCACCATAACAAACAAACAGTAAGTTGCTATTCATAAATAAAAGGACTATTGAAATCAACCTCTCCACCAGGTGAAATTTTTCTTTGAACTACCCAGCATATTTGTTACGTGATGATTTTAATTGTTTTCAACAACAAGAAGCTCTGTCTAGAACTAAACGAGCCTACTTTCCCATATACCAATATCGACTTTCTAGTATCTGATCAGTATTCTCAAAATTAGCTAAAATCTTAAATTATTTCAAACATATTTTTTTAATATTTTAAGCTGATTTCGAGAAATAAAGTATGCCTCACTCATCTAAAGAAGTAGATACGAAAAAAATTAATAAAAGAACAAATAAAATAGCAGCACCTTTTAAACAAAGCAGCTAAACACATTTTTTCCATCAAAAAAAATCTTCAACCGCTTTCAAAAAGGAAAAAAAAAGAAAGCTCAAAAAAACAAACAAATTAAAAGCTCATTAAAATAATCATATAAAAAAAAAGTCGTTTGTTTTTCCCCTGTTGCCAAAAAATTTTTTAAGAATGAATTAATGTACTTTCAAAAATAAGTAAAAACAATAAAATGTCAACTTAAAGAAATAATTTTCATTGTCAAAAAAAAAAAAAAAAAAAAAATCGTCTGTGCATATCTTTATGTAGAAACATAAAGGACTCCGAATTTCTCCGCCAAAAACTGAATACATAAATTAAAACTTTAGCTTGAAAATAAAATCAAAACATATTTAAAACAATTATTTCACAGTAAAAACCATGGCTGTACAGTCAGAGTCGGAATCCATCTGATTTTGGGACAAAAGAGTTAGATTCGAGAGCCGAAAGTTTTAAATTCAAAGACTCGGAGTTGAAATCGGTCATTTCCCCAAAAAGTCCGCAAGTCTGCCAATATTTGCAGAGACGGAGTAGGAGTCAGAGTCGAATATCCAAGAGTCAGAGTCAGCCGTTTTTCCTCCGTGCATAAATTTTTGCCAAAGCTACGAAGTCAAATACAAAGTCGGGAAGTCGGAGTCCGAGTAATTTGAGGGCACAGGAGTTGGAGTCGGAGTCAGGAGCGCCAAAATTATCGGAGTCAGAGTCGGGAGTATTTCGTCAAGAGCTATTTCCAACAAAGTTTGTTTGAAGTAAATCCGCCTCTAAGTTCGGAATCTATATTGACTTTCAGTTTCCCCATAGGCGCTAATGTTAAGAGATTTGAACTGTTCAAAATTGAACGAAAACTTGTTCAAATCAAAAACATCTTTTTGATTTGAACATGTTTTTCATCAAAAGCTTTTCCTACAAAGTTTGTTTGGAGCCACTTCCCTTCTAAGTTCAAGATTTATTTTTGATCTGAATTTCCCCGTAGGCGCTAATGTTAAGTTTTTTTGAACTGTTCAAAATTGAACGAAAAATTGTTCAAATCAAAAAATGAATTATGGGAATGAGATGTCCTCGCCGAGATCTTTCTAACGAAAAAAAAATTTGTTCGAATCGGACTATTCATTCAAAAGTTATTAGGGGGGGGGGGGCAGACAGACCGACAGACAGACCGACAGACAGACCGACAGACATTTTTCCCCATCTCAATACCCTACTTTCCAATTTTTAATTTTTCAATATTTATCTAACTATTTTATTTATTTTTGACTTTTTTTTTGTTTTTCGGGATATTTTTAAGATGTATTAAGCCTTCTTTCATACTTTTTTCTTCTTTCTCTGATTTTTACTGGGAAAGTAGGCTAAAAATAGCTCCAGATGTAGAAGCTTAATTACAAAATAAATGAATAAGAAAAATGGCGCGATAAAAATAATTAATGAAAGTTCCAAACGAAGAAGACATTTTAAGCAGACATGCCCGTCTGGTTTAGGTTTCTTCTTCAGTTTAAAAAAGTTTCCTCAGCATTAATCACCTTAAAAATAGGTACGAAAATTTCGATTAAAAGATGTTTTCGAAGTAAACAGCTTTCATATTAAAATCATCATTTTTTTTTCTTTTATAACATCAAATTCTTCTAATGGATGTAAGAAGTTTAGTCAAATGTTTGATGAATGAAATTCCTTTGATTAAGAACAAAAAATAAAAGACGTGACATTAAGATTTTGTTTACATAATCTTGAAAGGCAGAACGGTTCTTTTGGTGAAAGCGAAGATAATTTTTCTTCAGTAACCAAATCCTTTTTGCTTCTTGTTGAATTGAAAAGAATTCTGTAGTCTCCTCAAATAAGATCAGTTTTTATCTTCACAAAAAGATCTCAAAAAGAGGTAAATGTCCTCAAAAGTGCCTTGACTGAAAAGTGAAGGATTTTTTGTTTATTTTTAATTTTATGGCACCAAGCTACAAAAGATGGATACAAATTTTAGATAGAAGCAAATGTAAAAAAATATCTTGAAAGTCTAACAACTAAAAAATTTGTAAGTATGAGGTATTCCGAAAATATATTGCGTTAGAATAGGCACAGCATAGAAGCAGAAAATCTGAAACTCTTTTTAGCAAAATATTTCTGCTTAAGTCTACTCTTCCGTAAAAGTATAAAAAAATGAATGACATGCAGTAACAAATAGTAAACAAAATTATTCAAGTAAACAAAAAAAAATCTTTGAAATATTGTCATTTAACTTCTATTAATTGTTATGGAAGAATCAGAATTAAAAATATTAGTTCGTAGAAATACCATTCCACAGTTTAATAGTAAAAATACTACACATAATCACATAAAAAGCTAAACACTTTGAAAGAAAAACTGCTAAAATCTGGAAAGCATTTTAGTCGATCTTTCTATTTGTGTCCGAATTTCACTCCATTTGAACTGTTCAAGGAGTTTAGTGCACCATTGAAAACTTACTATAAGTCGATCCTAAGAAAAATAATGAAGCCCGAAGACCTAGAGCAAGAGTGGAGCACCTATGGCTTTAAGATCGCATGTGGCCTTTTCCAATGGTTTTGGCGGATCTACTGGTCATTTCCCATTTGTATAAATATGATTTATTATAAAAATATTTTCAAGTAGTAAAACTGATTATGGTGCATTAGATTATATTATTAGTTTTATTGATGGGGAAAGGCTAACCTGAGATACGTCTGACCTTAAAAAAATTCCACATATTCTCTTTCTTCAAGAATCACATCTGCATTGAAAAAAAGGGAACATTTAAAAAATTTAGTATAGAAAATTCGATTTGTCAACACTCGATGATAAAATTGGAAAATTTCATCCAGTGTGAAAATTTCTATTACCGATTCTTTTTTGCCCAATTGTACTGACCATTCACTAATTTTTTTAGTATTGAGATAAACTTTGAAAATTCAAAATATGTTCTTTTTAAAATAAACGTGTAAAATCAATTGAAGCATCAGTACAGGAATCCTCAAATAAGTAATAGTCAATGATCGAGTAACCCGCGTGTTTTAGCAATGAAACTCGTGCCACGACATGATAATTTGATAATATGTTTCGGTAATGTTTAACATACAGGGAAAAGCTTTATCTTGACAAGGCTGAACTCGATCTGGTAACTTAACTGTTTTACTGGTAAGACTCATTTAGGGGAATGAAGAAACGAAAAAAAAAAAAAAAAAAAAAACCGTCAACAATCAACGCTACCTACTGGAAATTAGGGAGATAATCCACTGGAGTTAGGGTTACAATTTCAATTGCGATTTTCACCCGTCATATCTTGACGGGCGATTATTTAGGTTAATTTCAAGGTGTATTAACTGAATGAGCCAACAATTGTTATTGCAGCTCCAACCAAGGTCGTATTTGAGGGAAGGGGTCAGAATTAGGAGATATGCCTCCCTTTCGAAACTCATTTTTTTTTCTTTTTTTTTGACCCCCCTACAGAAAGAGATTAAAATTATCCCCTCCCCCGAAATTTAACTAGTACATCCCCCTTTAAATATTTTTGCTGGCTGCGCCACTGGCTCCAACACAAGCCAGTAATAAAAGAACTTTCTACCACACATAAAAGAAGGAAAAGGAAGCCTGCGTTAAACTTTTCAGTTATAAAATTAATGTTAAAAATCGTATCTTTTGCTTAACTGTTACAAAAGATACGATTTTAAATTCTTCCTTTAAATACGTATTCAAAAACTTTGACATTTGACTCAAGACAACATTCAACAAATTAAGGCTGCATAATCTATGCAAACTAATTTTAAATTGAGCTCAAAACAAAAAAATAAATAAAAGTGCACCATTAATAAGCACAATAAAAAATGTGTTTAGTTCAAAAATCTAAGAATGGACTTAAAAACTTTAAAACCAATGAAATAAACTAAATTTTTATGTGGTAAAATTTAGAATTTTGTTTTATTATTAAAATTTACAATTTACTGTTCTGAAAGAGAGCTTCAAGTACAGATGGGGAAAATATTTTATAGCAATAGTATTTAGAATAATATTCAAAATGTCGATCTCAGTAGGTAAAACCAAACGACGCGACGTTTTCACTTTATTGCTTGAAGGAGATTGAAGACTTTTCGTCTGACTCTTAGGCATCCTTCACACAAGGCCACTTAATTGAATTAACTTTTAAACGGTCGGTTATTAGGAAGTGTAACCAGTGGTTACGGCTTTTGGTTAATTTATCGTCTTCTGTGATTCGAATTTAATTTGCTATTTTATTATCGTCTGCAATGCATAAAATTCTTCTTAAATCTTATTTTATTTATCGTCTGTTCTTTGTATTGTGTTTTTTTTTTTTTTTTTTGAGCAATCACGATTGCTTATTGCTTTCATTTGACTGTTTTGATGTGCTATCATTTTATTTTCCTGCCAGCACCCTCTGCAGCATCACCGTCGACCGGCTCCTCACGATACTGCTCCTATAGTGAAAACAGTCTCCAGGTTGCGTTCATATCCTACACACACGCGCATACATAAACACACACACAAATAAATACACACACATACACCTACACACATACACGCATACATACAGACACCTACACATATACACACACAAACACATGCACACACACATACACACAACTACCCACACATTCATGCCTGCACACAGACACAAACACATATGCCAACACACACATACACATACCCCGCCCCACGCACACAAACTCTCATACACACAACTACCCACACACTCATGCCTGCACACAG
Source organism: Uloborus diversus (assembly GCF_026930045.1). Lineage (NCBI taxonomy): Eukaryota > Metazoa > Arthropoda > Arachnida > Araneae > Uloboridae > Uloborus > Uloborus diversus. Next base: position 85,117,849 of record NC_072739.1, on the reverse strand, counting down.
ACAAGCACACATGCCTACACACACATACACATACCCCTACACACAAACACACACGCCTACATGCACATACACACTCGTGATTGCGAAAAACATAATTTGAATTCAAGATGATAAAATTCAAATTAATTCTTTTTTTGTAATGGCAACAGCTGAAGAAATGTTACAGAACAGTTGAGTTATTGTGATGGAAATGTGAAGGTGGACAGGCATCTGGACATAGCCTTAAGCGTCTGCTTTACACACGAGGAAAAACTATAGTGACAGTCAACTCGGTTCAGTTGTTACAGCGTTGTGGAGTGGCTCCTCGAAGAAATTCCTCTTATCAGAAAAAAGTTGATTCAACTAAGTTACCTCGTATGAAGACAACTAAAAACGCCTGTCAACTAATTGACAGGCAAATTTTTTAAAAATTGATTCTACCAACCGCCTCGTGTGTAGAAAGCGTTAAATAAGATAATGATTATTATTCTCAATAAAATGGCGTTGGTTATATTGCAAGTTCTTAATTGCTGTATGATAAGTAAATTTTATTTAAAAAAAGCAAATGGAATAAAGCTATTGCTGCTACTTCTGAAGAAAAAAATATCTTTTATGCCTACAGTAGTTAAAGGGAAATATTGTTTAACGTATGCAGTTTAATAACGAAAAGACACCGATATTTTTCATGAATTAAAAAATGAAAAATATGCGTGCTCTAAATCCAGCTGGAATTCAGAACACGTTTACACCTCAATACTTCAAAGAGATTCAGGGCTTAAATACTTTTCGTCTGACTCTTAATTAAAATAAAGTTTATTCAACTCAGAAAAATGACAGTTGACCATTGCAAGTTCTAAAAATTGTTCTATGATAAGCTAATCGTGTTAGAAGAGGCTAAAAAAACAAAAAAACATTGCTATTTCCGAAGAAAAAAAAACTTTAATGCTTACAGCTGTTAAAGTGAAATATTGTTCAATATATGAAGTTAAAAGAACAAAATAGACTCATGTTTTTCATGAAATTAAATAGAACAAATTCAGAGCAGGAAACATGTAAATACATTTTTATCTAATTGAAAAGGATGTCTCTAAAGTGCTGCCAAAGATTCCTTCAAGAATCAATGAAAATGAATTAAATAAAGTCATATCTTCATTCTTTCATTTTCCTATGCTGGTACAGCTGGGCTTGTTCTAACAGCGCAACAGGAGACACGCTTTAGAGAGGAAATTAAAGACAGAGGGCGGGCATTATGTTTTAGATGGAAAAACTTATTGCCGCGGCATGGCAACAGGAAATTTAGATAATAATTGCTTTCTCTCGCGTAAATTTCCTGTTTGCCGGTCACGTGGGTGACTGGATTCAGGATGGTACGAATGATGCAAGGCAAGATATTGTTACTGAACTATATTTTGGAACTGCCGAGGATTTATCTTTCTTTGAACTCTGCCGATCTTTAGTTTTAAGTTGTAATTTATAACATGCTGTTAGTCTAAAAGCATCTGATTAAAATATAGAGTAAGATATTCAAAATTTTTGGAATAATAAGAAAGACTACGGTTGAAGATAGCAAATTCAATGTTGCTGTAATACATTTTGAAGCGTTTTTTTTTAGCCTACTTTCCCAGTAAAAGTCAGAAAAAGAAGAAAAAAGCATGAAAGAAGGCTTAATGCATCTTAAAAATATCGTGAAAAACAAAAAAAAGTCAAAAATAAATAAAATAATTAAATAAATATTGAAAAATTAAAAATTGGAAAGTAGGGTATTGAGATGGGGAAAAATGTCTGTCGGTCTGTCTGTCTGTCTGTCGGTCTGTCTGTCTGTCGGTCTGTCTGTCGGCCCCTAATAACTTTTGAATGAATAGTCCGATTCGAACAAACTTTTTTTTTGTTCGAAAGATCTCGGCGAGGACACCTCATTCCCATATTTCACTTTTTGATTTGAACTATTTTTGTTCGATTTTGAACAGTTAAAAAAAACTTAACATTAGCGCCTACGGGGAAATTCAAAGCAATTCCGAACTGTGAGGCGAATTTGCTTCAAACAAGCTTTGTAGGAAAAAGTTTTTGATGAAAAATTTGTATATAAAATATCTTTTTGATTTGAACAATTTTCCGTTTAATTTTGAACGGTTCAAATCCCTTAACAATAGTGCCTACGGGGAAACTGAAAGTCAATGAAGATTCCGTACTTGAAGGCGGATTTACTTCAAACAAATTTTGTTGGAAATAACTCTTGACGTCAAACTCTAGACTTCGACTCCGAGAATTTAGGGGCATTTGACTCCGACTCCGACTCCTGTGCCCGACAATTGATCGGACTCCGACTTCCCGACTTTGACTCTGACTTCGTAGTTTTGGCAAAAATTTATACACGGTGGACAAATGACTGACTCCGATTCTTAAATATTCGACTCCGACTCCTTTATCTCAAAATGAGAATGACTCCGACTCCGCAGCTATGGTTTTAACTGTGAAATAATTATTGTTGATATGACTTGTTTTTATTTTTACGCTAAAGTTTCAATTTAGGTACTCAGTTTTTGGCGAATAAACTCGAAGTCATTTATGTTTCTACATAAAGATATGCGCAGACGATTTTTTTTTGACAAAGAAAATTATTTCTTTAAGTTGACATTTTATTGTTTTTTTTTTTTTTTTTTTTTTTGTTTTGGTAAGTGCATTAATTCATTTAAAAAAATGTTTTTTGGCAACAGGGGAAAAGAAACGATTTTTTTTTGATATGATGTATTTATTTTAATGAGCTGATTAATTTTAATTATTATTTTCTCGTTTTGAAAGCTGTTGAAGATTTTTTTTAATGGAAAAAAGTGTATTAGCTGCTTTGTTTAAAAGTTGCTGCTTTTTTTTTTTTTTTTACTCATAAATTTTTTTTAGATGAGTGGGGATTATTTTATTCCTAGAAATCAGCTTAAAGTATTTTTAAAATATGTTTGAAAAAATTTGCGATTTTAGCTATTTTTGAGAATATTGATCAGGTACTAGAAAGTAGTATGGGTATACGGGAAAGTAGGTTCATCTAGTTCTAGACAGAACTTCTTGTTAATATATTTCTTTAGTTGTTGGAAAACGGCAACACAAAATTTAACTCTTTAACGTTCTATGGTTTAGGCGCTTAATATTAAAAGCAGCTCAGTCCAATAAGTTTTCAAAAGTGGTTTTTGTTTTCTTCCCTTTTAAGTGTTTAAATGGTGCAACAAATTCTACTCTGCAAGCACTCAGTATTGCCATATTTAGCTCAATTCAAAGAAAAAAAGAAAGAAAAAAGACATTTCGCTTTTATTCTATGCCCTCTTCAAATTGTTGTTAACAAGTAATCTTTAGCTGAAAAAAAGTTCAACTTGTTAAAAATCATTTTTAAGACTTATTTTTTACTAGAGAAAGAAGCGTTGTAGATCATCGGTTGCACCTGATCTCTGCTTTAAATAGCAAATTTTAGCGTAGAGTGTTTTTCTTCTTCTGTGCAGTGTTATGTATTTAAAGCAGATTTTACTTTTTGCAAAATTTTCTTTAAGCAGAAAGTCTTTATATTAAAACTGCAGCAAAAAAAATTTCAAAACCTCTGCCAAGTTCTTACATTTAGTAATATGTTTACACGAAATCTTTAACCATAGAATTTGTGCGACAAGTTATTATTATTAAGATGACATTCCATACATTTTGATTAAAAATCACGAAATTCCTTACAAATATATCTACTATTTCAAAGTTAGTTATTTTCCTGCAATTTCTCTATATCCTGTTTAAACAGATTTTCGGTCAACCGTTGTACTGCTGGTTTTGCTTAGATCAACAGATCTAAAACAGCCTGATCTGTTGGTCTGCAAGCAGCCTTAGTTTAAACGAAAGTTTTTACTAATTTATATCCTCCTAAGCAAAAAAAAAAAAAAAAAGACAGCCGAGCCCTCATATTTTTGTGAACACTTTTTACTTCCTTTTACAAAAAAAGAAGTATTGTATTCGCAAATAAATTTTCACTCAAAAATCGACCTTAATTTCCATTTTTCTCACCCCCGAGTGAATGTTGAGTTTTTTTTTCGACGTGACCACACGTGCATATATACCTAAAAACGTATAGATGGTTAAAATATCCATTTTAACTATTCCCGAGATATTTACAACGAGTTTTCTCGTGACGTGTGTATGTACGTATGTATGTGCGTAAGTATGTCGCATAACTCAAGAACGGTATGTCCTAGAAAGTTGAAATTTAGTACATAGACTCCTAGTGGGGTCTAGTTGTGCACCTCCACTTTTGGTTGCATTCGGGTGTTTCTAAAGGGGTCTTCTGCACCTTTTGGGTGGGGGGGGGGGGAATCATTGTTAATATCAAAGCAAACTCAAGTGGTGTTATAATTTGGCGAACACTTGGCGATGTATCGCCAGTCTTGTGGTAGCCAAGTTTTGTCGCCAATTTGGTGACAAATTTGGCGATTTTTTTTACAATCTGGTTTTAATTCGACCACTGCTGGTGATATCTAGAGAGTTAACTACTGAATCACATTAAAATTGCAATAATGGAGAAATAACATTAAATTGGTGTAAAAGGAAGTCATGTAATGCACACATCAGCTCGTTTTCATATAAGTTTCACTTAATATATTGATAATTTAGTTGTAAAGTATTAGATTTATTACTGATTTATATCCTCCTAATCCATCAGGCAAAGCCTTAATTTTTCTTGAACACTCATTTTTCATCAAAATATCACTTACTCTGTTGAGAGTACAGTTATAAAGTACATTACATTTATCTAAATAAAAATAACTTATGGAAATAGCAATTACTAGAACCGACAAAATGCAATCTTGAAAACTGTGCAGAATGGATACTTATAAGCAGAAAATAACGTTTTGAGATATGCATCTTTTGTTTGGAATAATAGTATAGAACAAATCCACACAGGGGTGCCCAATAACGAGGTCACGGGAGGTCGCTGTGACCCCTCAAATATTCCTTATTCGACGGGTTTTGTTAACGATTAGGCAAATTTGGCGATAGCATTGCAACATTAAATTTGTTTTTCAATTTTTTTTTAATGATTCGTAATGTTCCTCGTTCCTTCTCATTAAATGTCATGAATGTATGATATGTGTGCATTTTATTATTCGGTAAAATGTGAATTTCATTCGACAAATTAGAATTTTTCCTCCTTCGAAAAGCTTTAGTTCGGGGTGCCCCTGAGTAGGCACTTAACTATGTAAGTATAGACTAAAAACTAATATAGGTAGTGAGGCATTGAACTCAGAATAGTAGCTTCCATGGTTGCAGAGTTACTGGAGACTTTCTTTCCGCTTTAAAACTATTCCTAAACTGTTTAGGTGGTGCTGTTACAAATCGGATTCCTCCCAATTTGAGACCTCACTATCCACAATAGATCTCTAATGACATTAATAATGTCAAAATATTTGATATTTTTTATTTGTTTTCTTGACTTTCCGGTACTGGGGAAATGATATTAATAATACTTACCTATTTTTATGTGAGGGGACTCTCCATATCTTGACGCCGCACTAATTAAATACAGTCCCAAAACTTTCGTTCTTTCCTGCATGCGTAGTAAGAAAAATATAAACAAACCGCACGGTGCTTGATTGACGGTTCAGTTAAAAATCGCAGGGAAAAAAATCTTGTCCGTCAATGTAACGGTTTCAACGAAATTAAGTGTTGCCAAAAATATTTTTTTGAGTTTTCTTAGTGAATTTCATCGAACTTGCAACAAAGAATATGTAAATTGTGTGGAACGTCATCGAAGCAGTATTTAAGCGGTGGACATCCGTCCATCGATCTCGCTTTCCCCTGCAACCATTACCATGATGTCTCCTCCTGCCTAAGCTGTGGTAGTGGGCTACCAGCCCTGAGATCTGCCGTCCTGTTGATGATGGAATCACGTTCCACTTGATTTACATGCCAAATGAATTGGGCCGGCCGGCCTTACGCGGATGTTTCAAGACTTCGTTTGGAATCAACTGGTGGAAGATGATTCGAGATCGCTGGACTGTTCTTCCATTATCAAGATGAACTTTTATAGGAACACCTGTGGTATAACCATTATATTTATTGTTCATGTTCGCTGCAATATTTTCATTATTGCTGGATAGGATTCTACAAGAATAATATATTTTTAAGAAGCCTTTTTTCTTGTTAACATGTTGTATTTTAGTACTAATAAATGTTAATGATTTACTAAAATATGCTTTCTAATTTGACTCAACCAAGACACATTTGTGAGGTCCACCAAGAACTTTAATTAGTTTTTCCTCCTGACAAATAATAACAGCAACAGAATTGCACTGTTCCTTGATTGTAATGTTTAAAAACTTCGGTAAATTTTTGTTTTTAGAGGGAATTACTGGCTAATTTTGTTCATTGATGGTGAGCAGATGACGGCTCTTGAAATTATTACAGTCGAAATAAATGTATTTATCAGAATAAAAACTAACAGGACGATGGATTGGGCTAATGAACACTCAACATGATTTCTAGATCTAGCACCATTTGATTTCATCTTGCGGGGACCACAAAGGATGTTGTTCGTCGAAAAATACCACCTACAGTTTCAGATCATGGTTTTTAAAGGAGAAGTTTTGAATGTAAACGATAATAATACAACGAAGCACATAAATAAATTGAACATCCACCAGGGGCTTCTTTCTTACTTAAAATCAGCACTAAATGTACTGAAGCAAATTGCTGCATCAAAAAATATGTTCTTACATTGAGTCTTCATTTTTAAGCAGTCTTTTCTGTTCTTTAGTTTAATAAACGTACTTTGTAAAAAGAATTGTGAACTGACTTTTAATAAGCATGCAGTAACCTAAATTTGTTAACTGTCTCGTTTTAAGAAGGGGGAAAAAAAGGCGCCAATCACCCATTTTTAATAGATCATTTTCAAATATTTATAAGTCATTCAAACAGTTATTTTGTATGTTCAGGATCGTACACAGAAACACGTTTAAAAATATGCTGTAAAAATATTCTTATCAGCACCAAATGTACTCAAGCAAATTTCTGCATTAAAAAAATATATTCTTGCATCGAGTCTTCATTTTTAAGCAGTCTTTTCTGTTCTTTAGTTTAATAAAAGTATTCTTTAAAAAAAAAATTGCGAACTCACTTTCAATATGTATGCAGTAACCTAAATTTGTTAACTGTCCGGTTTTGAGAAGAAAAACAAGATTGACGGTGCCAATCCCTTATGCCTAATATGATGTCCTTTTGTTATACAGTATAACCTCAACTTAACGATTGTCAAGGGACTGGACAAAGTTATTGTTAAATCAAGGATATCGCTAAATCGAGAAGCACAGATATTTAATACAGTCAACCCCGTTTCATGTATCATTTCATAGAAGAAATCGTTAAATTGGGTATCATTAAATTGAAGTTATACTGTATATTTTTAAATCATTCAATTCAAACATAGAGCTCTTTTATATATTCCAAGTCGTACACACAAACACATTAAAAAATATCTGTAAAAATATGTTTAAAATAACAGATAAAGTAATCGCCAAGAGTTAACGCTTAGATCTTACCCGTATCAGCATCACATAAAGCTACAAAATTCAACACAAAGAGGCTGGATAATAAGCACATCATTTTGAGCACGTTGAAGCAGTTATGGCATCAGTGGTACAATGAAGATATCCCGAAAGAGGAAGTATGTTTTGTTCTTTTTTTCGTGACGTCATAATTAAAGCCCCGCGAAAAAGAACCATCTTTCTATGATGGATGGCTTTTAAGATGGGGAATTGCTACTTTCCATCTTGAGCTCTTTCGTGTCATTTTGCTGCTGGGTATTTTTAGCATCTGCGAAAACAACTTTTAGTGAGATATAAAGAAAGAAAACTCATCTTCTTTATCGGAAGATGTTATTGAATTATGGATGGGGAAAAAGGGAGTAGTGTTTTTGTTCCATGAAATTCAGTTAGAGCATTTAAGCGTCTGAAATTATTGCCACGCCTAGTATTTTTTCTGGGATTTTGGCTACATACTTTGTAGTAAACCGAGGGGCTTTGCAGAAAAACATAATTTGCCTTGTACACTAGTGTATTTATTTTCTGAACATACAGGGTGTTCCGTTTCAACCTGCAAGACCTTTATTTTCGCAGCCATTAGTCCTAGATGTATACTTCCAGCTGCAAAAATGTTCAAATTCAGATGCAGAGTTAAGACATTGAAAGTTTGAAGTAAAAATAAAAATGAGTCAAAAAATACAAAATTTAACTTTTTATACGGGCCCCCGATAACCTAAATTATGTTTAGGAAAATAATCTCAATTAAAAAATAATTCCAACACAAAAAGTTTGAAATTAGTCTGACCAATATTCACCGAGATATGAAACGCAGCGTTTTGTGACTTACACCACTTATCCCTTGCTGTCAATAACACCTTTTGGGGGGAAATATAGCGGTTAACAAGAATTTAAAATTATATGTGTGCATATAGTGTGATTGTTCAAATTGTTCGAGATTTTGTAGTGTGCTTTGCACATCATGGCATAACATTTGCATTTATTTTGGAATAGCAATGACTTATTTTATTTACTTCGACAACCTGATATTCCTCTGAAAGGGCGATAAGTTCCAGTCTCATCTTTTGTATGGTCTCATAAAACTTTAAACTGGAATATATCCTCGAGTTTTGGTCGAACAACCTTCTAGTTTTTTGTGTCAGTAATAGTTTTCAATGGAGATTATTTCTTTAAATATTAGTTAGGGAACCTAGGGCCCGCATAAAGAGTTAAATTTTGTATTTTTAGACTGATTTTTATTTTTGCTTCAAACTTTCACTATCTTTACTCCGCATCTGATTTTGAACATTTTTGCATTTGAAAGTATACATCTAAAACTAACGGTTGCGAAAATAAAGATCTTGCAGGTTAAAATGGAACACCCTGTATGACGAAGTATTAAAGGTTAATTTTAATTTGATTTCCTTATTGTATTAGCTTTGGTTAGCTTTTATTATACTTAGGCTGTCGTTGGTTAGTGGAACAAGCATCTTAATCGGGGTCTGAACTTAAGCGAACGTATAATAGTATATTTTGGGTTTTCAAAGACTATTTCTTGGCTTACACTATCTGTCATAATCCGGCGTTTTGCTTCCGGATTTTAACTGTTGCCGGAAGCAATGAAAAATAATAGTATTTATCAGTTTAAAATACTTATGCTTTTTAATTGTTGCCATAAACGATGAACAAATGAATTGTCAATAAGTTAAAAGTTTAACAAATCAGTTTCAAGGCTGAATTTAAGCAAGCAGAAATTTGTGGGTGATTTTAAAAGCTTCCTTTTTTTTACTGTACTTGAACAAAATTGCTTTTAAAATCGAGCATACAAACCAACAATTCGCAACTCCAGAGCTCGAATACGCTACCTTGCGGTGATTAACAATACTAAAGAAAGAGGTAAAACATGCCATTTCACGTGTTTTCTTTGGGGTAAATTACAGGCTTCAGACATTTTCTGGAGAAATTTTAATTTCAGAAGAACAGAAAAGAAAGCTTCCCACAAACACGATGAAAAATTACTGTCATTCACTAAACGTCAAAGCAAGTTATAAGTTACGGTATTTGTTTGTTTTACCTTTTTCATCCGCCATTAGACAGTGGCTGCGGTGCCCCTTATAGTTTATCGGAGTTGCCAATACTGAAAAAAGATTAATGAAAAAAAAAGCTATTCTCTCTTTATGTGCAATACATTTAGATTAAAATAAAAATCCATAACGTTTTTTTTCTTCCTTTTTTTTTAAAATAAGGATAGGTAACAGAAAAATATGTTTTAACTATCAAAAATTTTGACCTCAAATAAACTTTAAAACAAAAAAAATTTAAAATAAAATATAAAAAAGTTTTTTTTTTTTAATTCTAAAGACTATTTCTAACAGCTTGGTTTGCGCTAAAAAATATGAAATAAAATAAGCTTATGGTTTCTTGATTAAAACACTAAAAAGTTGCAGTTGATCTTAATATCTTTATATTTAAAGTAATTCTAAAGCAACCAATTCAATTTAAATTAAAAATTGAGAGGAAATAAAATATGCGGTAATACAGCTGTATACGAATAGCTTTTACTATATCGCTTATATTTTTTCTTCTATCAATTTTCAATTTAAACTTTATTGGTTGCTTTAGAATTACTCTAAATTTTAAGATATGCAACTTTTTAGAGTTTTAATCAAGAAACCATACACTTATTTTATTTCATACTTTTAAACGCAATCCAGGATTACAGAAATAGTTTTTAGAATTAAAAAACATTTTTTTTTACATTTTATTATATTATTGAAATAATATAAGTTTTTTATGGCTTTCCTTGATTCCCGTCACCAGTTTAGAAACACTTTAAAAAGCTTTTTTCACCATTACTTGTTTTTCGTTATCTAGCATCACCAGCATAGAACCTTTATGAAACTTCGTATGGGCGTTTTGTTTTCTGGTGAGTTTGTTCTTTCAAATCACATTAAAAAAATCTTTACCGACATAATCATTTTTGTCATAATGGTTACTATATTTAATATCACTTTGTTTTCGTATTTATTTATTTTTAAGGCAAATTCAAAGTAACTGAGATAAAATTACAGAATATGATCCGAGTTTCGAAGTGAAAATTCTTGTGCGAGGGCTTTGAAATTCTGATCCGCAACCTTCTTGTGTGACGGAAGTGGCATAGTTTTTTAATTGCTGCCAAAAACAGTGAAAAATAAAAGTAATTGCAAAATAAGTTTTGTTAATAAATTTAACAAATTAATTTCAAGGCTGAACAACTTATTCTTGCGGATTTGGGGCATTTTAACCTTTTTCAAATAGTGCAGGTTTTCGAAAATTACTTTGATTTAAGTCAAGTCATTAGTTCAAAAGCATAATCCACATTGCTTAAGTTCAGCCTTGAAATTAGTTTGATAACTTTTGCTTACAAAATTAACTTTATAAGTACTATCATTTTTTACTGTTTTTGGCAACAGTTAAAAAGCGAATTTCGAGTATTGTTTAGTTTTCGTGTTTGTTTATAATCTATTTTCTTCATTGAAATATACAATTCTGTTGTAAATATTCTTAAGTGAGGCTAAGAAAGAACAAGAGCGTGGCGTGAGAGAAAACGAACGGATAAAGTGGCAGTTCATCATGCAGAAAAAAAGAGAAAAGATACAAATTTTACTTCTATCGCGTGTCTTTACGACACACAATTGTGTTATTGTAATAGTTATAACATTTCTTATTACTTGTTATTTTTTTTTGTATTTATTAATTTTTTAAACAATTTCAAAACAAATAGAATAAAATACGAAATGTAATCTGTTTTTAAAGTTCATTTTAATTGTTCTTCGCATTTTCAATCATTAAAGTCCAACCATTTTGGAAATGCCGAGTCAATTTTTCTCTAATTATTGTTATTCCACTCACTCCATTAATATTATAGGAAAGATACACATTAGAAAATTAAGAGACAAGCTTGTACAAAGCACTGATTAATAATGACACAAAAGAAAGAAGTTCCTGGGAAATCAATCACATATTTCAGCAGTTTATACATATTTACTTTGCCGGGCTGTGTTTTCAAGTACAATGTTATTTATAAGACAATGTGCCACATGAATAATAATCGTCACTTACAACAAAAATTTGTCACTTTAACTTCTATTTATTGTTTTATCTTTAAAGCTCGAAATAAAATCCGCGTTTCTTAAATACTTCAGCAATTGTCCTGATTAGAATAAGAATGATCTTGACATAATAGGGTCATCTCCAAAGTTTTAAAAGCATTTTTTTCTGAAAGCGCATGCTTAAAAACATAGGATCTGACCATTTTTTAAATAATTTGATTAAGTTTAATACTTAAAAAAATTACTTTAATCGGTGCGCTTTCATTGTTCAACGCTTCTGCCGATGACATCACAAATGATGAAATGCCATTCACTGTTGCCATTCAGAAGAGCAAAATATTTAATTCGCATCTTTACTCACGTGTACTGGCAACGATATGGTTGATAGCAAGCCTAAAGGCAATTTTTAATTCGCTGCTTGATTATCATAACGTGGAAACGTAGTGAAAAATGCGCCAAAGGACATCATTGGTGACGTCATAAAGACCACGCCTTGTTTGAAAAATTGGGCGTTTAAAAAAATTAATTAAAAAATAACTGTTGGGAAAATGAAAGTATTTTTTGGGTCCATGTTATTTTTTTTACTTATTCTATCAATTTCTGTGACTAAAAGTAGTACTTTTGACTGAAGGAAACAACCCCATTTCGATTAATGAAAGGTTTTATACCAACATCTATGAAAAAAATCAAGACAGGGAAAATTTTAATTCCATGTTTTGTATTTAAACATCATAGGTACTTTTTTAAAATTATGTATCAACTTTTATGAAACGTTACGAGTAACAGGTCTTAAAATTACTTTACACGACACACTAAGAAAATCATGACTATGTTTTCAAACACAAGCCAGTGGGTGATGCCCCTCCCCCAAACTCAAATCGCATATGGATCAATCTATGTCAAATCATCCAGGGCATGCCACCCACCATCTCTGATTTTATTAAAATTTGGTGTACTTGTAAACTTTTTGATGCTGATTGTGAAAATATAAATTATATTGGGATTTACGAAGGGGTTGAAAAGTTACGAGCCTTTAAATATATGCCAAGATGATTTTTCTGCCGCTATTTTGAATGACACAAAGACTGGTATAAATGGCTATAACTCATTAAAAACTGTCCCAGAGCTATAAAAAAATTATTTTGTTCATTATGATGTACACTTGAATTTAAATTGGATTTAATATGAAAATAATAGTAATTATAACTTGAACTAGAAAAACGCCCGTTAAGATATGATGGGGGATAATTGCTTCTACATTTGAACGAAGCAATTGCTTGCTTGGTGACATTTTGTTACTTGAAATTTTAACCCTCACTCCTTCTCAAAATAAAGTATTTTCCTGCGTGTTAAATATTATTATCAAATTATAAATAACTTACTGAATTTTTGGTGCTTCAACGGTGAAATAATGCCGGGGCTCATGCTATGGCGCGAGTTTTATTGTTGCTGACGTCAGCGTTACTCGATCAGTGAATTGGCTATTTTATAGATGAGAATTTTGTTAATAAAAGTTAGCAAACTAATTTCAAGACTTCAGCAACGTGGATTACGCTTTTAAACTGAGAAGTATACTTGAATAATAGAAATCATTAAAAACCTGCGTTATTTGGGAAGTTTAAAGTGCCCAAACATCCACAAATATATGCTTGCCTAAGTTCAGCCTTGAAATTATTTTTTTTAATTTATTAACAAAACAATCTTTATAATTACTACTATTTTTCATCGTTTTTGCCAACGATCAAAAAACAACTAAGTCACTTCCGTCACACAAAAAAGGTTGCGGATCAGAATGGGGTTGTTTCCTTCAGTAAAAAGTACTACTTTTAGTCACTGAAGTTGATAGAATAAACTAAAAAAAAAAACATGGAGCCAAAAAAAAAAAAAAAAAAAACTTTTACTCTCCCGTTAGTTATTTTTTATTTAATTTTTTCAAATGTCTAACTTTGGAAGTAAAGCGTGTTCTTTATAACGTCACAAGTGATGTACTTTGGCGCGTTACTCTATTGGCGTGTTGAATGTTTACGCATTGTTAGGGAAAAAAAATGTTGCCATTAAACAGTATTATTAATAGCAAATCATAATGAGAATTTTGAATGAAGGCTTTTCTGAAGCAAACGTGAAATTCGTTAGTATTATTGCGCTATAAAATGTTATCTTTATCTAATGCCAAAATATTGCGCTCGGCGCTGATGGAATCAGTGAATGGCATTTCATCACTTGTGATGTCATGAGCAGAAGCGTGAAAAGTGAAATTGAATACGCACACCGATTAAAATGTTTTTTTTTTTCAATCCTAAACTTGGTCAAATTCTTTTAAAAAAATGGTTAAAGCTTTTTTTTTAAATTTCGGAAGCAACCCAATTTCAAAGCCTTCTTATAAAATGTTTTACTTAAAAAAATAGAAAAAAAAACCATTTATGGATCTCTAATGTATTAACAAATTCTGCACTTTCGTAAGATCTAATACACGTTCCTTTCTTTCTTTCTATCTTTTTTTTTTTGGTGCATAGCATCTTTTAACCATAATTCAGAAATGATTTTAAAGCATCGTTAAAAATAGCCGATAAAGAACTTAATGAATTACGTGGATTTTGATTGATTAAAACTAAATGCACTTAAATTTTAATGTGTCAAAAAAGGTCATGAGGTACTACCCTATACGCATACCAGCATCATAATTGTCACCTTTTAAAAGCTAATTTTGTGGGAAATTAACTTCTTGATTTAAAAAGAAGAGATCGTTTTAAAACATTTTACGCACATTATGCCTTCGCCGTTGGTAAATTAATTCATGAAGACATCTTCTCTCACACGGTTATGGCAATTTCCCGCTCTTTCACACGTTCATGCAATTTTTTTTTCAAATTTTATGCCAAGGGAATTAGATTTTCCGCAGTTCCTCTCCCTAATTGAAGTCTTAATTGAAGATGGGAAAGTTTTAAAACGATTTTCCTTATGGCTCTTTATAGGTTATCTAGGTTTGAACACTTTTGCATTGATTGTTTAAATTAAAAAATTCGTGTTTTTAATGGTGAATAGTAAAATAACCGAAGCAGTATGTGCGAATAGTTTAAAATGCAATATAGCATTTATAATGCAATATAATTTTTGCTGTATTACATGTTTTTCGATTGTAAGCACTACTTGGGTCTGCATCAACTTCATTGTTGCTTGTAGTATAATATATTTTTTTCTAATTCTTACAAAAATTTTCGTTTTTTGTGGGTTTTCTAAAAGTGGACTAATTTACCCTGCATTCTTGGCCTGAAGAAATGCCGTCATATTTTTTATTAAAAAAATAAAGCATCTGAAAATAGTTATGAACTAAAAGGACTTACTGTAGGAGAGGAGCTTAATTTATTACTTCATTCTTCATAAAAACCCTTAAAAAAATGTTGCAGATTTATGGAAATTACCCAGCTCTGAAAAAATAGCAATAAAATTTGCTCAATTAAACTGTTCGATGTGATTTTGTTCTAGGATCTGTAGAACTATAGGTGCTGTTTGTTACATAAATTAAGGTAAAAAATATTAATATTGTGTTGGTTTTTAATTTTAATTTATGGACAACGATGGTAAACAAATGCTATATTGCATTAATTTATGATCATTAAATTATAAATAACATATCCTCATATATAAATATAACATCCAATTATCGAGTAACGTTCTTGATGTCATCAACAATGAAACTCACGGCACAGCATGAAAATTTGATAATATGTTTTGGTAATGTTTAACATGCAGGAAAAGGATTTATTGTGACAAGGCTGAACTGGATCCGGTAACTTAAATGTTTTACTGGTTAGACTGTCATTTCAGGGGAATGAAGAAATTTTGCGATGTTTTGCTAAATTGTACACCAACAATAAGATAACAAATTCAAGTTATAAGTTGGTGGTATTGGCCATACTGAATACTGTTCAGTGGGGAGCAGAGATGTAAAAACGTACAGACACCTTTCTGGTACTACTTTTCTGGGAGTTTTTTTACTATATATATTTTTCACATCAATTGTTTTATTTTTGTCCAATTATGTTTTGACATTGAGCTTATTCATTAATATTTTTAAAGTATATTCTTGTACCAAATAATGCGAAATAAAATGTTCTGGTTCGGAAAAAATTACAAGTGTACGGCAGGGAGTTGATACACTTGATTTTTTTTTTTTTTTTTTTTTTTTGAGCTACTACTTAGAGAACCACGTCTTTCAACGAATTTTCAGCAGCGAAAAGTAAAAACAATTACAGAGGATGAAAGCTGCAACTGAAAAGACCTTCACTCCTCTAATTCTTGTCATACGAAATTACAAAACATTCTGTTTCCTCCTTATGGCGCGATATCCTAGCACTCTTTCTTAAATGTTTCTAATGGTCTCGTTCAATTGTTCCTCAAGTTGTTTTAATGAGAAGGAATGATGGAGCTGGTCTTTGTTCTCCGAGCCAGTGTGTGAGCTAATTGTGACTGGTGGAGGCAGAAAACACTTCCTTCAAGAAGTGGTGTCTTCATTGAGGCAGTTTGTATGATCACGTTTTATTAGGTGATCCGAGAGAGAGATTTCAATGGATTTGACATTTTACCACTGCTTTGAGTGATTCGTCAGTACACTCAAGATAAGTAGTGGGCTATCCTTTTTTTTTTTTCGAAACAAAAGAGACGACTTTCTCCCCCTTCCCATTTGGGAAATTCCACCGCAACGTGTGTAACTTTTTTGCACTATTTATTTTTTTCAAAGTTCTTTTCATTAGCTCTGCATCAAAAAATCAAGCATTGGTTCATTTTATTTCATTTTACATACTTTTCTAAAACAATTATATGCACAATATAATTATTCTCAGCTTTTTATAATTAATTTTGAATTTTATAAAACTTGTAACGTGCGTGACAGTTTAAGATTTCAGCTGTCACAAGTTACAAGTTCTATAAAATAACAATTTATTATAGAAAACAGAGAATACTTATATTGTACCTGTAGTTGTTTTCGAAGAATATGTAAAATAAGATAATATGAACCAATGGTTAATTTTTTGATGCTAAGTTGATGAAAGAGAACTTTGAAAAGAAAAAAATGAAACTCAAAAATGTTACACACGTAACTGTGGAATTGCTTATTTAAAGAACTATCGCGTTAAACAAAAGTGCGGAGAGGAATATATACTAAAACGTAATGAATTTACAATGTCCTGGTTATTTTAATTCACAATTTCTCTATTTTTAACTGCTTCACTTATGTATTTCAATAGTGTTCTTGCATTCATTAGCACAAAACCAAAGACAATATCCTAAGGATTTTGTAAGCCTTTTTGATTGGGAGGGAAGACTAGGATAAATGCCGTTCCCCATAGTAGTATTATAAAAAATGATCCAAATTTCATGTAGATTTGTTGAAAACCATCGTTGAAAATCAAATAATATTGTCTATTTTTCAAACTGAGAGTGGCATAAGTAATCCAAGCTTCTTTTTTTTTTTTTGATTTAACGAAAATTTGTTAACCATGACATATATTATTTGTACCTCAGAGCCAGACTAGCGTTAAATCCAAAAGTTACGATTTTCCGTCTTTTAGTGCATTGCATGTATTACATGAAACCAGTGTTAAAAAAGCGTGCGTCTCATCCTTTGCATGCATTAGACAAACGTCTGACGAATTTTCTCTGTTTAAGATGAAACTAGTGGGGTGGGGGCTAAGGTAAGAAAGAAAAAATTAAATTTATTTTCTACAGTGGGGGTACTGTTTTTTCTGTTTAAGGTGAAACTAGTAAGGAGGAGCCTAAAGTAAAAAAGAAGAAAGAGTTTTTAAAATATTTTGAGGATTGTTGAAAAATATAAAACTTACAATATATTCCTCTGTTCAAACAACTTTTGTTTTTTGTTTATTTTTGTTGTTGAGTCAAATCATCAGTCAGAGCACAGTTATAAAATGAAAATTTCAGAATCAGAAAAATATAAGCATTTAAAATATTTTCTGAAATCGGAATAAAATTGTACACAATATAATGCATATTTTCTTACCGTACCACAAATGCTTAAAATACTCTCCACGTCTGGTTTATTGGTGTCATTACAAAACTACAGTAATTTAAAAGGATAATACATTATGAATTGTTTAGTTAGGAGGGAAAACTTAAAAGAATACTGATTTTTTTTTTACTCTCACGCGGTTTATAAAAACAAAAAGTTTGTATTAGCTAGCAAAATTAATTTAATTACCATCACAATTCTCACTTATCCTTTTACAACATTCGTAATTTTTTGCATAAAATCAAAATACTTCACAATGTGACGTTTAAAAACTGCTATTTATCAACAAAGATTAGCATCCGTAAGCCATTTACAAAAATTGAAATGTTATAAAAATAAAACTTTCGGTAACTGAAAAATGGTCCGACTCTTTTTCAGCTAACTAAAAACAGAAACTACTTTATTGGATTACACAAAGTTAATTGCCTAATTGCATTTTCCAAAGAGGAAACGAGATTTGTTTTTCATCTTGAATAAGCTGCAAAAGGATGATTTCTTGCACTGATTTTTTATTGCTTTACTACTGAAAGATTATTGACTAATTGACTTTTTCGAGAACGAAACAGATTTCTTTCTACTGCCTCAATATAAACGTAAATGAAAGAATTTCAACATTTTGCGCACGATGCAAAATGTGAAACATCTTTCAGCATTATCACATTGCAACCATCTTTTTATGGGCACTTGAAATGAATTCTTTTTAAATGCACACAACAAATGCATATACAGAGTCAGTTTGTCCAAAAAGACTTTGACATATTTTAAAAACTCATAGAAAAACGACGAATTACACTAGTCAACAAAAAAGAACTTTTGTCTACATCCTGGTTTTAAATAGTCAAATCCTACTAATTTTGGGTCGAGAAAAACGAATATGGTAGTGGATTTTTTTTATTAGCTCTTGTTTCCAAGATACATAAAAGCCCACTGATGAAAGATGCACAGGAACCAAAACATTGATTTAAAGGTAATGTTAAAAAGGGGAAAAAAATCATGTGCAATAAATATTACTAAATAGGTCCTGTTTTATTAAATAATGCTTATTTTTCCAAAAGCAGTGGTTGCTTTTGGCTTATTGCTGTAAACGCTTCATTTCGATTGCTTTTTGTACGTCAAAGAAGGACCATATCTTGTAATAGTTCAGCAGCACTTAGTGAGCACTCAGCCCAATGACATTGATATCTGCGTTCTATTGTAAAGATATCTTGGGCGAAACCTTTCCTCATACTCACTGCACATAGCTTTAGCTTTCCCACAAAATATTCTGAAAGAAATGAACAAAACAGAATTTCAGAGACACATCATTCATCAATGGTCACAGAACTTCAGTAGGGATTGTTTAGTCAACTGCTTTTAGTTCTCGTCTTCTCAACTGCTTAGAAATACTTGTAATATACCCCTAGAGGCTTCTTGGTTTTTTTTTCTCCTCTCACAAATTTTCTAAAACAGTGATTTTTCACAATCGCGCATTGTGAAGGGGTTAACGTGTGACGTAACCTCACAGTTACGTCATGTGAGGTGTTTAATTCATTTATTTAAAAGAAGGCAATACCTTTCATTACCAAAGTTCAATGCGTGCACCATATGTCGCTAGAACCACATCTAAAATTGCATCGTGGAGGAACTCAAAATAAGATCAAATCAAATCTTTGAAATATTTGCATGATTAATATCACTTTATCTACTTGTTTTATCCAATGTTAGTCTAGATCTGAGTTTTCCCTTTAAAAAAATTACTTAAAACCTTAGTTTTCTTATATCTTGGAAATTTTCCTCTAAAGTATTGGAAAATTTTCTTTGATCACAGCTCTTTCACAAAGTTCTTCATTATTGAAAGCAGAATGAGCATGGTAGGAAGAAATGAGTGGATCTACTAGAGGCTGATTTTGAGCATTTCTCATCCCAGAATTTAAATTTCTTGAAGTCCATTTCAGTTTTCATGCAGTGAGATTTTCTATCCCAACCTGGGGTCGAAGTTTAGAGACAGTTAGTCTCATGGGAGGTGTTTCTATCTGCCAGGAAAAAGGAGCATTAGTGAAAATTCACTATCCTAGTTGGCTCTGTATCTTGAAAACAAGAGCTAATCTCAACTTTTTATGTGGATTTTCGTGTTAAGCGTGGCAAAATACTTCATGAATAGCTATTTTTGAACCGGATGAATTTTTTGGGTGGTGACTAGAGTTATCATATAAATATGCGGTTAGCGCCAAAATACTTCACAAGTCAAGAATGTTTTATGACTTCATAAAGAAAGGAAAAGAAGTAAGTGTAATAATAAGTAATCGCTGTATCGTCACAGTTACGTCATGTGAGGTGTTTAATTCATTTATTTAAAAGAAAGCAATACCTTTCATTACCAAAGTTCAATGCGTGCACCATATGTCGCTAGAACCACATCTAAAATTGCATCGTGGAGGAACTCAAAATAAGATCAAATCAAATCTTTGAAATATTTGCATGATTAATATCACTTTATCTACTTGTTTTATCCAATGTTAGTCTAGATCTGAAATAACCATCAATTACTACCAAAGACTTCTTCTAATTTCCTTTAAATATTATCATGAAGGAACTCACGATTAGGCATTATCATGACTTTGTAAGAAATATTTACTATAATGCTATAAAAACGCTTTAGCTACTCGTTTTATTCAAGCTTGGTCTAGATCTGCAATAATCATCAATAGCTACCAAAGATTTCTTTAACGATTTTCGCTAAATAATATCATGAAGAAATTCAAGATGAAGATGATGCATTATCATGGCTTTAAATGAAATATTTGCTGTAGTTACACGATAACAAATCTTTACCTACTCTTTTTATCCAAGTTTAGTCTAGATCTGCAATAATGGTCAATAGCTATAACAAACACTTCCTCCATAATTTCCGCTAAATAGCATCATGAACGAACCCAAGATGATGTATTATCATAGCTTTGAATGAAATACTTGCCGTAGTTACACGATAACAATGTTTTAGCTACTTTTTTCATCCAAGTTTAGTCTAGATCTGCAATAATGGTCAATAGCTATAACAAACACTTCCTCCATAATTTCCGCTAAATAGCATCATGAACGAACCCAAGATGATGTATTATCATAGCTTTGAATGAAATACTTGCCGTAGTTACACGATAACAATGTTTTAGCTACTTTTTTCATCCAAGTTTAGTCTAGATCTGCAATAGTCGCTAATAGCTCACAAACATTTCCCCTACACTTAAAAAGGAAACTTTTATGGTAAATATTACTGTAAAATGGAGTGTTTACAATACAGAAAAAAAATTACTGTAAATTGTACCGAAAAAAATAAACAATTGCAGCACCAATGGGGTCGTTTCCAAAACTTTAAAAGTATTTTTTTCTGAAGGAGCATACTTAAAAACATAGGCTCTGACCATTTTTTAAATAATTTGTTTAAGTTTAATATTTTAAAAAAATTACTTAAATCGGCGCGCTTTCAATGTTTATGCTTCTGTCCGATGACATCACAAATGATGAAATGCCATTCTGTGTTGCCATTCACAGAGCAAAATATTTAATTCGCATCTTTACTCACGTGTATTGGCAACGATATGGTTGATAGCAAGCGTAGAGCGTAATTTTAATTCGCTTCTTGATTACCATAACTTTGAATCGCGGTAGAAAGATGCGACAAAGTGCATCATTTGTGACGTCATCAAGACCACGCCTTGTTTCAAAAATCGGGCATTTTAAAAAAATAATTAAAAAATAACTGTTGGGAAAATGAAAGTATTTTCTGCGTCCATGTTATTATTATTATTATTTTTTTTGCTTATTCTATCAATTTCAGTGACAAAAAGTACTACTGTTGACTGAAAGCAACAACCCCATTGATAAACCACTTGACTTTCAGTGCTAAGCAGATAACCCCGTATTTCCCCTCACTCTATGTGTCCCAACTGATATTCTGTTCCGCAAAGCCGCCTGCTAATAGTAGGAAGGTGCCGAGATCAAACCTGCTGCTTGCATGTTGAGTTTTTTAATTCTCGTTTATTCTACTATAAATTTTTACCGTAAAATTTCAGGATTTTTTTTTTTAACATTGTATAATTTCAGCTAAATAGCATCATGAGGGAACTCAGGATAATGCATTATCATGGCTTTGAAGGAAATATTTGCTGTTGCTACACGATAACAATGCTTTAGCTACTCGTTTTGTCCAAGTAAAGTCTGGAACTGCAATAATCGTCTCTAAACAACTTCCAAACACCTTCCACGAGATTTCCTTTAAATGGCATCGTGGATTACTTCAATGATGTCTTCCTCTCTTAAGCGTCTCCAGAAATGATATGATGGATGGGGAGCTCATTTTCCAAACTGCCAAATGTCGAGAATAAACTTCTCATCAGAGAGAGCGGAACGCAGATTCATCTTCCCCCGAGGGCGATTTTTCAGTCAGATGGTTTAATCGTCAATGGAGTAGCTACACTTTATTACCTCGTGCGTATTTTTCGTAATTTGTGCTCTTGAGGAATATATCTTAATGAATTCCCTTTAATTCTGAAACATTACTTGTTCGAACACAATGTTAGCTGCTTTCAACAGGGAAATACTTGCAGAGATAAAGTCACTTTGAATTTCATTGTGTAACAACTGAGCTATGATTAAAAATGCAATGATGATTTCAAACGAAGTAGAAAAAGGATTTTCTGTCCTTCTAAGCAGGCGTGGAAACTAAGTTTAAACTGAGCAAAATGAGATTTTGCCCTATTCCAACTCCGATTGTGTTGCATAAGTTTATATGGTCTTCTACTTAAAAAAAAATATTTGTTCTCTTTCACCGTTTAGAAGAATTATTATTTAAAAAAAGGAATGTAAAAATTATTAAGTTTATTCCCCCAGGTCATTACACATCAATTTTTAGGTTCTTTTCATTCGTAGGTTCGTATTAACGTAAACAAACTGACTAACCGCCGGATTCACCGTCAACCCTGACTCCACGCCAGAGAGCTAAACCGCCGGCCGGTGTCTTCTTCAACCAATGAGAAGACTTCAATAGTTCAGGTACTTGACCTAAAGTCAAATATTTTGGTGAATCAGACCCTGTAATAAATTGAGTTAATCGCCACTGTAATAGAAAGGTATTTCGTCCTTCAATTTTGGCAGACTGAGAGAAGGAACTCGGTTCTTCCAGCAATAGTCAAAACGCTTCCTTCTCTTCTAGAAAATGTTGCAATGACCCCCTGCAAAACCAGAAGCTAAAACCGCCCTTGTGAATCAATTTAGAGATTTTTAGATCAATTTTTTAGATGGAAATATGATGTGGAAACGTTGTTTGGTCAGCTGAGTGCATTTACTAACAAAACTCCCATAGGCAAACTGTATCAGTATATATACGGACTTAATTAATTCTACTTCCTTTTCATTTAATGTATGATCTGCAAACATGATTAGCGTATATTTCGCAAGAATGCATAAATTCATTAAGGTAAAGAATGATTTGTAAGCTTTTTATTTCGGATGCTTTCAATGTCTTCCATTTGTACTACGCTGCTATCACTACTGCTGCTGCTACTGCTACTGCTACTGCTGCTGCTACTACTACTGCTGCTGCTACTACTACTGCTGCTGCTGTGGCTACTACTACTGCTGCTACTAAATAATAACCAATAATTATAATAGGTATAAATAAGTAGTAGCAATAATAAAAATAATAGTAATAGTAGCAATACTCTTAATAGCAATAATAATAACAATGACAGCAGTAGTAACAGCAATAATAATAACAATAACAGTTCTTACATAGAGTAATTTCCTTAACTGAATAAGCTCAAGTCTTTTATGTCTCACTTTACTCTCAATTCAATTTATCTTGAGTACAAATTTTCTCTTTCACGCATCACCTTACCATCTATTTATCCCCCAAGATTAAGTTTCTGCCTCCATTTGTCAAAATGCTTACTAATTAATTTAAGATGAAAAGCAATCGACTTTTGAGGCAAGTCACTTCACAGTTATAACAGAAATATAAATTTCACTAGGAATAGAAATTTTAATAGGATTTATTCTTCAGTTGACGTGGCGGCCTCTTTATATATAACTGTTGGATTTGAAATTGAATGAAATATTATCTGTATTGCGTGTAATGGAAGTCACATGGTATGTTCTTGATCAGCAAGTCTTAATTTTTTGGCCCTTGGATATGTTAAAGTTTGAAAACATTTCATGGACTATAGTATTTTTTTTTAAATAAAAAACGAAAACAAGGTAAGAAAAGGTCAACTGGCAAAGTTAACAAAACGTGATCAGAGGTTTACAGTTTAAAAAATTATGAAAAATACGCATTTGAGTGCAGAAAAAGTTTCTGCAGAATGGAATGAAACATTTTATGTTTAATTTTCACCTAAAATTGTTCTCCAAGCTCTCTGATTAGCTGGACTAAAGGGGACCTCTTCATGCAGAAATTTTCTTGTCCGTGCGAAAAACAGTAAGCTTACGCTTTCCGTCGTAAAATCAATGATAAATAAGCTCAAAACGTTTTTGGATCAACGTCTTACTTATAGATAAAAATGAATTCAATATTTTGGATTAAATTGTTGTATATCTGTCAATATAAGAAAAAATGAGGAATTTAATCTTAAGAACTTAGTTGGATCAGTTAATCAGGACGGTGAAGGTGTTCTTGTGTGAGGGTGCATAACTGCATCAGGACTTGGAAATTTAGAATTTTTAGAAGAAATAATGAATCATGCTGTTCATTTAAATCTTTTAAAAAACAATTTTAAACTATTAGCCCAAAATTTGGCGATCGGAAACAACTTTGTTTTTTTTTTAAATCAAGATAAGAATAAGAAGTACACGTTTGCGTTTGGTGCCTCAAGAATTGTCCTTAAACTTAGAAATATCTCCTCAATCATCAGATTTAAACTTAATGGAACATATTTGGAGATATCTGGCACTAGATTACGAAAATACACCATTGAAATGAAAAGCGAACTGGAAGCAGTAAGAATCGAAGAGCGGTTGAACACTTACTCAGAAATTGCATAAAAAGCGTAAGAAAAAACAATGAAATCTATTCCCAGACGTTTAAAAGCTGTTGTTGATACTGCATGATATTCTACTAAATAATAATTTTGTAAAAAGTTAGATTATTTACTAATTTTTTGACATTTCTTCAAAGTGTACGAAGACTTTTGTGAGATAAAATTTCCGGCACTTTTTGGCTTTTGATTTTTAAAACAATAAGTTTTAATGCCTTATTAAAATTTTTCATATAGTTTTGTTAAAAACAGATCATAGATATTATAATTAAATACCTAGTCTGAAATATTAATTCTAACCAATGCATGGGGCCTATTTCATTGAAAGTCGTAGATGTACGAACACTTTTGGGAGCCACTGTATGTAACGAACAAACTTCCTCACCTTAAACTTAACGTTGCGTCCATTCCCCCAGTAAATCGAATGTTTGCCTTTCCATCCCTTTGGTGGTCAGACAGTAGAACTATACGACATTTCGCAAGCGAATCTTTTGAAGGTAAATTCAACAATAACACTACGCCTAGAATGCTAGTTCTTTTGTTTCTACGGCAGCAATTATTATGTGGTTATTTGCGTGGACTGGGATAAATGAAATGTAATTAATAGAATTTAAAGTGCTAGCGAAATCAATATTACTAAGAACAAATCTTGCGTATCGATACCCTTCGTGACTAAAAACTACTTCTCATATAAATTTTTCTTAAAGTTTTCATAAAGCTTTCAGAAGAAAAATATCAAAATACTACTCACTCCCAAATGGATGTTCGAATTGTACGACAAAATATAATCTCGTCCATAAAAATACTATATTCAAACGCTACTTCGAAATGCTCACATAATTTGTTTATTAAAACTTCGTTCACATTTTTCAGTTTCAGAATCGCAGACAATTTTTTTATTTATGTGATTGGTTTATTTGCAATAGGTTTTGAATGAAAAACGCGAGTTTACATCTTAAGAAAGTCCAGTGACTTATTCAGTCGAGGAACTAGTTACTCCTTTACAATAACTAAAGTAATTTGTTCCTAAGTAGTAAACAAATTTAGCAAATCCTGAGGTGCGCTTTGAAAAAATATATATATTTTTGTATCGTAAAGACACGCGATAGAAGTGAAACTTTGATCCTTTCTTTCCCTTTTTTTTTTACATTCTGAACTGTCACTTCACCAGCTAGTTTTCTCTCACTCCACGCTCTTATTATTGCGATTTACTTAGGCATATTCACAACAAAATTGTGTACTTTGATGAAGAAAATAGATGATAAACAACGAGAAAATCAAACAATACTCAAAATCCACTTTTTAATTGTTTCCAAAAACAATGAGACACGTTCGCAACTCCAATAAACTATAGGGGGCGCTGCAGCCACAGCCTAAGGACGGATGAAAAAAGTAAAACAAACAAATGCCGTAACTTACTTATAACTTGCTTTGACGCTTTGTGACTGACAGTAATTTTTCATCGTGTTTGTAGAAAGCTTTCTTTTCTATTCTTCTGAAATTTCATTACACCACAAACTGTCCGAAGCCTGTAATTTACCCCAAAGAAAACACGTGGAATGGAATGTTTTACCTTTTTCGGCAGTATTGTTAATCACCACAAGGTAGCCTATTCGAGCTCTGGAGTTGCGAATTAGCAATTATGAAGTTAATTTGTCAATTAAAGAAAACAAACTTATTTCAAGGCTGAACTTGAATTATATGTATTACACTTTAAACTGATGGCTTGACCTGAATTATATACTTGCATAACTGAAATTAATGCTAACTTTGAAATTAATTTGTGAAATTTATTATCAAAACTAACTTTATAGGTACTATTATTTTTCATTGTTTTTGGTAACAATAATAAAAAAAAAAAAAACAACTATGTCACTTCCGTCACACAAAAAACTTGCGGATCAGAATTTCAAAGCTCTCGCATAAAAAGTTTCACTTCAAAAACTCTACAAGACTTGATTCCATTATTCTGCAAGAAATTATTACCCGACATTTAACAAACAAGCGTGAAAGCTTGTAATATAAAAATCATATACGACGAGTAATAAACAAGTATTTTCAAAGACCATTTTATTACACGTAATTTCATTTGACTTTTTACTCCTTAATTACGTCTTAACTGTTACTTCAAGGGAAATGATATACTTGTATGAACTTTGACTTTAGTAAAACTTGGTATTTGGTTGCAGAGGCACAGAGTGTTGAATTAATGAATATTCATTATTTTAATGCTTTAGAAGAAGAACGTTTTAAACTTTAATCACTTCAAAGATATAATGTTATCACGCAATTAATAATGATGAGGCTGGTTTTTTGAGAACTATATCATTTCGCTAGTGGTTTCCACAAACATAAAATCATCTGCTGGTTAATTCCTTGTGTAACTCACATTTTTAGTAAAAAATATTATATTTAAAAATTGATAAAATCAAAAAGTTTCAAAGCACCATATTTTTAAAATGAACTAAAAAGTTGGAAATTATTTTTGTAAGCTTCATGCAGATTTAAGAGCCAATGTCTGTAAGAATCAGGCAGTTTACGGCATTTGTGATTGTATACATTTTTAATTTTCTTTATTTTCACATATGTTGTTCCTTATCATGAATGCAATGTTTGTGCAAAATATGAGCTTTGTCTGCTCTACCGTTTTTGGGAAATTAAATTTTTAAATTTAGGGGGCGTGGCACATTTTTGCGTGTTTTTCAAATTTGCAGATTTTAAAGTTCTTGTTGCTTTAAGCGCCCCTATAATGACATATATTTTTAAATTCTACACTATTATATGGTCTTCTTAGATAATATCACAGCTGTCAAATCGGTGTCACTACGAGGGCGACGGCCACCAACTCCGTTTAAAAATGACCGAAAATGAATTTTTTTACTACATTCAATGCCAATTTTCTCAAAGCGCCTTCATGATGACGCCAACGTTTTTACATACATTCCTAGCTACACTTGCATACATCAAAAATATGTAATAAAATTGGTGTCACTATAAGGGTGCCAGAAGATATTGGAACTTTTATGTGATAAATTTCACAAAAATGCAAATATTTAAAATCTAACTACTACTCTCGCCCTCATAGCAGAGATCTGAAACCAATTAAGTTTAATAACCAACACGTTTGTCTAACATTTGAACTAATAAAATTAGTGTCACTCCTACTACTTTTGGAAATATAATCATTCGAAGTTAGTATGTTGTGGTGCATTTTTTTCATTTATTATTATTATTATTTTTAATTTATTTTATTTGTTTATTTACGTATTTTTTTAATTTAAACTTATCACACCCAGATAGTGTTTTGACCATATTTATTTTTAATTTATTACAAAGAAGCAACGTTTAACATAAACAGCTTTGGGCAGTAAGAGCGTCTTTATGTTCAATAGAAAATGCTCGTTTTGATATACAGTGGCTCCCAAAAGTCTTCGTACACCTTGAAATTTTGTAAAAAAACCAAAATAACGCAAAACTGAATTCGAACATGAAGTTCATTTTTTTTCACACCATTACTATTCACACCATTCATTCTGAATAAAACCCAGTAGTGTTTTTCAAAATATTACCAGATTTTGTATTTGAAATTTATCTAAAAAGGAAGAGACAGAGAAAAAATACGCCACAAAAGTCATCGTACACTGAAATAGTTTAGAACAAATTCATAATTAAAACTATCATATGTGATTTTTTTTATTATTTTTGCATTGTAATGATACTATAAAGTCATTTGCCTTTAATTTTTAGTGTATTTATTCCCTAATATTCTGCTTATTATTTTTAAATGGCAGGTATGTGTAGAAAACAACAAACACAATTCGAAATTTGATTTTTTCCCCTCGCATTAGCCGTAAAATGGTATGAAATTTCTCTAAATTGGTTAATTTATACCATTCCATAGTAAAGTGCTTGATAAAATGCTTTAAAGACAAGAATCGGATCGAAAACAAGGTATGGAAAAGTCAACTGGCAAGGTCAAGAAAGCGTGATCGGAGGTTTACAGTTAAAAAAAATATGAAAAATACACATTTCAGCACTGAAAAAGTTTCTGACGAATTGAATGAAACATTTTACGTTTAATGTTAACCTAAAATTGCTCGCCAAGTTCTCTGATTAGCTGGATTAAATGAGACCTCTTCCCGCAGAAATTTTCTGGTTGGTGCGAAAAGCAGTAAGCTTACGCTTTCCGTCGTAAAATCAATTATAAATAAGCTCAAAACATTTTGGAACAACGTCTTACTTAAAAATGAAAATAAATTCAACATTTTGGGTTAAATTGTTGTATAATTGTAAATGGAAGAAAAAAATGAGGAATTTAATCTTAAAAACTTAGTTGGATCAGTTAATCAGGACGGTGAAAATGTTTTTGTGTGAGGGTGCATCTCGGCAACAGGACTTGGAAATTTGGAATTTTTTGAGGAAAAATTGAATTATGATGTTCATTTAAGTATTTTTAAAAACAATTTTTAACTATTAGCTCAAAATTTGGTAATCGGAAACAATTTTCTTTTTTATCAAGATAACGATAAGAAGCACACGTTCGCGTTTGGTGCCTCAAAATTTGTCCTTAAGTTTAGAAATATCTTCTCATTCACCAGATTTAAATTTAATGGAACATATTTGGAGATATCTGGTGGCTAGATTACGAAAATACACCATTGAATCGAAAAGCGAACTAGAAACAGTAAGACTCGTAGCGCGGCTGAACACTTACTCAGAAATTGCACAAAAAAAGAAAGAAAAAACGATGAAAATCTGTTCTCAGACGTTTAAAAGCTGTTGTTGTTACTGCATGATATTCTACTAACTAATAATTTAGTTAAAAGTTAGATTATTTACTAATTTTTTGACATTTTTTCAAAGTGTACGAAGACTTTTGTGAGATAAAATTTCCGGCACTTTTTGGTTTTTGATTTTTAAAAAATTAAGTTTTAATGTTTTATTAAAAATTTTCATGTAGTTTTGTTAAAAACAGATCGTAGATCTTATAATAAAATACCTATTCCGAAATATTAATTCTAACCAATGGATAAGGGCCTATTTCATTGAAAGTCGTAGGTGTACAAACATTTTTGGGAGCCACTGTAGGTACAGGTGGATCTATTGTGCATAATATATTTAGATTATCATAGCAATACTCGCCTTTTTTCCGGTCAAATAAATTTATTTATTCCAATCCTTCTTGCATGCATTTGACCTTTACTTGCAAATGGTCAACTTCTACTATTTCTCCCGGATACCATGTTTTCCCAAGCTTTAGTGCTACAAAATTACCAGACATCAATAAGAAATGACCGTCATTCTGAAACTGGGTGATTTGATTTTTTATGTTTTCTTTGTTTTAGTTTACGTCATTCTCAAATTATGTTTCAGATTCTGAATGCTCGCTATATAATACATTATGTTCATCACTATTTAAGACATGTTATAAATAGTTGAATTTTTAATATAAATAACAGATAAAAAATAGTATGGCTGGAAAAATATGAATATTAGTACGACTATTTTAGCCATAATGCACATTACACAATACGTCCATCTGTACCTTAATCGATTTAGTGTGTTTTTAATGCTTTTTATAAAGTTTTTTTTATGAAAAGCATTAGAAACATATTATTTTAGGTGTTACTACTGTAATTTTATATTAAAGTTAAAAACAAACCGTGCAAAAAGCCATTCGAATTAGAAAAGTGTTTTTTTTAAATAACTCCATAACATACTAATTTCGAATGATTATATTTCCAAAAGTAATAGGAGTGACACCGATTTTTTTATTTCATATGTTAGACGAATATGTTGGTTATAAAACTTAATTAGTTTCAGATCTCTGCTATGAGGGCGAGAGTAGTAGTTAGATTTTAAACATTTGTATTTTTGTGAAACTTATCACATAAAAGTTCCAATATCTTCTGGCGCCCTTATAGTGACACCAATTTTATTACATATTTTTGATGTATGTAAGTGTAGTTAGGAATATATGTAAAAACGTTGGTGTCATCATGAAGGCGCTTTGAGAAAATTGGCATTGAATGTAGTAAAAAAATTCATTTTCGGTCATTTTTAAACGAAGTTTGTGGCCGTCACCCTCGTAGTGACACCGATTTGACAGCTGTAATAGTATCTAAGAAGACCATATAACAGTATAGAATTTAAAAATCCATGTCATTATAGGTGCGCTTAAAGCAACAAGAACTTTAAAATCTGCAAATTTGAAAAACACGCAAACGTGCCACGCCCCTAAATTAAATTTTAATTTCCCAAAAACGGTAAGACAGACAAAGCTCATATTTTGCACTAACATTACATTCATGGGATGATGGGGATAAGGAACAACATATGTAAAAAATAAAGAAAATTAAAAATGTCAACAATCACAACCTGCCTGATCCTTACAGACAATGGCTCTTAAATCTCGAAATATAGTTTCAGAATTTCTGATAGGTTGTTTGGAAAATGTTTGATTATGAGTTTTTAATAGCTATCAAAATACTTGTGAGCTTTAAAAGGAAAATTATGGGGCGCACGCAACAGACAATTGATGCATTTATAGTTTAACTAACAATTTAATCGCTCAGCAAATAGTATAAACAAAGGTGTTAGTTTTTTCATTGATAACCTTTCTTCTCACTCATAGTTGCATATTGCACATGCACCCCATATTTTTCCTTTTAAAGCTCACAACAATTTGAATAGCTATAAAATACTCATACTCACATATTTTCCAGATAATCTGCAAGAAATTCTGAAACTGTATATAGGGATTTAAATCTACATGAAACTTAGAGAAATTATTTTACACTTTTTAATTCATTTTAAAAACATGATACTTTATTTTTTTTTCATTAATTATTTTCTGCTTTTTAGTATATTGTGTGTTTAAAATGTTAATTTTGATATTACATACTTCGATCAGAAAATGACTGAGACGGTTAATTTGATGATGACGGTTCTCTTTACCCCAACCGACCCTTTCCCGCTTTTAAAAGTCTAGTCTTGGACACAATTCACAAAATGTTTTGTCTCAATTCCCCTCAAAGTTAGGTAAGGATCTGCATTTGAACATTGAAATCCCGTTTTCATTGCCTTTACCCCAACTGACCCTATCCCGTTTTTAGAGTGTAGTCTTGGCGAAATGCATTTAATTCTTTGTCTCAATTCATCCCAAAGTAAGGTGAAGATCCAAATTGAAAACAAGGAAATTCCGTTTACCTTTACCCCAACTAACACTTCCCTGTTTTAAGAGTGCAGCTTTGAACACAATGCACAAAATGCTTTGTCTCAATTCATCCCAAACTAAGGTAAGGATATAAACTTGAAACACTGAAATTCCGTTTCCCTTAACCCCAAGTGTACCCACTTCATTTCCAATGTGATAATTACAATTGTAAGGCCAAAACTCTTCAGCAATCATCATTTTATTCCCAACTTCCACCATTTTCTCGCTCGCAAAATACTTCCGTTATCGTCTCTGTGAAAAATAGCCCTGATGGATGACGCACTCGTTTTCCAAAACGCCTCGGGCTGGAAATAAATATCTCCGGAAAGTGGCGAGTGGAGGACGCGGAATCATTTTCTCCAGAGGACGATTTGTCAGTCAGATCTTCTGACATTTGGAGGATACATAAATCACAGCCCTTTGCGGCGATTATCGGAAATTCTTGGATTTCTTCTGGCAGCAGACTTTTTTTCTTGCCACGTGTCTTTCGTGACTGCGGCAGTTTTAATGTCGATTCATTTGTACCTGTTCTCTTCACCACCATCAGCGCAATGGATTGAAACGTGGCCAGTGTAGATGGAAAAAGTTATTTCATTGTTATGCAGGGGCGGGTATAAACTATCATTTAGGTAGTGGGGCATGCTGAAGAATGACCCCCCCCCTCTCCCGTATGCTTCGAGCAAACCTATAATTTTGGGTTCGAAAAATTTATGAAACAGCTTGGATGTCTATATAAAGCACAAAATCTGCCTGGAATAATACATCTTATTGGGTTGAAACATTACAA
Source organism: Uloborus diversus (assembly GCF_026930045.1). NCBI lineage: Eukaryota > Metazoa > Arthropoda > Arachnida > Araneae > Uloboridae > Uloborus > Uloborus diversus. Next base: position 85,085,209 of record NC_072739.1, on the reverse strand, counting down.
ATTAATTTCATAAGCAATTAAAAAACGTAGTAGGCGATTGTAGGGTAAAGTGAAATGGTTAAGGTTACTTACTTTTTTCAAAACGAACAAGTTGGAAATATGTTCTGAAAATTACGGTACATAAAAAAAGAGTAATATATTTTATATTGAAACTTGCATCGAAATTTATTGTTTGGCAGTAATTTTGTACCTCCAAAAAAAGGTGGGTATAATTTTTTGAAAATTGCTTCTATTGAGGAATTCTATGTCAGATCAATCACCTTCTTGACCTCACCGTTTCCGATTTGAACGACGTTTGGTGTGAGGGACACATAGGACAAGATAAATAATCCTGCCAATTTTTAGAACTCTACTTTAAAAAATTTACGAAATACTGTATTGTTAAAAAACCGAAAAAGACGAAAATTTGTGACATACAAATGACTGTAACTTCTTTCCTAATTATAGTAGAATAAAAATTCGAAAACTATCGTAAAGCTAAAAAATAAAGAATTCTACTGATATTAAACACGACATTCTTACGACAGATTTAAGCTTCAAGGTAATTCTCCGTGACTTTTGACCCCCTTAGAATTTCTTCAAAAAATATATTTTATAGCTCTAACACTATTGTTTCACTACACCAAAACTTAGACTGGGATCACAATGGCAAGATACTGAAAAAAAAAAAAAAAAAAAAAAAAAAAACAGGAATGTTCACATGTTTTACATTCTGGAATTCCATATGTCAGGTCAGTCACCTCCTTGACTTCCTCACCATTTCCGATTTTAGTGAAATTTCGTGTAAAGGACACATATGACAAGATAAGTAATCCTGCAAATTTTCAGAATTCTACTTCAAAAATTTTACGAAATACAAGGCTGTTAAAAACTTAAAAAGTGAGAAACAAACTGAAAGTTGTGACATGCAAATGACTGCAACTTCTATCCTAATTTAATAGTAGAACAAAATTTTAAAAACATTGTAAAGTTATAGAATAGAGCTTTTTATTGGTATAAAACATGGCTTTCTCAAGACAGGTTTAGGATTCAAGGTTCACGGTGTGTCAACTGTGTGCACGTTTTCGATTGTTCGCCATGGTTCAACTCACCGTGAATTTTGACCTTGAATGTCTCTAAACACGTCCCCTTAGAATTTCTTTAAAAATATACATATAATAGCTCTTATTTTGTTTTCAAAATGTTTTATGTAGTTTCGTTAACAGTGGATCATATATCTTATTATTAAATACCCATTCCAAAATATTAATTTTAGTTAGTTCATTGAGCAATATTTCATTGAAAATGATAAGTGAACGAACACTTTTGGGAGCCACTGCATTTAAATTTATTGCAAAATAAAGTTTAAAAAAAATTGTCTAAATTTACTATTATTATTATTGTTGTTGTTGTTGTTATTATTATTATTAAAAAAATAAGGACTAAAATCTAACTAGATAGATGAAATGTAAATCATGAATATTTCAAGTTATTTAAATTTGAATATTATTCCAAGGTATTTCAAGACATTCACAAATACTCATTGAAGATCATTATAGTTTTATACAAAATTCTTTATTTTACTCATGTACGAGCAGCAGGGCAAGCTTCTGGAACAAATTAAACATAAAAATTTAACATTTACTATTATTACGAAGTAGCCAAGCAAATTGAAATAGCTGCTTCAAGAACGCATAACAAACTGGTATTAGAATCCTATTTAAAGACTTCTGAGAGAGTCTAGTTACTTTCTTCGCCAATAAAATAACTTGAATTTTATTCTTTGATTAGCAACTTGTGCTACTTGATGGGCAAACTTAGTATAATTGGTTTTTGCCAATTACAGAAGCTTAAGCACACTAAAAGAGCACTCTATATTTTGGCAGTGGAAGGTATGCTAAGTGGAGCAAAGAATTCACATGATATTTTTTCGTGTTATTTTCTGTCCTCCCTTCTGAATTTCAGTTCGCTCTGCTATATCTGACAAAGCAAAAAAACATAATAATAATAATAATAATGATAATATATATATGTAATAACAATCATTTGAAGTCTTGAATTCTAATTATGTTTTTCGCAATCAGGAATTGCGGTATTATCCTACTCGTTGAGTTTCTTGTTTCTACAAATGGAATGAAATGGGAATGGCCAAGAAATTTGCATCCGTCACATTATAACTGGTGATTTTCTAGGTAGGTAATCCGAGGCATACCCAGATTTTTTTCTTTTATTTTGTTAGAGTGCGGTAATAAAGGTAAAGATTTTGTGGCCAATATCCTCCAGTAGACTTACGATGGAAATTATTTATAGCGTATAACGTTTTGTATTTTTACTTCTTATCAATCCTAAATGATGGGAATTATTAATCTGGAAATTTTGTATTTAGATGAAATTTGACTGTTTAAGTTCATCTATACAGGTATTTATTTCCTGAAAATACGTAATTTTCCTCAAAACCCTCCCTCCTCCCCCTTTTTTAAAGTAAAGTCTGCTTGAGTTAACCTCTGTAAAAAAAAATATGAATAACATCAAACCGCAGATGATTTGTAGCTATGACGACGAAAATTTCGCTCTCTAAATAAATGTTAAAAACAATCATTGTCATGGTAATCTAAAAAATCAGAGCAGCTTTGGTCTAGTAAAGATAATAAGCAATTCGTGATTGCTCAAAAATAAATTTTATTTTTATTAGTATACACAAAATGTGGAAATAGAGAGAAAAACATTTATCTTGAAACGGGAACTCTCAGCTTTAATAGCCAATTAGTCAATAACGCAAAACATTTTTTTTATGTCAAAGAAAACCTGTTCCGCATTTAGAAAACGACAATTGTGCGTACCACAAATTCGTTAATTAAAATAACCCAAACGTCTATAAATTTAGAAACCTGTTTATAATTAAATAACCCATGAAGTAAAAGTAGTTTGCAATTCAAATGCTTCTTCTCAGAAACTAATTATTCCAATAAGGTATCTCAAAATTTGAACAACAGTTGCAGCCATAATGAAGTAGGTTTAAGGAGTGTTTCCGTAATTACCGCAAGGGGAATTCTATCAGCGATACATATTTTGCTCAAACAAGATTAAATCTCTTTCTCGTATTTTCTCAAAATGGTTCTGGCGAACTCGGTAAAATTAATTGTGTTTTGATCATTTATTTAAGCATGATTTGGTAGGAAAGATGTTCGGGAGTTGTGAAGATGAGATCTCCATTTGAAATATTTAGAGAATGGTAGGATTTGTAGTTCAAGATTAAGGTGATGAAAAATTTTCTGTTGACTTTATCAGAAGCTTTAAATGAAGTTATTTCGTTGAAATCTCATGGATTGTCTAAAAGAATTTTTGGCAGCTAAACTAATAGTTTTATTTGAGTAAAAATGCAACCAATTTGGTGAATTAAAACATACTTTTAAAACTTAAAGATAACTTTTTGTAAAATCAAAGCAGATATTATTTTTTATTACAGTACGGAATGAAGAATTTAGTGATGAAACACAATGAATAAATTAATCACTTTGTATTATAATTACTTATATTTATTGATCATTTTGTAAAGAATAGTATGTAAACTTTAGGAATCGTAACTGAAAATGAATTGTGACATAAGGAAGTTGCAGAATGAAACACAACTTGAACTGAACTGTCGTCAAAAAATAGCATATTATCTTTACTAATAATAAAGTTGAAAGTCTGGATGTCTGGATCTCTATCAGGATCTCTGTGACGCGCATAGCACCTTAGACCGTTCGGCCGATTTTCATGAAATTTGGCACAAAGTTAGTTTGTAGAATGGAAGTGTGCGCCTCGATGTGAATTTTCGAAAATTCGATTTTGTTCTTTTTTTATTTCAATTTTAAGAACATTATCCCGAGCAAAATTATCATAAGATGGATGAGTAAATTACTGAGTTATCAAAACGTGGAACCGTAGAATGGGCAAGCCAATTGGCGAGAAATTCACCATATAATATTTGTAAATATACAGGCGAACCAAAACACCTTTTAATTTTTTTACTACGGGCAAAGCCATGCGGGTACTACTAGTTCATTATAAAACTTCCAAAGAAGCCTTCTTAAAAAAGAATATGTTTGTTTGTTTGTCTACTGTCGTGTGCCACAACTGTAAGAAAAAGTAGTACTATTAGGGTTTCCAATCCCGATCCCGAATCTCGTGGGATGCCGCATGATATTTAGCGGAATCAATCCCGCGGGATTGTGATGAGCATGAATTTTCCTCTAGTGTTCTCTCTATTGTGACTTTTCTAAGCTTCAGAAAGGTGAATAAGTTTTCTGCATTGAAAAAGAGGATTCCGTACAACTTGAAATATGAGTGCGTTTTTTTTTTTTGAAACTTGTGCCTTAATTATGTTACTTCCTATTCTCAGAATATTGCATTTCGTATGAATACCGCCTGTCCCGCCTGTTTCCTAATTAAACCTATCAACTACTCTTCGACAATATTCATACTTTAATCACGTAGTTTGCACTGCTATGGTTAGAAGGAAAAAAATGCTTTTAAATATGTAACGAATTTTCGGAAACTTAACTAAGGCAGTAAGAAGCAAAGGGATGCAAGTGGACATTTTCAAGTTTTGAGTAAAACGCGTATAAAGATTACGCCCTAGGTAGGCTTTCATTGACTTCTTTTTAAATAAATCATGCTGTACAGCAGCACCTACCGGGGCTACTAGAACTATCTCTTGCCCCAAGACAGAGGAGGGGTTCACCTACCATTTGTACTGGTTATCTTCAAATTTTTAATTTTTCCACTTGCATCCCTTTGCTTCTCACTACCTCAACTTAGTTACGTCAATTCTAAAAATCATTCCACCGAGCAAGCACTTCTTTTGTTCTGTCTTGGTTTCAGCAGGTGTGATTGAAACATAAAATCTTTTTTTCTATTTTTGTGTCGTACATTTTTTAAAAAAATTACAAAACCAAGATTGAAATATTCTTAGACAATTTATTTCAATTGTGCATTATACACTTAGGAAACTTGAGAATATTCTGTTTTAAATAAACTATTTCCTGTATGCGCAACGAAAATGACATTATATCATAGGGTTGAAACGATAGTGGTGTAAATAAGTGTCAGAATGGAAAAAACGCCTAGACAGCTGAACTTAAACAGAAATACTTCATCTATGTACAAAAAGAAATAAAAATACATCAACGTTACAGGCAGTAAATAATCTTTACGATAAGTGTACTACGGATATCGACCATAAAATATTTATCATTTTCACTGCATCCTAATCACCAATTCTCTTTTTATGGATATGCCTCGTATTCTGGGTTCGATTTACTAAAAGTGAGGCCCAAGGCTCACTATAATTAGGAGACCCCCTGGAGACTTTATGGCAGAATGTAATAGCGGATTTACAGGTTTGGGGGTACATCTTAATGCCTTTTGAGGGCCCCTTTGTCTGTTACATAACTATATAAACCACATATCATGTACATTTATGAATAACATTCGGAGTTGCAATGGTTGTGGGAGGCCGTTGCAATTACTATATGGTATGTCCGCTACAGGCAAAATGAACAAAGTTCTTCTTTCAGGAAGTTTTTGGGCAATCAATAAATCACTTTTTAATACATGTATTATTCATATTGTTTTAATGCCGTGCATCAGCCTTTAAAACATTTGGTGCCCTGTAGAAGAATTGAGCTTAAGGCCTAGGCCTGGTTGACCTCTGCAGCAATCAGGCTCTGCTTGTATTTACCTATTCTAAAAAATTTACCAGGGTCATATGAAGGGTGCAAATATTTTGGCCGTTTCCTTTCCATTCCATTTGTAGAAACAAGAAACCCAAAGAGTAGAGTCCTATCGCAGTTCGTGATAGTGAAAAACATAATTCGAATTCAAGACGTCAGTCAAATGATTTTTTTTTTTCATTCACCTCATTTTTCCTTTTACCCCTACTGATCCTACTTGAAAATAAGTAAGGATGACTTACGTCACTCTCATTCTACCTCCGACATATGGATTTGATTCACATTAGGTATGCAGGTGAGACTCCTAATTATATTATTTATTTCTCTCTAACGCAAAGATGCTTTGCAATCAGAGTAAAGAAAATAATTCATTTTGAATGCGCAGGTGAAAAAGAATACTTAATACACCTAAGGAAATGAAATAAACCATTCTAGACACATAATTGATTTTGGAAATGCTTGATCTCATAGCTTCCTAAAGAAAATTTGCTGCTTATAACACGGCGAATCATTTTAGAAAATTGATTCTTTTGTAATTATAAAAAGAATGTAGGAATTTTTTTTTCCAAATATGAGATACATGAGAACAACTTAAGTGCCTAGACCAATATTTTGTTGTTCAAAGAATGTGAGTTGAGTTTTTGGAACTGGATTTAGTAAACAGAAGCAAATGTTTGAGAATAATTAATTTTTAAGATAAAGTTAACATTGTAAAAACATAAAATTGAATGTAAAGATATAAATTTATAAAAAGAGATAAATATTTTGATCCAACGTCGACATTTTATAATTATGACTGAAAAATTTTCAGTGATGGATTAGGGAAAAAAATTGGTGTCGCTTTAATGTGAAGCGTAACTAAACGCTAGCTTTGGGTCCATTAATAAAAATTTAAACTGTTTCAACCTTAAGATAAGTAAATACCTTTGTGCTGAACAGTAAAGTAAGAGAAACAACGTTAAATAAAAACACAAATTTGCCAATTACAGCAGACACGTGTTTCGGCGTTACAGGGAACGCCTTTTTCAATGCAAAAAGTAATGAGCATGGATGAAAAGACATCCGACAAAAGACGGATTATCTTTTCATCCATATGCTTATTACTTTTTGCATTGAAAAAGGCTTTTTCTGTAACGCCAAAACACGTGTTTGCTGTAATTTGGCAAATTTGTGCTTTTTTAACGTTGTTTTTCTTACTTTACTGTTTCAACCTTATCAACTGAAGTAACAGGTCTTAGTATGTTCAAATAAAATTAAAAATTACGTTGAAATAGAAGGAGGTCATAAAGTAGTTCTTTAAATTTTTCAGTTTATTCAGATTGGGACAGTGTGGTTTCACGTTAATTACAAATAATATTCTTGAATATTTCACTTGCAATACTTACTAGCTGAACCATACGAAGCAATCGCGTTCGAAATTTCTAGCCCTACTGTAAAAATACCATGTAAAACACCAAATGTAAAAAGTAACATATTCACCTGTTAGAAAATTACCTGTCTCAATAACTCACGAAGTAATTGAGATAAGGGCTTTGCATAATCTTTCATAGTTATGAGCGCTTAATGGGCACAGAAAGTTTGTCTGTTTTTATTTTTTTTTTTTCTTTCTAAGTTATTGAATACTTTATTTTTGCTAGTTGACTGGGAAGTAAAGAAAATTTACTGAAAAAGTTATCAAAAGATTAAAAATTAACCAATGAACAGAACACATCTCTCAGCTTGTAAACACTACTCTAAATGCTATATACGTAAACCTTTGAGACCGCTCTTCACAAAAGGTCTAAGCAAGATGTTAAACAGAAGTACTTTCATTTTTTTCATTTATAAGAAGTACGTTTCAGTTTATGAAATTTCTTCTAGTTTTCTCAATAATTCATTAATTGGAAAATAATTTGCAAATTTAGACCGAAGAATATTGGGGTTCTATAAATTTCTCAGAATCTCAAAACTGACATTTTTTTTTTAAAATTATATGCTCTACTACCTTAAAAAATCACGCATTTTCTTCTGAACCAATAATGACGTGCGTTAAACAGTAAAATAACTTTATTAGACGTACAGTCTAACCACGAAAGACATGGAATCTGACAAGCGGCCTTGAATCTAGCAGGAGAGAGGGAAAATAGCGGTGGGATTTTGATGCACACGTTTTATAATGTCACTAGGAGATTATTAATTTATTGCATTCTCTACGTTGAAAATAAGGGGAAATAAAAAGAGTTTCTGTAGAAACAATAAAATGAACATAAAATGTTTCCATTGCATCCGGAACTGTGAAAGCAAAAGAGTAAGCACAAAATTGTGTTGTAAAAAGATAAATTAATAAACTTTTGTAGTGAGAATGATCAAATACAGTTTAGAGTCTAAAAATCCTTGCGTGAACAAATTATCATTTTTACAAAACTGCGTCGAAATAATTAAGAGGCAAAAGCGCATATCCGTAACGAACAAACTGTCCCCCCTGAAAACTAGTAGCGGCTTCCATTTCCTTGTCAGACTGAACATGTATTTCATCTCGGTGGCTTCCGGATTAGTGAGCGTTCGGATTACAGGGGTTCGGTTTAAAGGCTCTCTACTATACTTTTGATTGTTTACACATCTTTGAAGCAATAACGTACAACCTTGTGCCACAAAGAGTAATTGAGCTGCTTGAGTTCAATTTACACTTACAGCAACTCAAACATGATGCAGTAATCTTATTTATGTCAACATGAAAGGAACATTATCTGCCAGCACAATAATACCACGACGCTTGTCTTCTGCTAGTTTATCCTCAGAGGTTCTATTCTCAACCATTTGCATTGTCAAAATAAACAGAGTGTCAGCAGACTTGATAATGTGGATTCCATTTCAAGCGTCGTATACAAATCATCAATTATTCACCTAATTAGCATGCAAACTTATCAATACCCAGAAGGAAATTGTATTCCGAATTTATGAAAACATTGGAAGATTTCCTTCATGGTTGGAAATTGATCAGTGATCAATGCCTGTAGCAATGGGGTTGTTTCCTTCAGTCAAAAGTACTAGTTTTAGTCGCTGAAATTGATAGAATAAGCAAAAGAAAAAAAAAGATCGAGCCAGAAAAAACATTTCTTTTCCCAATATTTAATTCGCAGTTCCGGAGCTCGAATACGCTACCTTGAGGTGATTAACAATACTAAAGAAAAATCTGAAACATTCCATTCCACGTGTTTTCTTTGAATTAAATTATAGGCTTCAGTCAGTTTATGGCGTAATGTAATTTCAGAAGAATAGAAAAGAAAGCTTCTGACAAACACGATGAAAAATTTCCATTCACGTCAAAGCAAGTTATAAGCTACGGCATTTGATTATTTTACCTTTTTCATCCGCCATTAGACAGTGGTTGCTGCGCCCCCTATAGCTTATTGGAGTTGCGAATTTTTAATTAATCTTTTTTTAAATGTCGAATTTCAAAACAAGATGTTTCATTGTGTGACGTTACAAGTGAAGTCAGCCATATTAGACCGGATCGAGTGGTTATTTTCTCTCAAGATATCTCTTTTTAGTGATTTTTCACTGCAATCAATTATTATTAGCGGAACGAGTAGTGTCAGTTAAATAAAATATTCATTTGGCGAAGTTTACCGATGTCCTGAAATATTCTTCTGGTAACCCTAAGGTCCCTATATATGGCGGCAGGTAACCCTAGCGACGTCAGCAGCAAAAATGAGAACAGCGGCTGAATGTCTTTTAAGGTCATTTTTTTTAAGATAGAAAATAAGTCAAAATTAAGAAAAACAAACTCACTCCATGTTTTCAACCATGCTCTTTCAGAAAAAAATATTTTTGAAAAATGAGGGGAGAAAACCCCAAGTCAAGTCGTTGCTGAAAGAAAGAAACAGCTTCACTTTTTGTTGTTTTTGTGTTTCACATTTAAAAACATAAAGAAAATACAGTTATATCGCGCATGTCGGAAGACAACAAAAAAAAACACGATGTATCCGGAAACGCCTTGTAACCGATGTCACAAAACATTACGATGCAATTAAAGTACAAACGAATAACTTGTGCCCCTACCAAAAGGTTGCTTTATTACTCTACTAGCTGCATTGCCTGGCTTTGCGCGGTCTACCTCGAAAATAAAAGTTATGTCAAATGACGCATTTTCAACAATCAGACTTCAATTAGAAGGAAAAAAACTAAAATTTCTAATCCAAATAATCATTTTTAAAGAAAGAAAACGCCAAATAAAAAATTCCCGAACAAATTAAACGCAATTTTCCTGACGGTACAAATAAAAAAAAGAAAGAAAGAAAGAAGATAAATCGCCAAATAATAATCAAAAGGAGAAATTGCTACCTCACAACAAAAGCAAAATTTTATTTCCTCGCAATCGAACAAAAAAAAAAAAAAAAAAAAAAAAAAAAAAAAAAAAAAAAAAAAAGTGGCAAACTTCTGAAACTTTATTTACGCTAATTTAAAATGTGAGCGCAAAAGATAATTTTCCCGATATAAAATTTCTGTTGCATTAGGCTTAATAACGCTTTTAAATTTCTTTCTGGTGATTTTACAGTCTTTTGTTTTTGTTTTAATTTGAAGGGAAGTTTTTTTCGCGTTTTTTTGTACTCTCAGTTGTTTTTCGCGGGCTTCCGAATGGGACCTGAATAAAAAAATTCGTATTATTATTTCGAGTAGATTTTAATGCCATTTTCGGCCCTAAAATTAAAATTCGAACGGTTCGGTTCCTTTTTGGCTTTCGAAAAACCCCCTACGTTCCTTCTCGTAGGCCCAGGTACCTCCCTGCCAAATTTGGTCGAGATGCGACGTAAACTGGATTTGTATAGGGAACATACATATATACATATTCTCTGCTTTATTTATGTAGATGAGGGCGAACATCTTAAGAAAAACATAAGAGAATTCTTTCGCGGAAAGGTAATGTGCAGTATCTGCAAAAAAGAGTTTTCAAGATTTTTGAGGAAACGCGTTTTGAATTCCACACTAACAATAGGGAAATTTCTTTATTTCTAGTGGAAACCAAATAAGCAAGCTTGTACAGTAAAGCACCAAATGATTGTTTTAGGTACGCATAAGTATATGCCTCTAGAAAACCTGAACGTTTTAGAAAGACAAAACCAGATTGATAAATCTAAGTTCAATTTTTCGCATAAAACCCTGAATCCTATAAGTCTTTAGTCGTACTTTAAAATGGGAATAAATGCATACAAATGCTTTATCCATAAATATATTTTAGGATGATTTCTAGGTAGTTATGCAGAAAACATATGAAATGTAAAACTGCGTTTGAATATTATTGTTTGGAGATAAAATGAAATACGATTTCCACATTTTTTTCGATTTATTTTTTATCTCTCTTTTCCCAATGAAAAGTTCTCGAAAAAATAAATACATTAAAAAATCGCCGTAATATGAGATCGTTATGAATTTCGAAGATATGTTTTCATAATTAAGTGGTGCTATCGACATTTTCAAAGCACACTCTGCAACCAGGGCCGCCGAGAGCCAAGACGGAACCTTTGTCAGTTTGGAACTGACAAGGGCCTTCATGAAACTTGTGAAATTCAATTACTCCGATTTCTTGACGAGCTTTCTCAAGGGACGGACCCCTAGTTTCCAGCGACTAGGCTGACATGGCCTTTCGTCGGTCTTGTCTGCAACCTCGTTTATCCGGACTAACTGGGATCAAAGGCAATTCAGATAACCGGCAATCCGGATATTCCTGGTAGTGAGCACAAAATAGTCTTAAATAAGCAGACTTATCTTTTATTGCGACAGAAAACCATGCTTCGAAACAAACACTGTGAACTATGAATTTTCCTCAAAAACAACAGCATAAGAAAAAGACAGTCAGGCAGTTCGAAGGAAATTAACCAACTTCTTCAGTACTGTACAGAAATCAGAAATAAAAAACAAATAAAGTCGACATCTGCGGATGTTTCCGCGAGCTGTTATTTATTTATTTATTTTTACAAGCACTTGGTTATAACAACCAAATATCGCAAGAATGTGAAAAGGTAGTTTTCACATTCTTTGAGCAGTATAAAAGCTCTCGCGCCATTAAAATCAATAGAACCAACTAGTGATTGCAATAATGAACCAAAAATACAACATCGGTATTTTTTAAAACGTGATACCGATATTAGATTTCTCAAAAATAGACCAAAAACAAAATTGCTCCGTTGCCATATCTCGCAATTTTAAGCAAAGAGTGCATTAATAAAAAAAATTATGGTGTACAAATATAAAATGAAGAGAAGTGTTAAGATCAAAAATAATGCTCGAATTTCCAGCTGCTGAAAATAAAGTCTGACCGCGAAGAGTCAGGGCCCTTGGCTCCGTCTTATTTCAGAATTGTCCATTTTCGTGAAATTCGTGAAAGGGAGATATGAAGAGAAAAGTTGGAATGGAATGTGCAAGTGCGTCATTGGTTCTAGAGCTTGAATACGTCACCTTTTGGACTTTAAGAAATTAGCCAAAGAGGTAAAACATTTTAATTTTGTGCGGTCGAGGCTAAGGGCCCCTATATATACGAGCCTACTCTTCAGCTTAAGATTAGCCATTTTGGATCGGAGCGTGTGTTTGAGTGGTTGTCTTTTCTGGTGAGTTCTTGCGTTTGGTGATTGTTCAATGCAAGCGATTATTAGCGGCACGTGAATTGTTTATTAAATAAAATAATGTTTGGGGCAAATTTGGAAAAACCCGAAATTTTGCTGGGGTAACACTTGCAGTGAAAAAAATGAGAAATCCGATCCAAAATGGCTAAACTTATGCTGATGCGTCGACCTATCTATATATCGGCTCTAGTCGAGGCAGATGTCTCATTGGACAAGTAATTTCCTACGTAAGTGGGTCGGCCTTGGTTTTACTTCTTTTAGTAGTCATTGGTTCGAGATAACAACACCTCCTATAGTTAATTTCAATTGAAAATTGGCGAGAGTAAAATTACAATAGAGAATGCAAAGCTTGGCATTTTTACGTTTTCGCATAAGTTTTTTTTCAGTTATTGCAGTTATTTCTACAACTGAAACCTTTCAGGTCTAAATAATCACATAACGAAAATATAATAGTACATTTTTTTTTATATCGCCAAAATGTTGCTAAACTCCAAAATATGGCACGCGTCCTTTCTTCCTTCTGTGCCTATTTTAAGGAACGGTTTTCTCAAATGATTGACAAGGGTGATTTGTTCCTGGTCGAACTATACCTTTTCTGAATTCACATTGGTCGGTGGAACTGTTGATACTGCCGCGGGAAGATGAGGTTTTGAGGTCATTTCAAGAAACACGTTTTGGATTCTATACCAACAATAGGGAATGTTGAAACTTGATGTTTATTCGTTTTTTATTTTCAGCGGAAAACAAACAACTAAGGTTGTACAATAAAGCTAAAGTGAAAGAGATGAGAGCAAAAAAAAAAGAAGAAGAATGAAATGCAGATACTGCCTTTTACCTTCCCTCGGTAAAATAATGCTCTCCTCCTCCACTAGCACCTCCTTTTATTGTCACTAATGTCTTATATCTTTAAATAATTTAGTCTCCTGGTTTTGGATACATCCTTTTTTTTTGCTTGTGTTTTATTTTAACTGTGTGTAGTATTTTTTTAATTTAGATCTTTTATTACATCATTCTTTTTCGCTAGTTGCAATTTCTCTTCACGAGATGATTGTTTTCCAATAGTATCAAGCTCATCTTTTACGATTTCTATTCATCAGAAAAAGTTTGCGTCTTCTTTTCATAAACCCTTTTGATAGGAACTTTTCGATGAACTCAACTAAACTTGATCTATAGTCGGTGCAAACCTAACCTGGCAGCATTATAAAGGCTATATAGATTCTAATCACAGTATTGCGATGGTGCCGGGTCAGGCTTGCCTCAACTACAGTTAGTTTCTTTTACTTGTTTCCTTTAAAAAATTATTTAGAGTATGCGAAAATCTCACAATGTTTTCCAACTCTCGACGCCTTTAACCTATGCAAATTTTTAAGGCATTATATAATTGCTAAGTATTATCTCGTCAAGTATACTGCTAAATAGCGGCACATCACAACAAACAAATATTTGGTACAGCTAATTGCTATTTGTTATACTATCAAAATAGGTTTATCTGGAAATCCAGACAAATATTTTTAAAAATAATAACAAAATATTGCAGCAGTTAATGATCAGAATAAATTATTCATAGCAGAAATACCTTTGTAATTATACTTGAAATTAACTTTTACAAAAATGCAAGTGACCAAGGAAGTGGAAAAAATAAAAACTAGGTGCACATAAATGCACGAAAATGCAATTCATCCTACTACCTAGGAATAGAAATATTACTTTTATATCCTTTCCGCTTCTTTTATTTATTTATATTCTATTAATTCGTGCTTTTGAAGCCACATTTTTACATCAATAGATTGATTTTGATACATTCTCGCCGAAAAAGAAATACACATTTAAAAGAACAGTAAATATCAAGTAAGTTAAATTGAAAACTCTTTCATTAAAAACTATTTATTCTTTTCGGAAAATACCGAAAAAACCGTTAGTTTACCTCTGCAAATACCGGTATTTCGAAATTGCAAAATAGCTCAAAATATCGGTATTTGGAGTACCGTTACACCGGGGTTGCAATCACTAGAACCAACCAATCAAGTAACACACAACTACCAAAAATTTTCTGAAATTTGAAAAAAAAAAAAAAAACAAGCTTTAGAGTAAAATGACAACAACAAAAATTAATAAATAAATAAATAATAAGATATACCATCCATGTTCTACTTGCAGTTCAGATAAACAACGTATCTCCTTCCTCAGATTTTTCAGTATGATTTATTTCCTGGTTTAGCAGAACACACGTGAAAATAAAGAAAGAAACTATACCTCGATATTTTCCTGCTTTCAAAAATGAAAAAAGGCTTCCAATGCGTGAGCTTTTTTTGTTTGTCCTTATTTCATCTGTTTTCATTACGATAAAGGGTTAGCGGCATTTTTAAGGGGGAAAACATAGTCTTTAAGGATATTTTATTCGTTCAGTTAAAATAAATTCCCGAAGAATAAGAACCCTGCTTAATAATTTATTAACCGACTCATATGAAAAAGTACAACAACAATCAATTTTTAATGAATACTGGGGGAAAAAAATTGTGTTAGTTTAGTTTGTCTGAAAGAGCAAATTAAATAAGATATCTCTGCTAATAAGAGGAAATAAAAAAAATGGGTTCTCAGATAAGTTTCTCCAACTAATAAATTTTATAATATATGGACAAGAATTATTCAAAACCAATTATTCTGAAAATAATTTTTAAGTAGGAAAAAACAAAGAAAAAAAGCAATGTTGACTAAACTTTTGTGTTCCTTACTTGAAAACCGATCTAATGATGCTTCATAAGCAATGTAAATAATTAGATAAATATGCGAAACGTTTTTAAATAATGCTTCAGAAACTCATGTAGGCACATATTACATTATAAATATACGCAGCTCTTAAAGTTTAAAAATAAAAAGGGTCTTTTATTTTATTTATTTATTTATTTATTCGTTATGAAATGCGCTTCTAATCTCAAATACACAATAGAAACCTTTTTTTCTCTTACAAGGTTTGGAGATAACTACGAATTTTAAAAATTTGGTACTCATATATGTACCAAATGTACCTCATGTGAGTTGGTGCCCATTAAATTTGGGGGTCGGTCAATTTATTTAGGGAGGGGGGAGCAATCTAACGTTTTTTCAGTTATCCGTGCCTACTATATCTCAGGAAGTAACGTGTGGAATCAAGTTTGGTCCATATGTAGACCCCCAAAGGGTACAGGTGCTTATTCAACTTTGGTGCCAATAGCTCAAGAAGGGGTTGAACAATAGAGCGTTTTTTCTCATTTCTTGTGACTGATATATCTCGAGAAGTAATGAGCGGGATCAAACAAAAATTGGTCCACAGATAGAACTTGAAATATACAACATCTAGCTCGATTTTGGTACACTGCTATATTTCAAGTAGTAATGCTACTATTTAGATGAAATTTGGATTAAATGTTAATCTACACGGAAACGGACGATTATTCAGCTTTGGCGCCAATTGCTCCAAAGGGTCTGATTTTTCTCATCGTTTGCTAAAGTAAAATAACTTAATACAACAATCTGAATGATTAATTACATTAAAATGCTTTCGATTACGATTTCTCCAGAAGGTCTTTCACGCGATTTAACTGTTGCCGACGTTCGGAGAAATATCAATGATTTAAAATTTTTATCTGTTGCCTTCTTCTACTTGTTAACAAATGCAACGTTTGTAGTTAATTCAAGTAATACTTTCATTTTTTTTTTAAATTTTCGCTTTTTGACTCTGCTTTTACGGGGATATTTGGCTACTTGGGTAATTGGTGCGTTGTTTTGAGGTATATACTTATGCTATTAGATATTTCCCAACTCTTTGTTTACGCATGCAAAGGAAAAAATTCTTTGCGTAGGAATTGGCGCCATAAATGTAACGCCAATGAATACAGATCGCCAATTTTCCAAATATCAACCTCTCCCCGCTTTTACAAATAGCAGAATTCTGATTGTACGTTAGATCCAAGAATTTATAAGATAGATATAAAAGAGTGTTTGTGATGGCTACTAAATACCAGTTTCTGTTGTCGTTATTTTTGTTTTTTAAGAGAGTATGACAGCCTTATTCTGTAAGTGATAGTCGAAATGTGTCAGACAGTACAGAATACGACTTCTTGTTGCACAAAAAGGGTGCATAAAAAGCGAATGAAATTCAATAAATTGGAACACCCAGGTGATTTGGCTGCAACCAATGAACGTCAACTATACTGGTGCCATTGCAGTAATACGAAATACAGTTAGCGACGGGCATAATCGAGTTCTCACAATCTAATCACCCAATTATTCAAGATCATTCGAGAACTTGTGATAATGCTCGAACTCGTGACTAACTCGTAATAATGCTCGTGATGACAGCTCGAGTTCTCGATTACCCCAGCTGGAGTTTCAGATTATCACAATTCGAGTTCTCGACTACCCCAGCTGGAGTTTCAGATTATCACAGTTCGAGTTCTCGATTATCATACTCCGAGATCTCGATTCAAAATAATCGAGAAATTAATCGCTCGAGATCTCGATTCGATACATCTCGATTGTCAATCGCTCAACTTCTCGATTTCTAGAGATCTCGATTGTCAATCTCTAGATTATGAGAAGTACTCGATTCCCGAGATCTTGATTATGCCCATTACTAAATACAGTTGACGTTCATTTTAACGATCCCTGTAGCCCAAATAAAATCGGTCGTTATAACAAGAGGTCGCATTAACATCAATGTACAGCATATAGCACATTTAGTAATATTTCAAAACACTTTTACAAGTTATGCTTTATTTTTAAAGACAATTAAGAAATTAACAAATTAATAAAGAATTATATTTTTTTACACGCGTTTTATTTTTGTGTTTCAGTACTATTTCTCAATTGCTCAGAACTTTAAACTAACATTTTTAATGAAAATACGTTGAAAATAAGGCAGAAAATAGTTATTTTTTTCAATTAGAGAACGTGGTTTACGCTTCTTTGAAACATTTTAAAATGTTATTCCTTTTATTTAGATACAAGCAAAACCCGCACATCAATGCCCGTGCTAAAAATTTAATGAAAGTCCGTTGAATAAAAAAAAATGACGCCCCCTCCCCTTCTGATGTGAAATGATCATTTTTCTTTGTATAAAATGCTTACACACCTTTTCAAAAAAAAAAAACTATTAAAATTTTTTTGGAATTTAAAACTTTTCGTCAAATTATGAAATTAGATTTACAGTTGCTTTAAAACGCTATTTAGCGAGTGAAGCTGTTTTTACTACAATTTAAAGTGTTTCACCAAATGAACAAAAAAATACATCAAATAATATCTTTCAAATGTAAAAATAGAAAATAGATCCGCAACTCTATTGTTTATCGCTAAACTCGCCCAGTAACCATGTTATCATAATCCATCCGTCTAGAGGAAAAAAAAAAACCATCCCGTGGAACATTCAAAAATCATCGTCAGAAAAAAAGAAGAAAATGTCGTACATTTCGCTCGGATAAAAACAAATCAAAAGTTTCTTTTCTTTCAAAACAGATCGCCAAAACAATGAATTACATTAACAGTTGCTTTGAAACAATAATCCTAGACTGAACTGCTCAGCACCTAACGCGCCAAGCAACCACGCTACCGGAACCCAGCCCTTTTGCGAGTGAAGCGGGTGTTTTTTCTTTGGCAATGATAAATGTTTCGCCAAACAAACAAGCAAAAAAGTATAAAATTACATTAACAGTAGATTTCAATCTTTATACTGTTTGACCACGGATTGTATGTAATTTGGCAATTGGTCAAGTTAAGACGATTTCATCTGAATGAATCAAGCAGGGAGAAGGAAAAATAGCGATGGGATTTTGATTCACGCATTTTATAATGTCACTAGTGACTATTTAATTTATTGCATTCTCTAAGTTGAAAAAGAGTGGAAACAAACAGTTTCTATGGAAACAACAAAAAGAAAATACAATGTTTTCATTTCGTCAGGAGAAGTAGAATCAAAATGGTAAGTGCACAATTATGTTGTTAAAAATATATCAATTAATTTTTGTAGTAAGAATATAGATCAAATATAGTTTGGATTTAAGAAATGATTCGATGACGTATATTAAGAGCTGCGTTGCCCGGCATTGCCCGGTCTACCTTGAGAATAAAAATTGTGTCAAGTAACATATATTCAACAATCAGGATTAAATAAAAGAAAAAAAAAACACAATGCAAAATTACCCTTCCAAACAATGACGACAGATACTAAAATGCCTTTTAAGAAATTAAAATACGAAAGATGGATTTTGAAAGCGTAACCATGGAAACATGAAATAAAATAAGTTTAAGAAATTAAATGCAAAATAAGGAAAGAAACAATGGATTCAAAAAGCGTAACCATGGAAACGCTGAAATAAAATGATCGACAACCTGAATCAAAGTGATCTTTCGAATTTGATTTGAAAACGCTTGTAACTTTTTTTCTTTTGAAGATAGAAACTACGTTTTTCGACCACAGGTCGAGAGAGATCTGGAGTAAAAAATGTAGCTTTTTCCAATGGTGTCAAAAAGAAAACTGTGGGACAATTCCTTCACTTTTAATTGATAGATTCACTGAAGAAAGTAGTGCCTAAATTTCAGCTATGCCTAAGAAAGTTCGAGCTAAAAACGCAAATAACTCTTGCCGTAATTAAGTTAGAGCATTGAAACAAATTGTTTAGAACGCGGAAAATTCTACCCTTTCAACGATATATAATATTAATATGTGCAAGTAATTTTTCACTCCCATATTCGGGAATTTATGTGAAATTTGGGCCTAAATTGGAATAAAAAAAAGAACTGTTTATCGGATTTTTTTTCGAATTATAGCCTATGTTACTCAGTAAGAAAGCACCTTTTATAAAGTGAAGGAATTTTTCAAATAGGTGCAGCGGTTCCGAAGATTATATAAACACACAAAAATCAGCCCTCTCTCTCTATAATATTAGTACTAGCTGCGTCGCCCGGCTTTGCACGGTCTACCTCGAAAATAAAAGTTATGTCAAGTGACGCGTGTTCAACACTCAGGCATGAAAAAAAAAAAAAAAAAAACAGTGAAACGCTAAAAATTTTAATAAATCATTGCTGCGGAAAGTTGAGATGAAGAACTGAATAATAATTTGAGTGGAGGAAAGCCATAGAAAAATATGGATTTTTATGTCGAAATCTAAGTGTCATAATTAATACATAAATTGTAATTGATATCCCCGCTAATTATTATCGGAGGATTATGTTAAATAGCCAAACATAAAGACGGGAAGATTGCGAATCCATCGATACCTGGTTCGATGGTCAGTTCACTGTCGTTCGAAAGAAGTAACTTGGACATAGATACATACGCTCAGTTTTTAATTATATAAGATAGATCGTAGATAAAAATTCTGTTTTTTTTTTTTTTCGATTTTTTCAAAAAGTACCAGTTTTTAATGTATATTGAGTGTTACAAAAAAAGTAGAAAGTTAAGTTTGGACGGTAAACTGGAAATAATGGTTCTGTTTGGACTTCTGATAGACGTTGAAATAACCTTGCAACTATAAAATAGCAAGCAGGATTTCATGTATCGGTCGACATAAGGGAAGGGTCGCTGTATTGGGAGCTCGTTCTAAAAAGCGTTGTACGTAAATTAGAACGTATTAAGTTGTACGTAGAGGCTGGCATTCCACTAATTAAATATTTTGCAGTAGTGCGACATGCTGATTGTATACGCACTGATTATAACATTATGAATATAATGACGTAAAAAATTTTTTTCCCAAGCACAACAAACTTTTGTCTCCCTTCATCCATGTGCCTGGTACAACCCCTCTCCCTCCATATAAACCATGAATGATGCTACAAGAAAAGCTTTTTTTTTTTTTTTTTTTCAATTTTATGCATGACAAAACAACGTATATCCAGTATTTTGCAGCGTATAAATGGATAGGATGGGATATTCAAAACTGAATGAAAAATATCTAGTGCAACCGAGAGACGAAAAGAGTATGTTTTATTGAACCTCCTTCTGCCATTAAGAAGCTGCAGCTTTGGGAAACAAAACCGGACAAGATTTGTCTGCGAGAGCTTTAAAATAATATTGTATGAATAAATCGTCCACTGAACTACAGACAGATTTAGTCTATAATTGCGGGGTTCGACATCATGTAAGATGGAAAACCTTTCTTGCCAACTCAAAGGGACGGTACTGCATTATTGCCAGTAGGGCTAAGATATACCCAGTTAATTACTGAAAGTACCAAAGTATATGATTAGAAAGTTGCAGAAGTTGCTTTGCAAAAGTAATATTTTGCCATCAACAAAATATTCATTGAGAAATGCTCTTTTGCAAAATTTGTTATAATCACCTCATAATGATTTGTCTGCATTGCTCGTAATGTCTCATTTTCTACCTAATGAAGACCTAAGAAGAAAAATGACCTAAAAAAATTGCAAAAATTTTGAAATGTATCCAAAGTTGGGATTACCACAGTAGTTTTTTTTTTTCTTTTTTCTTTAAAAAAAAGCGATTCAAGTTCATAAATTACGTGCTACGCGACTCCTATGTGATTTATGGAAACTTATTATATATCCAGCGCTAGCGCAAGAATTTTTTCCCCGGGTCATTAGTCTTTACAAGTCGGAATTTTCTCTCCCCCCCCCCTCCCAATAGAGGGTTGGCTCAGTAGAGTAATGTATGCAACTACGTACATTTATGTATGAGCCGCTGAGAGCTAAAGTAGTGCAAGTCAGTTTTTTTTATAATTTGTGTTTTAGCATTTGAAATTACTTTTCGGCTCATTCTACTTCATGGGAAAATGATGTAAACAAGTCTAGGTTCAACCATTTGCAGATAGACAGTAATCGTAAAACGGAACAGTAGTACAGTTTTGGGAAAAAAGTAGCTATTAAACCAATACATTTTTCAAAACCGCGTCTTATTGGTTTACACTGTTTTTGATCGTTTTATATTACTCTACTAGAAGTGCATACATAGAAGTAACGTAGAATATAATCAAGGGTTCAAAGGGGATTAACTCTACCTCGCTGTCCCCCTAATAATGGTGTCTTAACATATTCCTCTTATCAAAAAAAAAAAAAAAAAGATTATGTTTTGACGGCACTGAAAAAAAAATGTTAAAATTGTTATTCTAAATAAATTCTCACAATATTATGTGCCATGAATATTATATAGATAAAAATGATCATCCGACATTTTTTTTCTTCGTTAATTTGACACTACAAAGCAAGCAGTAATCATGTTTTTTTTTTTTCAGATCTATCATTTATTTATTATTTTTTGTCTTTGATTTCTTTTTTAACTTGCTTTGAAGACTCTGAAAGAAAAAAAAATATTTCAGCTGAATGTATGTTAAAATTACTCTATTGGCATTGGTTCTCAGCCAGTTCTCAGTCTGTTTTTTCTCGAACAAAAAAACTCGGACGTAGAACCTTTGAAATTCATAAACTAATGCATCTGTCTAAAATGCTGGATAGGTCGAAACGGACAAGATTGATCGTGTCGGAAAACAAGTTTTGCGCAGAGTGACAAGCATAAGAAAATGTACAATAAATCTTTTCCCGGCTGTTTAAAACGTACATAAATACACAAGTTTTATATAAATGTATTTTCTTTCGAAAACATCTTGTAGTTTGATTTATTAGCACCGTTATCTCTAAAACAAATGAAAATAAAAAGTGCATTTAGGTTTTTTTTTATAGAAGGAAAAATGTTTTCAGTGAATAGAGTTTTTCTAGTTCCAATTGTTTTTTTATTATAAAAATAAGCAGAATAGAATTTGTGTTGGATAGTGCCTGTCAAACTTTTCTCTTGTTTGTAGTGCGAGGACTTTGAGAAATCTTGAAATTATTGTTGCACATTTTGATTAGTTTTTATTTAATGCACACAATTTATGATTCGAGATAGTAAGCTGAGAGATCTCATTACATTTTTATATTTTAAGGATAAAGTTGAGAATTAAAAAAAAGCAGATTCGTGATAATGAGCTGTGAAATCTTTTTACATTTTTGTATCTTAAGGATAAGTTTGAGCATTAAAAAAAAAGCAGATTCGTGATAATAAGCTGTGAAATCTTTTTACATTTTTGTATCTTAAGGATAAGTTTGAGTATTAAAAAAAGCAGATTCGTGATAATAAGCTGTGAAATCTTTTTACATTTTTGTATCTTAAGGATAAGTTTGAGCATTAAAAAAAGCAGATTCGTGATAATAAGCTGTAAAATCTTTTAACATTTTTGTATCTTAAGGATAAGTTTGAGCATTAAAAAAAGCAGATTCGTGATAATGAGCTGTGAAATCTTTTTACATTTTTGTATCTTAAGGATAAGTTTGAGCATTAAAAAAAAGCAGATTCGTGATAATAAGCTGTGAAATCTTTTTACATTTTTGTATCTTAAGGATAAGTTTGAGTATTAAAAAAAGCAGATTCGTGATAATAAGCTGTGAAATCTTTTTACATTTTTGTATCTTAAGGATAAGTTTGAGCATTAAAAAAAGCAGATTCGTGATAATAAGCTGTAAAATCTTTTAACATTTTTGTATCTTAAGGATAAGTTTGAGCATTAAAAAAAGCAGATTCGTATAATAAGCTGTGAAATCTTTCTACATTTTTGTATCTTAAGGATAAGTTTGAGCATTAAAAAAAAGTAGATTCGGGATAATAAGCTGTGCAATCTTATTACATTTTTATATGTTAGAAAAATGAGAACATACAGTAGAGTTGAATACAGTTAGAAATTATTAGAGTTCCGTTAGATTGCACAATCAGCACTCTCTGGTGTTGAGAATTCAATAAGAAATCACAACAAAATATTTTTTAATAAATAAACAAATAAGCACTGCTTTATAGGCAGAACTCAACAAAATTTATAAAGTCTTAGAAGCCAGGGGAAAATGTTAGGCTGCAGACGAATTTTTTCTCAGAATGAAACAAAATTTAGTGCCATTATTTATAATGAAGCCTAAACAACAATATGGCTTTTAAAAAATTCGTATTCTGATGGAACAAGTGGCCAAAATATTTTTTTTTTTAATTTCGCTGTTTTTTTTTTTTCAGATTCTGCCTATGGGCAAGTCCGACACCCTCGCTTTTGCAGGAATTTTCTGAAAAGAGGTATGAGCTCGCAGATTAATGTACTCTTCCAAATTAATTGAGTCTCACTAGGTGGCGCAATCAGCGCTCCCTAGGTTTGAGAGTGCTTGAGTTTATAACAAAATATATTTAGTATATAACTTGACCGATGTAACGAGATGTTGTTTTGAGAAGTGAATCTGACCACTTTTGATGGAGAAATAGTGAAAGGAAATTTGGTTGCCCATCGATCATCTTTGTAATCATTAATTACGTAGCGTAATCAATTAGTTTGTTAAAATACTTGAAATTAACATCTCTTCCAAACTTTCGGATTCTGAAAACTATGTTAAAATATAGGAAACTATTTGCTCTCTCAAACTCTTGTATTAAAGCATTTTTCTGCTTCAAATACCGAATGAAAAATAGGAAGCATTTGTACAAACTTTTTCTTATTGAATACGTTTTGTTTAGACTGGACGATTCATCCTCAAAATGTTAATCAACACTGTCTAATAAATAATGTACTTTAAGTACTTGAAAATTAATTACTATTTCATTTCTCTACACAACCTTAGTTGAGTGGGGGGGGGGGGAGAGAGAAGGATTCAAACCCGTTCTTATGTAGCATTTTCCAAGTCGATATTTTATATTAGAAATCGTGCGGTCAAGTTATTTGCCATAAATCATATTTCATTTGTGTCTGGAAGGTAAAAAACGTATTAGGATGAGCTGTTTTTTACTTGTTTTACTAAGAATGAATAATGTAAAACATAATAAAAGAATCCCACTATGTATGGCAAGTTTTATTTTTAATTAATATCGCATCATATACAAAAAAAAAAAAAAAAAAAAAAAAAAAAACACACATTTAGTCTAGATTCCGACGTTTTAGTAAATATTCCTTTTCACAAAAAGGTTTTTAAAAATAATTTAATCATAGTGAATTTAATATCGATTCCAGTGATGTAAGATTCGTATACATTAGACAAAGAACTGAATTAAGATGTTTGTTTATGTTACACGCTGCGTATTTAAGTACGCTGCGCGTAACAGTATTTCAAGTACTTAAAGTACTTAGATAACACGGACCAAGCACAGCGTCAGCAATAAAATAATACAACTTATCTGTTGAAAAATAAAAATCTTTCATTTACGTCAAACTGGGAAATTTAGTGCAACTTATCCTTTTCTAACAACATTTTATTATTTTAAAAAACGAAAATGGAATCTTAGGTAAGAATAGGGGGGAGGGGTTTGAAAAATCTTACGTAAGCTTATATGGGGGTAGGGGGTTCAAAAATTGCCCAATTCATCCTTACGTAATCAATGAATGACTCGCTAAGGACAGGTGCCTTAAAGAAAGTACCCCCCCCCCCTCAAAAAAAAAAAAAAAGAAAATTTCTAAAGCTGACATTTTTAAATATATAAAACAAATATTTAAAGCATTACCAATTTTCTAAAATTATTTAGAATGAGCTACTCCTTCTTCTTAAAAAAGAAAAACTCATTCTAAATTGGTACTGCCTGAAAAATTTAGTTCTAATAAATTATAGGGGGCGCTGCAGTCTCTGAACAAAGGCTGCTTAAAAAGGTAAAATAAAGACACACATACTTACATCTGTCCAATGAGAGATCTGCCTTTTGCGCGCAAAAGCGCTATGTTTTACCTCTTTGGAAAATTTCTTTAAATCTCTGAAATGTAACTTTTCAAGCTCTAGAATTGCTAATATATTTTATTTAGAGTTATCAGCATTAAGAGCTATTTTTTGGGTGTCAGTTTTAGGGCACTTTTCCTTAAGCCTTCATTCATTAGTTTTAGAAATAGCAACAAAATAAAATCGATCAGAAGTATTTTTTATTTTTCTTCTCTTTTGACAATAAACTGTTGGAATGTTCTTGTCTTTAAAATATGGGACAATAGGAAAAATGAAAATGTGATTTAAAAAAAGTTTTAAGTTTTTTG
This sequence comes from Uloborus diversus, assembly GCF_026930045.1. NCBI lineage: Eukaryota > Metazoa > Arthropoda > Arachnida > Araneae > Uloboridae > Uloborus > Uloborus diversus. Next base: position 85,059,913 of record NC_072739.1, on the reverse strand, counting down.
TTTGAAACGATCAAACAAACACAAGCGAAAAAAACCTTTTTTTCATATTTATAACTAGCTTTTATTCATTGCACGTATGCTTTAATTTTGATTTTAAATGTTACTCAGAATTAACATATATTTATCAAAGAATTTCGTTATTTATTTCTTAGCTGATCTGTGCAATGAATATTTCTTTTGTCCAAAAATAGAAGAGGGAAAGGAAAAAAGGTAAGGTTAACACTGTGTGTAACAAAATTTTACTTTTTTTTCTCTAACATTGAATTAAATAGCAGATTTATGTCAAGTTGGGACTGCAAAACGTAAATATTTAAACAAAATTTTTGAAACACGTACCATTTTAAAGTTATGACGAATTTAAGTTCCGTAAATGGCTAAAAACTGAAATATTTAAATCAAAACTAAACAAATTTATTTACTTATATTTTGAATATTGATGCAGATACAGTAATAATATACACTTCTGCATACATTGTGAGGAGAGATAGCACAGGTTTTGTCATTGAGTACAAATATAAGCCATTTTTTATAAAAGAAAATGAGGAAAAATTAACTTTTCCTCTTGCGAAAAGTGAAATCCTCTTGAGTTAGAAACCAACAATAATTTCCCATTTTTTTGCATTTCATTTGCCTTAGTAACGTTCTTCTATACGTTTAATGTCTTGATGAAAATGTTTACCTTGCTCATCACTCACCATTGCAAGATTAAGAGAGAAAAACTCGAAGTGAGAATGCAAGAAATGTATAGTTCAATGACATTCTGCACTCCATCATTTCATATTTTTGCAATAAGTTTTTCACTAAAAACTTGAAATTTCAAGTTTTATGACTGACTGAAAATCCTCAAATCACCTCTTTTAGAGATGACCAAGATGCTAGTTCTTTTTGGGTGAGATTTTTTGTCAATGTCATTGTTCCTTATTAGCTTTCTTATTTGTTGCTCGACAAAAATACCTTCTTCTAATTTAGTATCACTCAATTAGGGGAAATATTTTTTCAAACACAAAAATTCATTGCCATTTTTATATATTGCTCTGACAAAATGTTTTGTGAAACCAAGAGTTCAATGTTAGGGCAGAAGAATAATTTTCTTGCAGAAAAAGAGGTAAATTGAAAAAATGAGTGTTGCCACTTCAGAAACTTTCAGCAATCTAATTGAAATAAAATATTGTAATAAACAATAACTGTTGCAGGTTGTATTTTTCATAAAACTCTATACTAATTCGCAACTTCAACGAACTATAGGGGGCACTGTAGCCACTTTCTAATGGCGGACGAAAAAGGTAAAACGAACGCACGTGGTAACGAAGAAAATGCTAATAAGTCTAGTAAATTTTTTTCGTATGCATGATTTTTTCGCTTTATTCTTTTTAAATTAATTTTCAAAGACTTGTTGATATTCTGGCCCACGTAGAAAGAAATGAGAATTCAAGAAGCATTACTAAACGTTAGAAATTAATGCAAATTACGCAGTTCGTAGTTTTAAGCAGCCATTCCTACGATGTTGAATTCGATATTTATCAATTCTTGACAAAACTAAATAATAATTGTGGCCTGACAAGAATAACAATTAATGCTAGAAAATTTAATATGACATTACGAAATATTATCAAAAGAAGATGATACTTCTTTGCCTTGCTTGGCTAGTGCTTATTGTTTTGCATTTGTAGCTGAGTTATTTTTCTCAAATTCCCGAATCGGTTAATTTAAAATTTTTCTGTTTCGAATGTTTTTAATTTCTGAGTTATGATTTAATTATGTCATGCTATTCAAATCATCAACAAAATTCTCACGGATATATGGTGGTAGTTTTCTTTTCAGTTGATCTACCATTATTTCTTTTTACTTATCGAATTCTGTAATCTTTCTATACCATTTTATTCCACTCATGATAAAAATTAAAAATGGTTCAACTAACATGCGGAATCTCGCCAAGGGTACTTTGCTCGCACTATACTAAAACTATAACCCTAAACAAATTTGGCGAAACCTTTCTTCTGAGAATAAAAGCAATATAGTAAATTCTTTCTTGGTTAAGCTTTTTTCATTTCGTTCTACGTTAATATATTCAAGAAAATATTTTGCATACTGTCTATTCCAACTAAATGCTGCTGTAAAATATGGTTAGTTAAATCAATTTAAGATTTTAAAAAAATAAAAAAACCCATATTCTTACAAATTCACACAAAACAATAAAAAAAATTTAACTGGTATAACGTTATCCAAGTTTGTTAATCCAGAGTTTTTTTGTGTTTACGTTTTCACCATTTAACAATCAACTCGCTTTTTAGAAGTAAATAATGAAGACTAATATTATTTTGAGAAGCTCGAGAATACTATTAAGGGACGAAACAATTTCTGTAACTGAAAGCAATCTAAAACACATTGAATGCGTTAATAAATACTCAGAACAAACTGCCTGTGTTTACGTCAACAGACACACGTGGAACGCAATGTGGCAATGTTTTAGTTTTTTCGACAGTTTTGTAAATCACCGCAAGGTAGCGTATTCGAGCGCTGGAGTTGCGAATAAGCTGTTTTATACTTCAAAATATTGAAATAAATATGAAATTAAATTATGTTTGTCACATTATAAACGAGGTGCACGAAAATGTTATAGGCTAACAAAAAAAAAAAGAAAAAGTGACGTCTTAGACACCCATATCATTTGGCAATTTTGGTTATAATTAAATAAATAATTCAGTGCACGTGATAGTATTCATGCTAGAAAAATCGTGTCACACAGTGTTATGTTTAAGGAACTAGTACATAACTCTTTTAAAGTAATAAAAATTCTTTCACTTTCCTTCACAATGGCATTTTCCTTAAGCTACCTATTTGGCCCAGCGGGAAATTAACAATAAAAACCTCAAGAGTCTGCTTTCCACAAGCTAGTTTGTTTCTTTTAAGAGGTTTAAAGGGAACAAAAGTTTCGTGAACCATAAATTCTTGTCTTAATACCTCTGGAAAGGGAAATTGGATTAAGTAAATTTGATTTCATTAATATCAGGAAGAATTAAGGCACGGAAATGTCTGGAAGTTTTTGAGAGGATATACCAGGAAATTTCAACTTCGTATTTGAAATCCCTAGACACAAAATGGGGACGCAAAATGAAATTACGTCATTTTGCTGTGAAGTGTATAAAAATTTACTAAAAGTAAAAATGTATTAGGGCCATTTCTACGGCAAAATGAACATTTTCCTCGTCCGTGACAGACATATTTCATTAAAAATACCAATGTAAGTAGGTAATGAGCAAAATTTGTTGCTTAAGAAATCAATAACGTATATGTGAGTTTCGCTTTTTTTTGTCTTTTTGAGCAGTCACATTGCTTATTGTTCTCACTTGACGGTTTTGATGTTCCAATGATTTTATTTTCCCCCCGCCTCCTTCTGCATCACCAGCTCGGCCGGCCGCCTCACGATGCTGCTCCTCTAGCGAAAACAGTATCCAGGTTGCGTCCATATCCTACATACACACACACACACACACACACGTATACATGCACACACCTACACACACACACGTATACATGCACACACCTATACACACACACACACACGTATACATGCACACACCTACACACACGCATGCATACACAAACCTACACACACACATACAAGCACACCTACACACATATACATACACACACATTCATGCCTGCACACAGACACAAACACACACACATACATACACATACTTGTGATTGCGAAAAACATAATTTGAATTCCAGATGTCGAAAATCAAATTAATTTTTTATAGCTTTGTTTTACAATTACTTTTTAATTATATTCTCTTTAATGCAGACTGTTAGCTGTCGGTGGTACAAATTGACGATTTTCCGTAGAATGGGCTATTATTTTAAATAGAAAGTGGGTAGGAGCGCATCGATGGGTTAGGTAGTTTAGGGTTTGGGGAGATACGATCGAGTGCCAAACACGTTAAATCTCTTGAACCAAATCTCAACAAATCGTCTACATGTCACATGGAAACATAATACAGTCGTTAAAGTATCAACTCGATATAACGCCAACTACTAAAACGCCTGTATAAACGCCAACTACTAAACGTCACTACTAACACATGTATGGTAAATTACTTTTCTGAATTTTTTTTTTTCCAGACGCTTTCTCTCTCTCTCTCTCTCTTTTTTTTAAATTTTTGTTTTTGCATACCTTGTTATAAATAATTACTAATGTTTGTTAACAAAAAAGTTTACTACCTGATTGCTCGAATGTTTAATACTCCATTTAAATGTGAGAATATGGAACCATTTTCCCCCTATGGTTAAAAACTATGATTCTCGATTTCAAATAACGGTGGCCCAAGTACTATTAGAAAACTGAATTATCAAAATACTCATTACGGAAAAACAAGAACAGAAAAAAAACGCAATTTCTGTTGTATAATTACAACAATTTTACTTATAAAAGTGTGACACCTGGCAAAGTTGAAGTACCACAGTTCAATGGTGGTTTAAGTGATCTGATGTTTGATCGGTTAAAAAAATTCACTCTATAAGTTGTCCTATATCCAGAAAGAAAGTATAGTATGGGAAAAGTGCCATAAGACACAAAAAATTGTAGACATTAACAAATTGTTAAAATACATGCCGAGAGATTTTTTTTTGGCTCTTTTAAAAGAAATTTGTATGTGGCCCAGTACAAACTGTAAGGATCCAGAGGAAGATTCCTCAATTTTTTGATTTAATTTAGCTTTTAACTTTACTTCACCAGCTGTTAATGCTACTACAGTGCAGAGATATCTATATCCATCTAATTTGTGGCATACGCTAAAATAAGTTTTATTTCGAGTTTTCAATAAAGAATTAGTAATATTTTCATTGTTAAAATAATGAAAGTTATGTTGAAATCTTTTTGTGAAAAAAAAAGGCATCTTCACTTTTTAATTATTTTTTAAATTGAAACAAAAAGTATTACAACTAGGCCCGTCTTTCAGGGGATCTGGAGGTGGTAATTGCCTCCCCCCTGACATTTAGAAATCAGTATATTTGCATAAACTTGGGCATGGTTTACTTATTTTTCGATAGAATTTGCATTTATTTTATGCTCCTTGACCCCTCCTGGAAAAATTCGAAATGTCTGGCCTGGTTATAATTCCATAGAGGTGATGAATTTTAGGTAAACAGCCATATTATATGGTCAAAAAAGAAAAAAACCCTATACGTCAGATTAATATTGAATTATTTAGTGTTTTGCCCCTCCTGAAAAAAGTAGTTTTAATAGAGATGACTGGTTTCAAACTCATCAATTCAATTATAATTTCGGTTAACTTAAGAACGCTTTCACGTCTTGACGTCTACGTATGTGATTTTATTCTTTCTCACTTTTGTTGTTAGCAGGGCTTCATTTTTAGCAAAAAAAAAAAGGTACGGAAACCCTCCATTCCTCAAACCTTTTCATGCACAAATAGAATAAAATTTTGTCTATACCTGTAAATATTCACCGAAAAAGAAAAAGAAGTACAAAACATGAGCTTTGGGGAGCTCCGATGCAAATTATGCTCTGATTGTCAGTAAAATATTCAAAAGTCTTCCTTAAGTTTACTCTATTTTATTTTCTTTAAGAAGATTTGAGTTTCTATTTTAAAGAATGGAAATATAGAAGGAAATATACTCGTCTGCAAGATAAAAGATGTAAATAAAGACATGTCTCGGTGAAGCTCACGACGTCGTGAAAGCTAAAACTTGTGTACCAATCCTTATAACCAAACGTCTGATTTTATCTCTGATAAAGAACAATATCTCCTTCTCTCGAACAATATTTTCTATAACCTTTTCAAAGCTGCCTTGACTTCATTTGTTTTTTAGAATCTCACAAGTCAGTTGGAATCTCTTTTCTACTCTACCACTATAATCTGGCCTGAGTTTTTTTTTGATACAATCTTCTTATCTTCAATAACAAATCACCTACTTATTTCCAAGTAATCCATGCAGTCACTTATCTTTTCCTATAATTGCTATAGGGGAATCCCCTTCGTGAACTTCTGCTTATTACATCATTGTTTTTTCAACACGTGTCATAAAAGTTTATCGAAGCTCAAGATTTTGAGATTAAATGTTTTATCTTCAATTTTCACTCGATCTGAAGAAGATATTTAGATATGACGTATCTTCAACTTTAGCTAATTACCCTTTTATTACTTTTAACTTAACATCAAACTTGATCTCAACAACACACACCACCGTGACGTCACATGCTCTCCAGTGTGAAAATAATACGAATTTCACAGGTCCAGCGGAGGGTTTAAATATCTTTTTTTTTATTTTCTAATGGGGGCTGCGTGTTTAGGCTATTTAGCCTTTTAGCACACATAGTGCGATCGCCCCATAAGGCATCCAGTCTTTCATGTGTTACAATTAAGCCGCGGATGTCAATGGCACGGATAATTTGAACGCCCAGTTTCCACCAGATGGAGGCACCTGGGCTCTCTTTGATGCGAAATTGCACAAGGAATTTAATTTTGCCGAAGGAGTTCTTAAGCCAAACGAATATCCAAGGGATCTTTCACATGCCGCATAATTATACGACATGGGCACTGATGGTTTTCTGCATCTCGAAAATCTACCGACTGCTTTTTTTTTACACTATTTGTACTAAATTACTATTTGTTTTACTGTTAAAGTACAGTACATACTATACACAGATTATTACGTTATTTTAGCATAATTTAATGTTTGCAGGTGGCAGCACTGTCTGCTTTGTTTATGTTCTTTGTTTATCTACCTACCAGGAACATAACCTCAATCAGCTGAAGCAGTTCACTAGTTCTTTTTATTAGTGTGTTCTGTTATATTTAAAGTTAGTTTTAGGTAATTAGTGAGTATGTGTATGTGATTATATATAATAGTGAGTATAAACAATTTTTTACCTCCTTTTTTAAAAAGTTAGGAAATGGTGCAAACCTTGTGAAAAGTATGTCAAAAAGACTTAAAATGCTCATCAAGAACAAGGGAATGCAAACTAAATATTTGATAATTATTTCACTGTTCGTTAATGTGTCTATAGTTATGTAATCAATAAAGAATTTGCTTTTAAAACAGTCTTAGTGTAATAATTTGGCCAGCACTATAGTTGAAATATTATTACTGTATATTCCTTATGGCATTTTAAGAAAACATAACAAAGCTTTCTCCCAATAGATTTCTGAATGGCTTGATTGTCACAACCTTTATCAGATTGTGTGTCAAACTATATCAAAATATTCAGCTGATGAGTCCCTAAAGTGACAGGAATAAGGGACATACTCTTAGAAGAATGATATAGTAAAAGGATTCAAATGTCTGCGTCATCAGCAACTACCGTCACGTGTTTTTACTGGGCAATTTTTACTGCTTCTTTCACTATTTCACCGTGTCTGCGTTACTTTCCGCTTGAATCACAGAATAACCTCTTATTTGAAAACAACTCGCTAGTACGTTGACTAAACGTTGTTTGTTTACAGAATCGGAAAGAAAATTGTTTTTCTGAATAATTATAGGTGAATTTTCAACAAATACCACTTCAACTGACGACTGCTCCATGCGCAACATGTGCTCCATGTCTTTTATATTTGGTTTCTTACACCCGTTGAATACTATGGTCTCTTTTCCACATCTTTTGCTTACATATGCTTCGTGTTGACTTAGACAAGACTTGACAGAGTACTCAAAATGTTTTAAGCGTTGATTATGGTAACTGATGTATCAATACGTCACCATCAAGAAAGTAAGAAGTATTCTGATGCAGCTATAGCACCATTCCACGAAAAAGTCTACCTTTGTCCCGCACATGACGGTTCATAATTTCAATAAAAAGTAATAATTTTAAAAGGTAATGACGATATTTTTTGTTTAAGAATTCACACATAAGTTTGTAATTTGTTAAGCAGAAAAATTTGTTCATTAATCTTTTACAGTATTTTTTTTAATGAAATATATCAGGCGTCACGTGCGGTACAATATGACCGTTTTCCGTGGAATGGCTTAACATTCAATGTATCGAATGATTTTGGCAATGAAGATTTATCTGTTTTGCTCATTTGCTGAGTACTGTGGTCAAATAGTACAGTTGGCAAAGTTGATAACTCGTAATTTAAAAATTCACCAGCATCTTGAGCGTTATTGTTTAAGGAGATACATGCAGGCGTCCTCTGTGTTAAACGACGTGAATTTACATAGTGAGTCTCACCAGCAATGATAATTGCTTTTTAGTACTGGCGTTACTCACCGTTACTGCTTGGTCTAATTTCAGTCGAGTTTCATCGTTAAAACCCTTGCCGGTGAGTTTATCTTGGATATTTTTTCCAATGACTTCAGCATTTTCTGCTGTAACTTTGATGTCGCAATCTATCAATCCGTTAAAAATGCTCCATAAACCACTTGAACGAATAACAAATGGATTATGGGGGGTCTGTGAAGAATTCCAATAGCACTTGCGGTGCTAGCACAAGTTCATATAAGCTAATTGTTTTACCATTTTCTACTTATTTCCTCTTTAAAGACACTTCGCTTCAAAAATCTTATTAATATCCTTTCAGCTTGAAATTTACTTTTATTTGACTCCATCTATGATTTTTTTTTTAATTTTGGAAAGTTTCTTGATTTTTCAAGATGGCGGCAAAAAAAAAAAAAAAAAAAAAAAAAACTTTTTTGCGATGACACGGGTGTATATTTTTACTATGTTCCCTTCACTTTAAATATCTTATGTAAAATTCCTTTTCAGTTTGAAATGTTCTTTCATTTGAAAGCACACATGATTTTTTAAAATTTTAAATTTTTTCCATGACTTTTGTAGATGGAGTCTAAAAAGCATCCTTTTTCGCGATAGTACGAGTAAATATTTTTAGTATGTTCACTTCTCTTTTAATATACCATATTTTGTTCCCTTTCGGCTAGAAATTTTCTATCATTTGATCCCACTAATAATTTTTTTTTATTTTAAATTTTTTCATGATTTTTTCAAAATGGCTGCCAAAACAGCGTATTTGTCCCAACGGCACGAATGTATATTTTTTGTATGTTTCATTTACCACCAGAATAATTTCTTTTGCAATTTGTTTGACCCCTAACGCTATTTCTACTGCACTGCAGAGTATGTTGCGTCAGAGTGGCTTGTGGTTTTGAAATAGAACGTGGAGTTCCTATAAAATCTAAGACTTTAAAAGAGATAGGTTTTAAATGAATTATAACTCGACCACAAGATCATTATCTGCTTGCTTCCAGATTTGATTTATAGTCATGGTAAAAATATATAATAGAGACACATTGACGATTTCTTAACTATCAATCTTGGCGAAAATAGAAAAATATCTACTTAACATTTCTCATTTTCTATTTTAATGGAAATCTTAATGTTTTTTGAGCACTCGATACCTTTATTTGGCGGATTATTTTATATTTTAATGGAGTTTTAATGTTTTTACATTTAGTAGGAGGATAACATTGCATTTTAATGAAAGTTTACTTAAAACTACAGTACAATCTCGTTTATCCGGACTAACTGGGACCTTACGCATTCCGAAATATCGAAAATCCAGATAATTACGGTAATATGGATTATAAGCGAAAAAGAAAAAAAACCCGTAAAATAAAGCAGATTTACCATTTGTTTAAGCAAAAACAGTCTCGTAACGAAATTGCATAGTATTGCCAAAGACCTATCTTTGGTATTGCTTCGTGAAAACACTTTGTCACTGATAGTTCAGCTGCAGTGGTGTCGGATTGACACTTCATGATGTTTGTTTGATTGCTATAATTTACTGTATGATTTATGCAGAGTTGTACACTTAATTAAAGTAGAAAGCGAATGTTTAGAGTATTTATTGTTAGAGTATTTATGTAAACATAGTATTTTTTTCTCCAAATTTTATCTGTATTCAACGGAACCCCCCCCCCCCCCCCCCCCCCCCAAAAAAAAAAAGCGTTGCCGGATAAGTGAGGTTCTAGTGTAAGGCAAAAACACGAAATAATATTTAATGTTGCCAAATAAATAATTTTCATATAACTTTGACCAAACACGGCGGAATATACGATGGTTGCCATACAGTTGTAAAATTTCGTCAACTAGAAAACTGTTAGTTTCCCATAGCGGCAAAACTTTTAATCACAAATATATCCATATTCTACACTCTAGCCGTCCACATTTCAGAATAAAAAAAATTTCGTTAAAAGATAATATAAAATTAACTTGCGAATTGACTAAGAATGCTTGCTCAATACAAAAATCGTTCCTCATTTTTACAGCCAATCCTCCCATGTGAAAATAGGAGTTTAATAATACCATAGTTAATTTCCTCATTCATAAACTGGGCAAAGTAATACTTTATCTAAATTAAGGAAAATTCGTTCCGCAAAATATTCCTAACGGACTTATAGAAATTAAGCTACCATAAGAGGATTCCAAAATGCATTAAAGTTTTAATTTTAAAGCAAAACTTCTACGATTATATACAGTGGCTCCCAAAAGTGTTCGTACACTTTGAAATTTTTTTAATAAAACTAAAATAACTCAAAACTGAATTCGAATATAAAGTCCAATATTTTTTCAAATCATTCCGATGTCATTCTAAATATAACTCATTGGTTTTTTTCAAAATATTAACGGATTTTCTTTTTGAAATGGGTCAGAAAACGAAGAGACACAGAAATAACACGCCACAAAAGTCATCGTACACTCAAATATTTTCGAATTAATTCATGATTAAAATTATCATATGCCGTTTATTAATATTTTTGCATTGTGTTGACCCTCATAGGTCTTTTGGCTTTAATTTTTTGTTTATTTATTCCTTAATATATTGCTTATTACTGTAAAATGGCTGGTATTCGTGAAAAACCGCAAACTCCATTCAAAATTTGAATTTTTTTCCCACAGTAGTGGTAAATTGGTTTGAAATGTCTCTAAATTAGTTAATTTATTTGTTTGTATAGTAAAGTGCTTGATAAAATGCTTTAAAGAAAGGAATCGGACCGAAAACAAGGTAAGAAAAGGTCACCGGCAAAGTTGACAAAAAGTGATAGTAGATTTAAAGTTAAAAAATTTATGAAAAATACACATTTGAGTACTGTAAAAGTTTCTGCAGAGTTAAATGAAACATTTTACATTTAATTTTCACCTAAAATTGTTCGCCTAGTTCTTCGATTAGCTGGATTAAATGGGACCACTTCCCGCAGAAATTTTCTTGGTCGTGCGAAAAACAAGAAGCTTACGCTTTTCGTCCCAAAACCAATGATAAATAAGCTAAAAACAGTTTAGAATCACGTCTTACTTACAGATAAAAATTAATTCAACATTTTTGGTTAAATTGTTGTATAACTGTAAGTAGAAGAAAAAATTAGGAACTTAATCTTAAGAACTTAGTTGGATCAGTTAATCAGGACGGTGAAAGTGTTTTAGTGTGAGGGTGCATATCAGCATCAGGACTTGGTAGTTTGTAAATTTTTGATGAAATAATTAATCATGATGTTCCTTTAAATATTTTAAAAACAAATTTTGAACTCTTAGCCAAAAATTTGGTTATTGGAAACAACTTTGTTTTTTATCAAGATAACGATAAGAAGGACACGGTTTTAAACGTTTGTGTCTAGTGCCTCAAAAATTGTCCTAAAGTTTCGAAAATACCCCCTCAATCTCCAGATTGTAACTTAATGTAACGTATTTAGAAATATCTGGAGGCTAGATTACGAAAATAGGGCTTTAAAACGAAAATAGAGCTAGAAATAGTAATATTCGAAGTGTGGTAGAACACTTACTCAGAAATTACGCTAAAAAAAAGAAAGGAAAAGAACGAAATCTATTCCCAGACGTTTAAAAGGTGTTATGAATACTGTATGATATTCTACTAATTAATAACTTAATCAAAAGTTAGAGTATTCAATAATATATAGATATTTTATAAAGTGTACGAAGACTTTTGTGAGATAAAATTTCCGGCACTTTTCGGCTTTTGATTTTTAAAAAATTAAGTTTTGATATTTTTTAAAAACTTTTCATGCAGTTTTGTTAAAAATTGATCATAGATCTTATAATTAAATACCTATTCCGAAATATTAATTCTAACCAGTGATTTGGGGCCTATTTCGTTGAAAGTCGTAGGTGTACGAAGACTTTTGGGAGCCACTGTATATAAATTTATTACGTTTCTAGCTTAGTATAACCATTTTGGGAAATAAGAATAAAGTACAGAGCAATGAACAACAATGCAGTAGATTTCCTGATTCTTTATTTATGAAGAACTTCATGGATACATTTATGAATTAAGAATAAAGTTGACCCTTCTCGTGGACTTCTGCATTTATACATATACGTAAATAATTCCCAAAATAAAGTTTGTTTAAATAACCAACTTTTGAGATTCTCAATGAACATGTTTACACATCGATAGTCCTGAGCACCCTTTGTGTGATAAACCCAGGGACGCCTCGAAATTAATTTTTTGGGAAGACAGAAATTTTCAATTTGCCGAATGGAATTACAAATTTTTTTGAATGGAATTACAAATTTTGCCAAATGGAACTCCAAATTTCACCGAATGATGACAGTTTTGCCGAAAAAACCCCAAATTTCGCCGAAAAATGATAGTTTTGCCGAATAGAAAAGTTTAAAGCCGAATGGAATACTTTTGCCGAAAGGTCAGACAAAATTTGTCGAATAAGAAAATTTTTGTAAGGTCACTGTGACCTGCCATCGGGGCACCCCTGGATAAACTGTATTATTATTTTGAAAGTATTCATGTTCAAGCTGCAAAAAATGTTATTGTTGAAGAGCATGAAGCAAACTTCAAAAAAGGGTGATTGCAGAACCACTTTTCAAAAAATGTCTAACTTTAGCCTTCTCAATTCGGAGACATTATATTTGATGTTCTAGAAAATATATTTTGGAGATGCAAAAACGAAATCATCACTATAATGACGGTTGTTAACAACGAAGTAAAAGTAAGAACATTGAGATGGTATCGATAATGAAGAAGGAAGGATGGTCATCTCTCAAAAAGTAAATCTTTTTTACCATCAGCATTAATCGTCCCAAAGAAAACTCCACCCTCGTTATGTCTTCATTTAGTATGAAAGTATTCCGCTGCATTCAAGTAGTAATCTTTTATAGTTGAATTTATCAAAGAGATATTTATAAGATGTTAAGGATACTGATTCAAAATAAGTAGTTTTTATTATCCTTACTAGCTGCGTCACCCAGCCTTGTCCGGTCTATCTCGAAAATAAAAGAAATGCCAAACGGCGTATGTTTAATAATCCGACTTAATTAAAAGGAAAAAAAAGTGAAAAACTTACTTTTAGAGCTATGACAACAGGCTCGAAAAATATCAATTTAAATTTGGGCATTAGTTTCGAAAAATGACCTTTCGTATGAGAAAAGTTTGTAAATAAAGTTAACACTCCCCTAAATATCCCAATACCCGAATGAATAAAGATAAATTTTGCTAAAAAGTTCAGTAAAATAAGGAAACAGTACACAGTAATGTCAGCAGGCCCTATAAATCCTCATTAGAAATAAGAGAACAGTCCTCGAAAATCTCCAGTTGAATCTCGACATCAGTCCCAAAAATATCATTACTTGAGTGAGCATGACAGTGTATAAAATTCCCATTAGAGTAAGGAAAACAGTCTTTACAAATTCCCATTAGAATGAGGTCATATTCCCTCAAACTCTCAATAATAAAAAAAAAGAACGCCCCCTAAATTGTCTGATTAAGATAGCTAAAAAGAAGAATAATAGAGATGTTGAGTGGTTGCATATGAGTGGAAAAAAATGGAAAACGTTTAACTTGTTTGATTTTATCCTTAATGACTCACTCGCCTCCATGGGATACACAGTCTGGATCTAATAAGGTGGGTGAAGCATTCAACTATTCTTTGTCAAAACAGGGAGAGGGGAGGTGAAAAGCCTTTTTTTCCCCTTATAACAGTTATTGGGTTTGCAACTGTTAAAAAATTGATCCTCTTTCGACCTAAGCCATAAATGAGTACGTCCAAGGTCAAGCACTTTGTTATCAGTGCCATACTGATAACAATAGTTTGATCCAGAAGAAGTTTATTGCATTTCGTTCTTCGGTTCCTATGCCTTCCCCGAGGATTGAGTGATAAAAGAAAATGAGTAAAAATAAAAAGAAAGCAGGAAAAATCCTATTAAGCAACGCGATGCAAAGCTACACAACGTACAAAAACCACCTCAATTTTCCGTTCCTTATTCATAAAGGAATAGCTTGTTTCACTTTTTGTTCATCGTCAGCAATTTTAACAGTACGCTCATTTAGAGTGACTTGAAGCCATTCCGTTAACTTATAAAACTTTAAATTTTTATTTGATTTTAAAAAAAGTAAAAGCCTAAAATTACGCGAACGGGACCACACCTTGACGGTGGCGTCTAAGCAAAACACACACACACACACACGCACGCCTAAACGCGTCTGCATACACACACAATTACATATACACACACACACACACAACCACAGACGTCTACACTAGGGATGTGTCGTTCATGAACGAACGGGTCAAAAATAACGAATCCTTAAAATGAACCGATCCATTCGTTTCACGCAAAAAATGAACGACCGTTCTTTCGAACGGTGAGCAATTTGGAACAAAGAGTCATTTCGATCCAGGAACCTATTTGCGAAAAAATAGATTCTTTTTCAGCTTTTAAAAACTGCAAAATGAAAGAAATCAAATGGTAGTATCTTGAAAAAACCATGATTATAAATGGAAAAGGCATTTAGTATTAATATGTTATCTGAACTGTATCATGGCATTAAGAACAGTTAATAAGTTAGTGTTAAATATTTTTTAAACAAAAAAAGGCTTTTTTTTAAAAATAAACCATTCCTAGAATGTTGCATGAAAACAATATAAATGAGAATAACATAGGGGTTCCACAAAAAAAATGGACATTCAAAAGGATTCCACTTATCAAACAAATTAAGAAACGCTGGTCTAGAGCAACTTACATAAGAAACATTCATAGTTTTTATTTATCTTTTGCACATTAGCCCACAAAATTTTGTAATACAGCAAAACCTGTAAAGTTGACCACCCTTGTAAGTTGACCACCTGTGTAAGTTGACTGCTATTTTTAGGCACAGAATGAGATCGATACCATATAATTCAACCTCTATAATATGACCACGTGTTTAAGTTGAGCATTAAAGTAGTGCACCGCAAGTGGTCAACTTACACAGGTTTTACTGTAACACGAATGTAGTTGTTTCTGAAATAAGTATAAAATTCATGTTTTCATGTTTCCATAGAAATTCAAAAGTTTTTTTTTTTTTTTGGGGGGGGGGGCTTGTAAGAGAAACAGATGGGTTACACCACAAGTTGCCACCCCGGGTGCCACCCATGCTAGGTACGCCACTGATTAACAGTGAAGATGTAAACTCAAGTACGAAGCTTTGTTCTTTCAAATTGGTAAAAGATTAACTTGAAGTTGAATTTAAAGTTCATTTTACTTTCAAAATACAACATGTAAGATTTTTCTTGGTTTTACGACTGAAAGTATCCAAACTGTAAGGTTTCTTAAATTTCGTAAATTGTTAGATTTACCAAGAGAATAAAGGTACCCAAAGTAAGTTTATATTTAAATTAATGGAAGTTTACAGAAATAAATTCAAATGATATGGGAAATACATGTTTTAAGATTGAAATACTATGTAAACGCATTTTGACACTTCATTCGTATTCAGCTTTGGCGATTTAATTTTGGAGAAGTTTCTCTTCTTTTACATCATTTATTTGGATTTAAAAAAATACTTAAATTGAATAATAAAGGACCGAAGATTCTTAAAAAATAAGGGTAAATTTAAAGTGTCAATAAAAATATACTCTTGGAGAAAACTTCATTTAAGATGCCATAAAATATAACATCAAATTTGGTGACAAGCAATACGCTTAAATATCCTTAAGATGCCAATTTTATTTTTTTGCAAACGTTGAAAGTCATAAAATCATTGTTATGAAATAAACAAAAAAATGCTGTTCTTAGATATGATTTAGTAATTGTTTTAAAAGGTAAAAATTAAATTTTGAGAAACCTTTTTCGTATTTTTAAGTAAAATATGTTTCAACGTTTGAGAAATATCAGTAGAATAACCTGAAAATCCAATCTTAAAGAAAAATCGTGAATTATTCGTGAAACTCTCTCAAATTATGCAGCAGAGAAGTTACTTTTAAGCTTGCAACTCAATATTTTTTCTCGAAATGACATCGAAGTCATCATTAGAGTAAAATATTGTTGCGGTAACAATGAACTATCTTTGTTACAAGAAAAGAAACGATGAGATGTTTATCAACAGTACTTAACAATGTAAAACATTAACCTCTGTTCCATTAAATGGAAATATATATGTGTAATAAATTGCATACATACATGCATGTATTTATGAATGTATGCGTTAAAGAACGAGAAATAAAAGTACAGAACATTATACGATACATAAAATACTTTAGTTAAGATACGTACAAGCATTACACGCTGATTTATAAACATTAAAAAATAAAGTCTGCGCCTAAATTTGAGACCACTAAGCAAAGTAGCAGAAGACTTTCCCACTTAAGTTGAACACATTTAACATAAATTATTCCAATCAATAAACAAAACAGAAAAAAAAACATTTTAAAGCTTTTCAAAACACGATATATTTTTTAAAAAATACTGACTAGGGGACGGTGTGAACCTTAGAGCAGGAATTGGTAAATGGAGGGAACAAGTCTATGGATGGAGCAATGTCTAAGCAAAAGCTTGGGCAGAGACCTTAAGTCACGTGACTCAGCAGCGACGAATGGTTGACACGTTTTGCGTCAAACTAGAGAAAGGATTTGTTCCACAATGCTTTTCTTTTAAATCTACACGTGACTTGGGGTCTTTCCTTCACGAATGAAAGTTTTCACTCCCTTCATTTTATATCTTCTTAATGATGTGAAAGTGTTTTTCTATGAAAAAAAAATTAAAACTCGGTTCATATGTACAGTGGCTCCCAAATCCTTTAAATTATCATTTAAAAATAACAAGCAGAATATTAGGGAATAAATAAACAAAAAATTAAAGCTAAGTGATTTTACCGTGTCAACACAATGCAAAAATAATTAAAAAAAACGACACGTGATAATTTCAACCATGAATTTATACGAAAATATTTCAGTGTACGATGACTTTTGTGGCGCATTTTTTCTCTGTCTCTTCCTTTTTTTGACAAATTTTAAAAATAAAATCTGGCAATGTTTTGAAAAAAAAAAAAAAAAACTACTTAGTTTTATTTAGAATGGCATAGGAATGATGTGAAAAAAAAATTAGACTTCATTTTCGAATTCAGTTTCGCGTTATTTTTGTTTTACTACAAGTTCAAGGTGTACGAACACTTTTGGGAGCCACTGTATATTGATTACACTAAAGACGATGGAGGGGGTCTGTTTTTTCTCAAATTTCGCATTTTCGAGAATACGCGATTGAAATATGGTCAACAAATAAAAAATTTAGGTCGCCAAGTTTGGCAAGATTTTGAACATTAACATGTAAATAATATTTCAATGCTAATAATGACTGGATAAACCTCTAGTTTTTTTTTTTTTTTTTTTTTTTTCAAATTGAAGCACTTTATCAAATTTGAGGCGTTTTTATAAGCGCAGTTTGGCCCTTTGTTATCAGTCCATTTTGTTCCCCTTAATGCGCAACATAATGATTAAAGTATTTTTTAACTCTTCATTAAATTACTTATTTACAAACCATTGCTACTTGATTTAACACAAAAAAATTTGTAAACTAATATGATTAATTGGTGGAATTATTAAAATTCATTTTGAAAAAAATTCAGAAGTGTCAGGCTCAATTTTCGTGAGAAATATCCATGCTCGTTAAGAAAGCATACGATCGGTTGTTAATGCATAAGAAAAAAAAAACACGTTTTATTTTCTCTCGTTTGCTTTGAGAAAAATTTAAACTAGTTATTTTCCATCGAGCAAATACTAAAAATTACTCCATTGTTCAAAAAAATATTTAAAAGTTAGTTTTCTCTTATATCTCAAACTATGATTAAACAATGATGTTTTGCGATAAAATAGCACTGACGACATTGAAAAGAACCTAGACATAAACAAACATTTTTGAAAAATTGTGTTCCTGATTGTTTTAGAAAGCAATCGAATAATTGCGGAAAGAATTAAGACTAAAAAGAACTTATTTTTGCAGTGCATTTCAAAAATGTTTGTTTCTATTTAGCTTGTTTAAAAGAAAAGGAAGATTATTTCTGCAAGTTGCTCATCCATATACAACTGAATAAATAGTGAGCAAATAGTACATTCATTCAAAAACCGCTTTAACTTATTTTTCTGTATTTTATTTATTTAATTATTTCCTAAAAACTTCTCTCAATACAGTTGTGCTAAAACGTGAACTTTTGTTCGATGTCATTGTGTTGAACCACTAAGGCATTTTTTTTTCTAACAAAATTTGGTTGGTTTATTGGTTTAATTGAGTTTTTTGGCGCAAGAGCATAAGTAGGCTATACTGCGCCACAAAAAAAAAAAAAATTGTGTGATGAAAGTTTTGTTTGTTAGTGAAAGAATTAACAGTTATGCAAGC
Organism: Uloborus diversus; assembly: GCF_026930045.1. Taxonomy (NCBI): domain Eukaryota; kingdom Metazoa; phylum Arthropoda; class Arachnida; order Araneae; family Uloboridae; genus Uloborus; species Uloborus diversus. Next base: position 85,041,321 of record NC_072739.1, on the reverse strand, counting down.
AAATTAATTTATTACTTTTCGGCTATAAATACTTTTCATGTCAACCACGAAACAGTGCTTTCTCAACAGTTACGCAAATAGTTTTGGAGCGGTTCTATGAATATGTGGAACGGAACTTAAAAAAAAAAAAAAAACTGATTGTTTTAAGACTGAAGCAGAAAACTCATTATATTTTAAAGAACATTAAAAGTTATTTTTTTCCCCTCGAATTTCCGATGGCTTAGGCCAAGAACAAGAAAAAAACAGTTAACGGGAGCACCATAACTAACATAAATGAACTGATGTGTGCATCACATGACTTCCTTTTGCTCCAATTTAATGTCATTTCCCCATCATTGGCAATTTTAATGTGATTCAATTGTTTACTCTCTAAATATCACCAACAGTGGCCAAATTGAAACCAAATTTAAAATTAGAAAAAAAATCACCAAATTTGTCGCCGAGTTGCCGATAAAACTTGGCGACCAAAAGACTGGCGAAATATCGCCAAGTGTCCGACAAATTATAACACCACTTGAGTTTACATCGAAATTTACGATGATTTCCCCCCCAAAGAGTTGCAAAAGACCCCCTTAGGAACAACCGCATGCAACCAAAAGGGATGGTGCACAACTAGGCCCCCCTAGGAGTCTACGTACCAAATTTCAACTTTCTAGGACATACCGTTTTTGAGTTATGAGAGATACATACGCACATACACACATATGCACATAGATACGTACATACGGACGTTACGAAAAAATTCGTTGTAATTAACTCGGGGGTCGTCAAAATGGATATTTCGGGTGTCTGTAGATTCCTAGGCACATATCCACGTATGGTCGGGTCGAAAAAAAAACCTCAAAATTCATTCGGGGGTGAGAAAAATGGAAATTAAGGCCGATTTTTGAGTGAAAATTTTTTGGCGAATACAATACTTTCTTTTTTGTAAAAGAAAGTAAAAAGTAAAAATGAGAAAAAGATCGTAGAAAAAGTATTAATAACCGAAGGTTATCGCCCTATTAAACCTCTCGCTTCGCAATACCTTGATGATTGATTCCACGTGAAAAGCTCCACAGTTAAGCGTGTGATGTTTATCTATTGGTTCATTTTTACTGTCAAAGAAGGGGAACGTAGCCTCAGAAGGAATGCTAAGACAATGCAGATGCAAGTCCGTCGTTCAAAAATTTACAGTGGACGGGGGGGGGGGGGGGGAGGAGCAAAGCTTTTGTATTCAATAGGAAGAAACAACAAAACACACAAAATAATGAATAATTGCATTATGCTTCTAAAATCCAAAGGTGGGTGGGTGCCAATTGTCCCCCCCCCCCCTCTCCCCGATTGCCAAAGTAACGGACCTGTGCAGGCTGGACAGCAAGGCAATCTTGCCCGGTAAAAATGGCGAAGAGCAGCCACTGCCTCCCATCTACGTCTGTATGGTATATTTTCTTGAAGATAACTAAAACTTATTGGAGTAAAAATAACAGCAGAAATTTTAGTAACTACCTGTAAAATAAACTAGTATTTATTGAAACTTTTTCCTTGAAACAAAATCCTATAACACTTTTAATCGTCCAACCTTTTCAGGAGTATACTCTTTACTGTATAGCAGGAATTGTTTTATACAAAAAACTATTCAATGGTGACGTAAATAACATATATCACGAGTTTTGTGAAAATTTGTTCAGCAGATTTTCTCTAAACGGATGATACATAAGGATCTGTAAGGTCCATTAGCGATACAAAACTACAGCTGTTTCCAAAAATTTCATAAGATTTATATTCAACTTAGAAGTGCGGAGCTAATTGATGACATTAATTATATTTAATCTTTAATTAACAAGAAGTTCCGTCTAGAACTAGACGAGCCTACTTTCCCGTATACCCATACTACTTTCTAGTACCTGATCAATATTCTCAAAAATAGCTAAAATCGCAATTTTTTTCAAACATATATTTTTTAATATTTTAAGCTGATTTCTAGGAATAAAATATTCCTTACTTTTCTTCAAAAAAACGAACAAATAAAATAGCAGCACCTTTTAAACAAAGCAGCTAATACACTTCTTTCCATTAAAAAAAATTTTTTAACAGCTTTCAAAACGAAAAAATAATAATAAGTTCATTAAAATAAATACATCATTTAAAAAAAATCGTTTCTTTTTCCCCTGTTGCCGAAAATAATTTTTTAAACGAATTAATGCACTTACCAAAATAAAAAAAAAAAACAATAAAATGTCAACTTAAAGAAATAATTTTCATTGTCAAAAAAAAAAAAATCTTCTGCGCATATTTTACGAGTTTATTCACCGAAAACTAAATACCTAAATTAAAACTTTAGCGTGAAAATAAAAACAAATCATATCAACAATAATTATTTCACAGTTAAAACCACAGCAGCGGAGTCGGAGTCGGAGTCAATCTCATTTTGGGATAAAAGAGTCGGAGTCAAATATCCAAGAATCGGAGTCAGTCATTTGTCCTCCGTGTATAAATGTTTGCCAAAGCTACGAAGTCAGAGTCGAAGTCGGGGAGTCGGAGTCCGATTAATTGTCGGGAACAGGAGTCAGAGTCAGTGTCAGGTCCCCCTAAATTCTCGGAGTCGGAGTCGGGAGTTGGTCGTCAAGAGCTATTTCCAACAAAGTTTGTTTGAAGTAAATCCGCCTTCAAGTACGGAATCTACATTGACTTTCAGTTTCCCCGTAGGCGCTAATGTTAAGGGATTTGAACTGTTCAAAATTGAACGGAAAATTGTTCAAATCAAAAAGATATCTTATATACAAGTTTTTTATCAAAAGCTTTTTCCTACAAAGTTTGTTTGAAGCAAATTCGCCTCACAGTTCGGAATTGCTTTGAATTTCCCCGTAGGCGCTAATGTTAAGTTTTTTTGAACTGTTCAAAATTGAACAAAAAATAGTTCAAATCAAAAAGTGAAATATGGGAATGAGGTGTCCTCGCCGAGATCTTTCGAACAAAAAAAAGTTTGTTCGAATCGGACTATTCATTCAAAAGTTATTAGGGGGGGACAGACAGACAGACCGACAGACAGACCGACAGACAGACAGACCGACAGACAGACAGACAGACCGACAGACATTTTTCCCCATCTCAATACCCTACTTTCCAATTTTTAATTTTTCAATATTCATTTAATTATTTTATTTATTTTTGACTTTTTTTTGTTTTTCACGATATTTTTAAGATGCATTAAGCCTTCTTTCATGCTTTTTTCTTCTTTTTCTGACTTTTACTGGGAAAGTAGGCTAAAAACTAGTATGTTGTGGGCATCACGAAACTTTCATCTATATCTTTCTTATAATTCTGATCCCTTCAATATTCCCAACAAAAACAAAATTACACACGCCAAAACTTGATGACCATCCCGATTCCTGATTTATCTCAAAAGTAAAGCAAAGAATGAAAATTGAAAATTATTTTAAAAGCCTTGCTTAAAATAATTACAAACATTTATTTGTTAACAAGCACAAGATGGCAACAGTTGATTTTCTGGTCATTTTCCAACAATTAAAATCACGCAAAATACGCAGATGACAGTCTATTACACTTTATCTTTCTTATTGTTGCATTTATCAAGCTATTTTTATTCACACAAACAAAAAAAATCAGCCCCTCATGGAGCGATTGGTGCCAAAGTTGAACCAACGCCTGTTCACATTTACTCCAAATTTTATCCAGAACGTAGCATTACTTCTTGAGATATGACACTCACAATGAGAAAAAAAGAACGTTCGATTGCGCCACCCTCTTCTCAACTATTGACGCCAAAATAGAATCAGTTCTTATACCCTCTAAGGGGTACTTGTCGATAAATTTTTGATTGATTCCGTTCATTATTTCATGAGATACAGCAGTCACAATTGTCGACAAAAACGTTCTATAGCTCAATCCCCGTTTGAGCTATTGACACCAAAATTGAATCAACGCCTATACGTGTTAAGGGCAACATAGTAACCAAAATTTGTTTGATTCCGACAGTTACTTCCTGGCGAATAGCAGGCACGCATAATTCATGAAACGTCCCATTGCTCCACCCCCCTTGGAGGAATTCACGCAAAAACCAATTGGCACAAGTTCACATAGGGACACATACACTCCTGTTTGTGAAAATTTCAACACCATGAAAGAAGCATCATATTTGAATGAAATTTAATACACAGTTGAGTATCAATAGTACAAATAAATGATTACATTTTCAAACCAAACAAACAATAAAAAGGGATAGAAATTAGTATTTTGTGTGGCCACCACGCGCCGCAATAAGAGCTGCTACACGACTCGGCATGGACTGAAACAAAGTTTGAATATCTTCCTGCGGAAGAGTATTCCATATTGTTTGTATGCGCAACCAAAGTTCGTCTGTCGAAGCAACAGGACGAGGATCACGAGCGAGATGCCGCCCAACGAAATCCCACACATGTTCAATCGGTGACGTATCCGGGGAATATGCAGGTCAAGGAAGAAGCTGTACCTGCTACGAATCAAGGTAGGATTTGACAGTCCTGGCGACATGTGGACGGGCATTATCCTGCTGGAATACAGCCCCTGGCAATCCTTGCAGGAAAGAAATAGCTTGGGGCTGTAAACTTCGTTTATGTATCGGGTATTGTTCAAATTGTTCACAATTCGTAGCAATTGTGATCTTCCATGATATGCTATGGCACCCCAGACCATAACTCCGGGTGTTCGTCCACTGTGGCGTTCGATAATGCACTCCGGAATGTGCCGTTCACCGGCATAGCGCCTGACACGAATTCGGCCATCATGGTGCCACAAATTGAAGCGGGATTCGTCAGAAAAGACAACCTGCTGCCAATCAGCACGCCAGCTCCTACGCACATTGGCCCATTGTAGCCGCAGGCGGCGATGGTTTTGCGTGAGAGGAATCCTGTATAAAGGAATCCTTGCGCGCTGCCCACGCTGCAGCAGACGTCTCCAAATTGATGAAGCACACAATGAAACTCCTGTAGCTATTGACCAATGTGCTGTCAATTGTCTAGAAGAAGCTCCGTGGTTCGTCAGCGCTATACGCACCAGGTGTGTCATCGCGAGCTGACGTCACATTTCAGGGTCACACTCCCGGATTTCCGAGCTGTCCGACCCTCCTCCGTCCACTGCTTCCATACACGCATGATTGTGCTGCTGTTACGCTGCACACGAGTGGCTACTGCATGATAAGACAAGCCAGCTTCAAACTCCGAAATTTGCTCAAATTTCTCTTTCTTTCGTCGAAAAGGCATAGTAAAAATTCAGTCAACTTTTACTCTAGCATATAACCACCGATAATCATACACGCCTCGCTACAGCCGTCTATTTATATTCTGTTCGATCCGCCGTTCAGAGGGAGCTGCTCAGCATACGCATGCGCTACCGGTCTGCAATTCTAATCATTTGCATATCAGTCCCTACTTTACATTTCCTGCAATTTTTAGATCTTTCGCGTAAGTCCTTCGTGGTGTGTACCAAGTTTCGTTCGATTTCTTACGGTAGGTTTTGCTGTAGAGCGGCCAAAAAAAAAAAAAAAAAAAAAATTAATTTGAATTTTTGGCATCTTGAATTCAAATTATGTTTTTCGCAATCACGAGCGTGTGTGTTTGTGTAGGCGCATGTGCGTGGGTGCGTAAGTGTATGTATGCATGTGTGTGAGTGAGTGTTGTGTACGTGCGTGTGCGTGTAGGTGTTTGTGTGTGTGTGTGTGTAGGCGTTCGTGTGTGTGTCTGTGTAGGCGTTCGTGTGTGTGTGTAGGCGTTCGTGTGTGTGTGTGTAGGCGTTCGTGTGTGTCTGTGTAGGCGTTCGTGTGTGTGTGTAGGCGTTCGTGTGTGTGTGTGTGTGTGTGTAGGCGTTCGTGTGTGTGTGTGTGTAGGCGTTCGTGTGTGTGTGTGTAGGCGTTCGTGTGTGTGGGACATGGACGCCACCGCCCAGCAAAAGTGGATTTCGGGGGACAGTGCTCAGGACCAGCCGCGCCGCCGCCGGTGAACGGTGGTGCTGCAGGCCTGGTCCAAGCTGAAAAAGGAACCACAACGCCAAAGGCAGTCAAATGAAAGCAATAAGCAATCGTGATTGCTCAAAAAAAGGTCACACATATACGTGACACACACACACACAGAGACATTTTACAAAAATGGTCGAAATCGACTGAGCGCGCCTCAAAACGAAATTCGAAAATTTGCACGAATCCAATACTTTCTTCTATATATTAGATATAAGAGAAAGTAAAAATCTTGAATAAAAATAGAAGTAGCACAATAGGAATGCATATGTGAAGATGTGTTGAAAGCATGCGCCATGTTTTTACAAAAAAAAAAAATGCAGACTATTCTTTAAATTTTTTATATTTTTTTGATAATATTAAGATTATATATATATATATATATATATATATATATATATATATATATATATATATATATATATATATATATATATATATATATATATATATATATATATATATATATATGATGTTTCATGAACATGGGAGGAAAAATTTAAATTATTTATGTTCGGTAACTTACAAAATACTTTTTATAGTTAAGGAATACACATGTCCCACGGCCCTTAAAGGACCAAACTGTCTTTACTTCTGCATTCAACCCCTAACAAATATAATGCAATTTTTTTAATGTCGAAACAATGAAGAACAGAGCAATGATTAGAAAAATATAATAATTTCTACAGTTATATCCTTCCACCTAAAAAATAGATTTTATCTTTATAGAAAAAAATATCATTGAAGTTCTGATCAACGTAAGCATATAATTGCTTACTTAAATGAGAAGAAAAAGTCTCAATTTCCAATTATTCTCAAGTCTTATATATACACTAAGTAGAATGTGATCCCGGTAAACTTTAATGATGAAATCTCTTTCAGGAATGCATCCGTATGTAGCATGAAGTAGCTATTTTTGACGCAGTTCTCTGCTTTCTAATTACATTGTTGTTAATGACTCTTCTAAATTGAAAATCCTCAGATAATTCCTTCGCCCTAGCAGGCTACTTCGTCGTCCCGATAGATTATTCAGAGGGAGAAAGTGTTTAAATCTCTTTAAGTCTTGAAAGAAGGTTGGAGTTTTCAGTAGTGAGGCAAGGATAAACGAACTGAAGCTACTCATTTGAGTAGGTTCTTTTAATTCTTTTTTTTTTCTATCTTGTGAGGATATAAATTGTTGAGAGACGACTGCAGCAGTCCTTCGTCATATCACGTCTCGTTATAATGTTGATAATAGGATTGTTTCCAAAATTTTAAAAGTAATTTTTCCTGAAAGAGCATGCTTAAAAACATAGGATCTGATCATTTTTTAAATATTTTGTTTAAGTTAAATATTTTTAAAAAAATTACTTAAATCGGTGCGCTTTTACTGTTTAAGCTTCAGCCGATGACATCACAAATACTGAAATGCCTTTTAGTGTTGCCATTCACAGAACAAAATATTTAATTCGCATCTTTGCTCACGTGTATTGGCAACGATATGGTTGATAGCAAGCGTAGAGCTCAATTTTAATTCGCTTCTTGATTATCATAACGAGGAAACGCGATAGAAAGTTGCGCCAAAGAGCATCATTTGTGACGTCATCAAGGCCACGCCTTGTTTGAAAAATCGGACATTTTAAAAAATTAATTAAAAAATAACTGTTGGCAAAATGAAAGTATTTTCTAGGTCCATGTTTTTTTTTCTTTTTTTTGCTTATTCTATCAATTTCAGTGGCAAAAAGTACTACTTTTGACTGAAGAAAACAACCCCATTGTTTTATAAATCTATTGCTCGAGGTTTACTTTAATGATATGATGCATCAAATGTTTTATATTAGTACAAATCTTTCGGTAACATCAAAAATGACAAAAGTGTCACTACTTGCCCCGGTCTCCCCTATACTTTCATACTACATGTTCTAGTAATGTTCGCAGAAAATTACATTTATTTATTGTTAACAAATGTATTCGTCACATATTCTCGTTGAAGGTTATGCTTAGAAAGAAATATTTTGAAAAATATTTTTCCGTCGATTAATCGGAAAAATTCGACCGATTATGGTCGATTAATCGATAATGCCGATTAATCGGAGCATATCTAATATACACATGATTTATTTTTACATTAAACAAGTCAGTAGGCACTGTTCATGATCTCGGTTATGTTGCGGTTTCGAATGTATCGAGCTTTTTGCTTAGAAAAGAAATCTTGGCATCAATATTCAGCCGTTTCAAAAAGAGTAAAATATTTTAAAATTTTATCTAAATGGCAATAAACACGTACTAATAAAAGAAAATTCGAATAATCGGCTGTGTAATTGGGGCTAGTACGTGCCGCTACGTTGTTCCGATACGTTGTTTCAACCAAAACTTTTTAAATTTATTTGGAATTACAAATTAGAAAAAAAAAAAATCCAAAAAAAGACTAATTTGACTCTTTGAATCTGAATACTGCTCAAAATAATATTTTTTAGAGCTTCATTGAACCATACAGTCAATAACGAAATTTTAAAATGCGTAAGCCAGTCTCCGAAAATTAAGAAAGAAAAAGATATATCATATTTTTGCTATTTGTCGACTTTGTTTAGTTTTTGGCATTATTTTTTGTTTCAAAAACGGGCCCCAAACGTGACGGGCCGCAAAATTTCTGTACATATCCCTGGTCACATTGCATAACTAACTATAGTCCAACCACGGATTGTATGGAATTTTCAAACGTCCAGATAAGACGAATCTACCTGAATAAAGGGGAAAGTAAAAATTTGAAGCCTGTATTCCGTTCATTTGAACGAGACTCTGCTTCTGCAAAAGCTAGCATCGCTAAAAAATAATAGATTCGTCCATTTCTGGCTTTAAAACGAATGTTGTCTTTCCATACAATCCGTAGTCAGACAGTACATTGCTCAATTACATCGCATAGGATTCAATAACTTTCCTATACCAGCCCCCCATCTATCGATGGACAAACCACGACAGTGTCGATATTTTTTTTTTTAAACATCTGTTGTCTTGCATTATGGTAAGAAAAAAATAGCACTACAAAACTGATGATAATTTTTTTCATGAAGAAAGTTCGTTTAAAAGAAAGATATCATGAAGGAAAAAAAATATAAAGCCGCTACTTGAAGTGTTTGTCGTGCATATGGTCTTTTTCAAGAAGATCTGGTGTTCCTGTTCTGTTTCACGAAAAAGAAAAGTAAAAAGCGTAAGTTTTAAAAAATTACGTTTTGTTTATGACGTTCTTGCACTAAATTTCAAACTTACTATTTAAATATCTCAAAATACGTCATTATTTTTAATATTTGTTCTCCTTACAGTGCCGATAATACCGACAAAAATGCAAATGTGCGTTCTTAATTGAAAAATAAGAATGCTCTTTTTTTGTGTGCAATATTGTTTTCGGAATAAATAATATCATCTTTCACTAAACGACACAGATGTTTCATGCCTAATGGATCAAGCACTACATAAGATGTGACATTCCTGAAAAAAACATTCCGAAAATGTTTCAAAATGCAAATGCGCCTTTTTTTTTTTCGCGTGGCGAAATATTAAGTTATAGAAATGCAGGTCTTGCAGAGGTAAGCTAATCATTCATGGCAGTTCAAAAAAAAAAAAGGCATAACTCAAAATCGCTAATTTTTGAGATGTGACATTTTTGAAAGGAGTGAGCGATATAGACATTAAGACATTGCCAGTAATTTAAAAAAAAAAGAAACTAAGAAAAGAAAAGAAAATATTTGCTTGAAGTGCAAATAATTGATTTCTGAAATGGAAACATGTTTTCTAGTGTTATTTTTATGGCACCCATCCCGTGTAAACAAACCTCTTCCCGGTTTTCTAAAAAATCAAAATTCGTGACTATTTTTTTTTTCTTTTAAGCTCTTAAACCGTAATTATCTTTATCCTGGAATCTTGAATTTAATTTTACGCTTAATATTATAATTATTTTCTTAGTCATGTTAGTTGTAAGTGACAAAACCGAAAGATACCCAATTGTGCTTCACCATATACAGGTAGTTATCAAAATAATGGAAACGCTCTGTGACAAGTGTGTTGGAAATCGCTACTCTGCCATAAATGTTCTGTTAATAAAGGTGCCTTCTGATTCTAATCACTCACTCTGGTGAATCTAGATGGGATTGAGTTTTCTGGTCATTTTTGCTGATAGTGTTCGCTTTTTATACATTACCATCCTCTTCAATGCCGCCGTACTAAGCTTCTCTTTCCGTCCACTATTTTGCTTTGCCGAGCTTGTCTTACCGAGCTGCGTGTATGCTGTCATGAATTTAGACACTGTACCTCTAGAAACAACAAAAAGTTGAGATGTTTCAGTTTTACTTGCTTCAGCTAGACGCGCTCCAACAATTTGGCCTCTTTTAAATTTTGAGAGGTCCGATATTTCACGAGCATAAAAAAAAAAAAAAAATCCAAGACGTCCAGAACTTCAGTTAATCCACCATATACTACCAGAATATGTACATTGCTATTTATAAAAAAACAGACATCTAGTTTTATTCTATATTACGTACGAAGCATATTCAAAAATGTCACTTTTATTCACAGGTGTTTCCATTATTTGATAACTACCTGTATATCTGACTACCACTATAACCATATAAATCTATAACTATACCATATAACCATGACTACACCATATAAATCTGAAAAAATACGTTTAAATAAATTGTAATTTTTTCGATGGAAGTCAATAAATGCAAACACTTTCGTCAAGAAATATTTTCGTAATTCAACTAATTGCGAATCCATTTGGGATCGTGGGAAGTTTCTTTAAAAAAAAAAAAAAAGCATACCGATTCTCCTTACGTAAAACGGAAAGCTTCTGTAAAAAAGCTTTTATGAAAAAACTTTAACACATTTTTGAGAAATTGCAGTTAAAATACTCTAGAGTTAGATTAATTTCCATGAACGGCACCGTAAATTGAACGTAACCAAGTTCTCATTCAAAATTTTATCGCAAATTAAAGATTTTTTAGCCAGCTTTTTTTTTCCCTTCTGAAAACACTGATTTCGGAACTAAAATCTTTCTGTAGTGATATCAAAAATCCCAATGCCATCAAGAAACCTTTTAAGAGCACACTTTTAATAAGTAGGTGTATCGATTTCTTTAAAAGCAACCATGTAGTATTGCTTTACAGAAAATTCATAAAACATCGCCTTTATTTAATTGCAATATACTTTCCTTCTTTTTAAATTAAATTTATCGTAGAAAAGAAATAAATAAATGGAGATGGACTTTATAAGGGGAGAAGCTTTTCACCGTAATTCCAATTTTGGAAATGAATTTTCAAAAGCTTAATTTCTGATCATATTTTAAAATGTATGATGGCAATACCAATTAAAGTTCTACAAGGTGTCTGAAAAGTCCTTGACACATTTTAAAATTCGTAGAAAAGCAAAAAAAAAAAAAATGTCGTGTGAATATGCGGTTTGCACCATAATTTTTCACAGGCTCAATAATTTTTTATGACATCGTAGAAAAAAGAAAAAAATAAATAAAACAGAAAAAATAAATAAATAACAAGCCCATTACCGGGGTAGTTAACATCAGAAAACTACTAATTTTAGTCACTAGAATGAGCAAAAAATAATAATATTATTAATAATAATGATAATAATAAAAATAACTTGGAGCGAAAAAAAACTTTTATTTTCAAAACGCTTATTTTTTTTTAAATAGTTTTTTAAAATGTCCTATTTTTCAAATGAGGAGTGGTCTTTATGATGTCACAAGTGATGAACTTTGGCATACTATTCCACTGGCACGCTGAATTCTTGCGCTCGCTGTCTATCGTGTTTCCAGATTACGATAATTAAGAAACGAATCAAATACTGCGCTCTTCGCTTGCTATCAACCATATCGTTCCCAGTAAATGTGAGTAAAGAAGCAAATTAAATATATTGCGCTCTGCTCTAATAGCAGTGAATGGCATTACATCACTTGTGATGTCACGTGCAGAAGCATAAAAAATGAAATTGAATCTGCGCACCGATAAAAATACATGTTAAAAAATATTAAACTTTGTCAAATTATTTAAAAAATGGTCAAATCCTATGTTTTTTAGCATGCTCTTTCAGAAAAAAAAAATACTTGTAAAATTTTGGAAACGACCCCATTATAGGTAATTTCTGTATAGTCACAGTAAGAAAAACAAACGTCATGTGAGGTGTTTAATCATTTTATTAAACTGGAAGCTATACCTTTCATCACTAGGGTTCAATATGAGCACCGTATGTTGCTCGAATTGCATCAAAAACGGTACTCAAGTTCATACCATGTCCACAAACGGTACACAAACTAAACTCTGGAAATGAACGGTACTGCTTTCTGTTAATTAAAATGACTAAACACGTCACATGACGTTTGTTTTCTTACCGTTCCGGTACAGCGATTACCTATAGCTAAACTTTTTCTTTTTTCTCTCTTATACTTTTTCATTTTCTTTCTTCCCTCTTACATTTTTTTTTACGATGTCATAAAAAAATTCTTGAACTGTAGAGTATTATTGCACAAACCGCAAATTCACACGACATATACTGTTCCTTTTTTATGTATTTTAAAAATGTGTTAGAGACTTTTCAACCACCCTGAAATTATTCTCTGGCTTCTAAGGATACTGAATCGACAGCTCAACTTTGTTGAATAATTAACCTAATTGAGAATAGCAAAAAATATTTAACGTTTAATTTTGAGCATTATTCTATTCAAGAAAAATACTATCAATTAAATTAAAATTATTGATCATCGTATTTACATGACGTATCGTTCCTGCTATGCATTTATTTATGTATAGTTATTTCTAACTAATTTATTAAATTAAAGTTCTTAGTGTGTTAATTAACAGTTTTTTAATAATTCAATTAACGAAGAATAGAGGCAAACTTGACACAAGTTTCAAAAGACTTCACTTGGAAACGGCTGTTTTTCTTTTTTTCTTAATGTTTTAAATGTTTCTAAATTTGTTAATAAAATGTTCTCGTGTTTTTAAAATACCAAAGCAACAACAACAAAAGTGATTTTTTATGTTAAAAAATTCACCTAACAAAAATGGGATTGTTTTCGTCAGTCAAAAGTACTACTTTTATTCTTTGAAATTGATAGAATGAGGCAAAAAAAAATAACATGGAACCAGAAAATACTTTCACTTTCCCAACAGTTATTTTTTAATTAATTTTTTAAAATGTCCTATTTTAAAAGCAAGGCGTGGTCTTTATGACGTTGCAAATGATGCGATTTGGCGCATCTTTCTACCACGTTTCCACGTTATGATAATCAAGAAGCGAATTAAATATTGTGCTCTACGCTTGCTGTCAACCATATCGTTGCTAATACACGTGAGTAAAGATGCGAATTAAATATTTTTCTCTGTGAATAGCAACACTCACTGGCATTTCATCATTTGTGATGTAGAAGCGTAAGCAATGAAAGCGCACCGATTTAAGTAATTTTTTAAAAATATTAAACTTGAACAAATTATTTAAAAAATGGTGAGATCCTATATTTTTAAGCTTGTTCTTTCAGAAAAAAATACTTTTAAAATTTTGGAAACGACCCCATTGGGAGTGAAAGTTTTTTTTTTTTTGCACAATTCGTAAAGCTGACAGATCACAATCTAGAAAAATAAGTAGTATGACCGTGTTACATTAGCATGTACAAATGAGGCAGTGAGCAACAAAGGGATGTAAGTGGCAAAATTAAAAATTTAGAGAAAACCTGTACAAATGGTAAGTGAAAGACTTTATCTTTGAACGCTTTTTACCCTAAACTTGAAAATGTCCACTTACATCCCTTTGCTTCTCACTGTGTCACATGATCTATGAATTGTACCAGTTATTGATGTCTTGATGATTTAGAAGCTAATTGTTTATGTATTTTTTAAGCACTTTTATTACACTTGGCATATTTGTCTCGGGAAAATTTGAGCCCTGCTTTTGCTTAAATCTTAGCAACTATACCACTTAGAGACTTCGAGATTTCACTAAATGATTTGCTTAATTTGAAAGTACTATTTAACGCTGATAAATTAAAATTCTAAAATAAAATTATTATTTTGGTTAGGATGGAAAACAGCATGTAACTTCATGTAATTTCCCCCTTAAATAATGAAATATAAAACCCATTGGTATAAACATTCTTTGCCTTACAACAGTAACAATAATAGTAATCGTAATGAAAATTTTGAATGATGGCTTTTCTGGAGCAATCATGAAATGTATTCTCTATTATTGCTCTCATCTATGTCAATAATAGATAACGGGGCTATGTAAAGAGACATATTAAGATCTTTATCACGAGTAGCTTGAATGTTTTGAAACATAAATTAGTTTGGGAAACCTATAATATTTAAATAGTTTCAATTAAATTAATAAACAAATAAATCCTAGAGAGAAACAAGGATTAATTTTTAGTGTCAGCTGCTTAAAAATTTTGAACGTATATGGGTTTGTTTCCTTTTAGTACGGAGCATTTACGTGAAAAAATAAAGTGAAATTTCGTGAAGGTAGCATTATTCTGTTTCTGAAATGCATTTACACTAAAAAGAATAAAATAACAGAATTTTTAAAAAAATTACTAAGCACTTTTCATAATGCACTCAAAGGGACAAAATAACTTTTCTGGGTCAGAAAGGGCAATTTAAGTATTCGTGTAGGTTTCAAAAATTCCAAGAAAATGACACCACAAATGAAGAAAAGTGCTGTTCTAGTCAGTTGAAACCAAACTTTCCCAATAAGAAAAATATGTATGTTTCAACACTCTAAGTTTAAAAGCTATATAAGAAATAAAGCTAGAGAGAGATAAAAAATTCTCTGCATGACTTAAGCTGCACTTTTCTTCGTTTGTGGTGTCATATTCTTGGAATTTTGAAAACTACAGCAATACTTAAGTTGTCCTTTCTGACTCAGAAAAGTTATTTTGTCCTTTTGAGTGCATTATGAAAAGTGCTTTGTGTGTTTTTTTTAAATTCTGTTATTTAAATTTAGTTCGCATTAGAAGTTCTTTGCATATTTTTATTACAAATGCTTTATAACTTATATTTAGTAGTATACCAGCATTTTTTATTTCCTATTTAATCATTTGCATGTTACTGTACTGCAACATACATTTTACTGTATTTCTAAAATTATTATTTATTTGTTTTTTGATTTATTTTTTTATTTACTATTAGTTTTTACCCGACAGCGCGTGCGCGACGTAAAGGAGGGTAATGTGTTTATAAGTCTATGTATGTATGTTTGTTCCTATGTGGCGTTGTAGGGGCTAAACGCCTTGGCTAATTTTGGTAATTTTAACGTCAATCGATTTGTCTTAACCTTGAAAGTGTTACTAAACACATGACAGTAACCAAAACTCACCATATTAACAACCAGTTGCCACTTTCTCAGTTCGGGATCGTGTCGCACGCTACCTGCGTGCGACAAATGCAGGTAGCTTTTACTGCCTCAATTTTTTGTTTACTAACTCTACGAATTGAGGCCTCAGTGGCCGAGTGGTCTAAGCGATTGCTTCTCACACTTGAGGCGGTGGGTTCGACTCCCACCCTCGCTCCTGATGTACTTTCCCCTCTCTCTGATGTAAATTCTTTCATGTGTTGTTTATACGTATTCTGTACTGTAATAAAAAAAATATATCATGCGTAAGGGAGGCAAGACACTCAGATTGTTGTCCTCACAAAATAAATAAATAAATAAATAAAGTGCAATAACCACCAAAAGAAAGAAAGCTACTAATTCGATTTTCTTCTCTAACATGTTGCATTTGTTTTTATCGTGATTCAGGAGACTGAGTTTCGCGACATGTACTTTCTTGACTGGCTGTTTTAGTTTTGCGAGAAAGATTTGACTGACGACGTTTCCTTGCTCGCGTCATCGTGAGTTATACAGCCTGTTTAAATAGCTGTGCTGTGGTTGACTTAAGTTCACGCGCTTTTGCTGAAAGTCAAGCACATGTAGCTTTAAGCCGAGTTAGGTACTTAGAGTAACTAACTATCAGTAGTTTAGACCACCGCAAGTTACTTAATAAACCTCACGATACAAATTCTCAATGAAACGACAATATTGCAAAATGTACCGTCTTATAATCGCAATAACTAAATCAATAAAAATTAACTAAAAAGTAAAATGAAAAATTATTAAATAAAAACAAAAAACCTGACTGCGTAAAAACAAAACAAAACAACAACAAAAAAAAAAAAAAAAAAAACTAAAAAGAAAAATGTATAAGCCCAATAGTTTAGAATGTTATTAAGTACTACTGAATAACTACACCATTGAAATAGTTTTATGATCGTTCACGGATAAGACAAATCATAAATTCAAAAGCAGAATGGAAGTATCAACATTCGGGGCCCATTCAAGTTTTACGGGGTTGCTTGCTTCAGAAAGGAATGGGTCTCGACTGTTGATCCTTCTGTTCTGCTTATGAATTTATGATTTGTTGTCTTACCTGTATACGATTATAAAACTATTTCAATGGTGTAGTTATTCAGTAGTACTTAATAACATTCTAAACTACTGGGCTTATACATTTTTCTTTTTAGTTTTTTTCTTTTTTTCGGTTTTTACGCAGTCGGGTTTTTTTGTTTTTAATTAATAATTTTTTTGAAATATATTTTTAAAATAATATTCAAATGTCTATAATATACATTTCAGATAAATTTTTTTGCATAGTTTCGGCGAATATTTTTAATTCCATGTTATTTAACATGGAGGCTAAAATGTATAGTCATTCATTATTTGTTCCGGTATCACAGCTAGAATTAACTCTCGGATAGAGTGGGTGGATCTACCAAAGACCACCACTTTCTGTCGTTCCTGATTGGCTCAGTATCTAATCTATTACCCATAACTATTTTACTTTATTTTAAATCTTACAAACTTTTAAAAAAGTTTGAAACTTGTTAAAATGTTTTCTTTTCATTTAAAAATAAAAAAGTTTAAGTTACTTTTTCAGTTTTAATTCCCATTTCAGTTTTTAAATGTTTTAATGAATTTGTGAGCTAACCACAATAATAAATTTAAAACTTTTAGAAATATATTCAGCGGATAACATCTATATTACCAGAACTACTTGCAAAAAACTAAAAACTAATATTGAGATAAACATTGAAAAGCAAGCGGAACTTAAGCAAACAATTCCATTACTCAAACTATCCTCAAGAGGATAGAAATATATTCACTTT
Organism: Uloborus diversus; assembly: GCF_026930045.1. NCBI lineage: Eukaryota > Metazoa > Arthropoda > Arachnida > Araneae > Uloboridae > Uloborus > Uloborus diversus. The sequence continues at coordinate 85,024,152 of NC_072739.1, read as the reverse complement.
CGCAAACTTTTATACGCATTTACAAAACTAAACAAAATTTCCAGCTTAATTAATTTCCGCTTCTCAACGAGGAAAAGCGTTTCTTTCGCAAATATAATTAATTTCGAAGTGTTTTCTATCGAAACTGCCGTAAAAATGGCAACAAAACGCCGTCATTCAACAATACGGACTACAGTTGCAGTGAAGCACTGTATCCTACATAATTAAACGGAAAAAGTTACATTTGTAACAATAAGCAAACCTCTTCCTGTAGAATAAGCAGTGGATTGTCGCAAACTGAAAAAACGTTTCTACTTCTGACACCGCTTGTGGTTTTGATTCAGTGAATAATTTACGTAAGAACTTCATCTTCATCTTAAACTTGTGACCGACATGGTTAAAAATGTTTGCACTTAAACTTATTTTGCAAACGAGACGGGATTTTTAAGATGGCTGTTTTATTTTACGTATTTGCTTTGTTATTTGACATGGAGTGAAAATTTTATGAAGCGTTGCAATAAACATTTAAACGTTTTATAGTATTTTAGAGCTAAAAATAAATGTAGCGAGCTCTTGCTGCTATGTTTGAAATGAAATGTATGAGAATATCTATACAAATACTAGCATTCCCGTACCCGGCATTGCTCGGGTAGTGGAATTAGCTGGGGTTAACAGTGCTTGGTGCACCTAGTTTCGAAAATCCCCTGTAATAATAATTACTTATTTTAATATATAAAAATCTTCTGTGCGGACGTTTGTCACCATAAGGCTTTTAAACGGCTGGATCAATTTTGATCAAATTTTTTGTGTGCAAGCATGGTTTCGAAGCGCGATGGATCGAATCGGAAACGTTTTTGTTAATTAATTAATTAATTTGAACATTGGATGGTTATACCTTCCAAATGATTAATATTTATTTTAACCTATTGTTGAGCGAGAACTGAAATAAATATTTAACCTGCTGCCAAAGGACAATAAGAAAGCCAGTTCTGCTTTTTGGAATGAAATTTCCTACTGTGATATGTCAATTGAGAATAGATAAAACGTAGAGAGAGAATGAAGCTTTCCATTTCTTAAAAGCAACGATTTTAGGTCCCGTGATATATTTTAAAGTAAAGTACTGGATGGTTCACGCAAAACGTGTGTTCTGTCGTCGTAGTTGAACCATGTGACCGGATCGGTGCTTTAGGTTTTCTTAACTAAATGATCAGAAAGTACCGTACCTAGCAACATTTGTTTCTCGGCTCAAATCCATCTGAGTTTTGGCACCAATGTCAAAAATACTTTAAGGATTATCTAATTAATCAGTACATTATTAAAGGATAAAATGATGTAATTTAAAGCCGAAACAAATTTTATTTTCGTCCAGATAAATTACAACAGGGTAGTTCTGTACACAAAAGATCAGTGCAGTGGACGATCTTTATCTTTGGTGGAAAGAACAAATTAGGCAATATATGAAGTTTAAAAAGTTTTCGTTCAAAAGATCGGAGCGCTAATCGATCGGAGTTGGCTTCGCTCACTTATCGGCTGGATTACAGTAACGTGGTGGCTTGGCGACTTTGGCTGTAAACAATAGAGTTGTGTGATCATTTGTTTACAATTTAAAGCTACTGTTAATGTAATTTATTGTATATTTTGTTTATTTGGCGAATTATTTCCAATTGCAAAGAGTTGCTTTTCGAATTTAAAGAGTTTTTAGTCATTTTAGTTGAAGAAAGCGTTTATTTTACATCGTTAGGGGTGGGGGAGGGATGAGTGATTTTCGTTTATTCAGAGAACTGTTTTTACCTTTATCATTTTTTATACGATATCTTTTTCATTGTTTTCTTCTTTTTCATATGGGGGATGTTGCAACGGGATTTCCCGTTTGTTTTAGATGGGTAGTTAGTTTTTTACACTTAATATCTGAGGACGCTTTTTATCCTTTGAGTATGGCTGAAAGAACAAACCATCAAGTACGGGAGAAAAAATAGTTAATAAAACAACTGCTCAGTGGGCATTAGCTAAATCAAGTTGTAATAAATATACGCATTCTGACACCAAGCAGCTTAAAACCTTTTCTTTTTACTTATTTTTTAACCGACTTCAAAAAGGAGGCGGTTATCAGTTCATACCGTATGTATGTTTTTTTTTTTTGTTTGTCCACTCATAGCGTCGCACCTAGTGAACCGATTTTGATGATTCCTTTTTTAATGGATAGAGGATGGCTCAACTTAGGTCCCATTACTTTGTTTGAACATATTTGTTCCTTAGAAAAAAAGTTATGGGCAAAAAACAGTAAATTTCCCTATTAAATGATTAAAATGATATTGTAGCGAAGTTCGCACTTTTCATCCGTGGATAACGGTGGCTCAGTGGTAAAATTCTCGTCTCCCACGCGAGCGACCCGGGTTCAAATCCCGACTAGGACAAAGTGAATTTTACTAAAATTCCGTTTCTACTGTTTCCCGTATTTTCTACAATGTTCTATTAATTTCTGTATCTTTTCAAGTGTGGAAAGTTCCAGCACTTTTTCAAGTTGTATATAAGGAGATGTAACGTTCATTCGTGGTTCTGAATAAAGATCTCGAGTTGAGACTAACGAGTATTCGCTTCATTTGGCTTTCACATTGTCTTCGCTATCTTCATCTACGCGACAATATGAAACTCATTGTTATAAAAGTTTGGTGCCATATAACTGTAACATTAATAGTAATTGTAATGATAATTTTGAATAAAGGCTTTTCTAAAGCAATACAGTGATATAGAGTCGCACTTCTTACTAGGTAACTTCTTACTTTTACTGAAATATCTACATTTACACTAAAAAGAATGAAATAAAAAAATTTTGAAAAAAAAAAAAAAAATAGAACCGACTTCAAAATTGCTCCAAAAAGTGAAAAATAATTTTATCCTTTAAACACCATCGATAATACTTTTAAACATAATTTTTGAAGTTGGCGCAAAAACAAAAAGTAAAATCCATTGTAACCATGCTTCGTTCATATTGTTATCAAAAAATCATCCAAAGTTAGGAACGAAACATTTATATCGTTACTCAAATATGCTGTCATCAATGCGTAATGCATGTGGTAGTGAAGAAACTGGACGTGGTTAAATTTATACTTGTAGTTGAGTTATGGCTGTGAATGATTTTATCGATCGTTTTTGCGCCAACTTCAAAAATTATGTTTAAAAGTATTATCGATGGTGTTTAAAGGATAAAATTATTTTTCACTTTTTAGAGCAATTTTGAAGTCGGTTCTATTTTTTTTTTTTTTCAAAATTTTTTTTTCAACAAAACTACTTCAAACACTTGATAGTTTATTGATTTTTTTTTACTTTTCAATTTACAAAGTTTGAACAGAACAACGTCTGTCGGGTCCTCTAGTTACCTATAATTTTTCCTAATTTTGGGAGGATCCCGGGGTCCCTGGACTCCTTATATATATGCCCTTGTCTGTAACCGATCTTTAACTGTTATTAACGATCCTTTTAAAGTATTGATTATCTTTGCAAACACAGACCATCCACATTTTATTGTTATACCTATGTTTAAGCAAGAACTTTTTTGTATATAACATTTTTAGTTTTTTTTCCTGGTGCTATAACATTGGCCGTGTGAAAAAAGTCTTCTCTTAAATCGATCCCTGCTACTTTTATTGTATGTCCTTGTGACTTATTAATGGTTATTGCAAAGCAAACTTTAACAGGAAACTGCACTCTTCTAACTTCAAAAGGATAGTCCGCCTGTGATGATGTTCTTAAAAACTACGTTTCTAGTTTTGAAAAAATAAAAGCAAAAGACAGAAATATTATGATTTGACTTGAGAAAAGCCTCGAAGAATCACGTGAGAAACAAAAACAATATCAAATTTACAGTTCGCTATCGACCAAAAGTTGAGATGAAGTACTGAATAATGATTTGAATGGAGGAAAGCCTTCGAAAATAAGGAATTTGAATTTCAATGATAGGTTTTAATTTCGCAGAAATTAAGAGGTTTTAATTAATTTCTCCTGAACTAATTGAGATTTCAAAAAATCCTTTCTTAGTGGTTACTTTCGTAATCATGCGGACATGCCTGCCAAATTTCAATTCTGAAGCTTCAGCGGTTTCGGCTGTGCGTTGATATATATATATATATATATATATATATATATATATATATATATATATATATATATATATATATATATATATATATATATATATATATATGTATATATGTTATCTCAGGACATTGATTTTTATATATTAAGATTAGTTCAGAAAATTTTTTTTCATGAAAAGGTTTTAAATTTTTAGTAGCTGTTAATGTTAAAATTTTTTGAATTGTTCAACGAATACATTTAAAATAGCCAAATCAAAAAAGTACTTTTCGTACGTGTTCTTCACGAAGAGCTTTTTTGCCAACTAAGTACAGTATTCTCACTGATGATATGGAATTGGCAAAAGTCCAATTAAGATGAGTCTACCTGAATGAGGGGGGGGGGGAGTAAATATTGGATACGTGTGTTCCACTCATTTGAATGCGACTCTGCTCAATTTAAAGGCAAACATACATCTACAAAAGCTGACAACCCTGAAAACCAATAAATGCGTCCATTTCCGCCTGTAAACCGAATGATTTGCCTTTCCATCTAATCGGTGCGGTGGTCAGACTGTAGTTTGAAGCAAATCCGCCTTTTAGTGCGGGATTTATATTTGTCTTTAAACTTTCCTGTAGGCTCAAATGTCAAGTTATTTGAACTGGTAAGAGTTAAACAAAAAATTGTTTTAATCGAAAAATTAAATGTGAGAATGGAATGTCTTGGCGGATTTCTTTCGGATGAAAAAAAAGTTTTTTTTTTGGATCAGAGTAGTTACAGGAGAAGAGGGGTGGGAGTTGGGGGGGGGGGCTGTGGTACTGACAAACATACATTTACTCCAATTCAAACCGTACTTTCAAATTTTTCAAATTTTATTTATTTATTTATTTGTGTTTTTGACTTTTTTTCCTTTAGCGAAATTTTTTACAGTACATTGTGCCTTCTTTCATGTTTCTATTAATTTTTAAAAATCTGTTACGTAAAAAATGCACAAAGGACCTTGGATTTAGCTTTTGGGATTAGGAAGGGCGAGAACTTCCTTTTCAAATGGCAAGCAGAGCGCATTCTCGCCTTAGAATGAAAGCTGCATACATCTGGTTTCTGGTTCTTCTACTACAATATTTGTGCTTTTATGTATTGTTCTTTATGAAAAGCTACTGACATATTAATGTAACACAGCATACAAATATCTTTCAGTCCTGAACAAAACCGAAACTTATCTTACGGCCTCCAAGCACCCCTAAAGTTTTAAATATTCATGAGCCTCCCAAACTTCAGTGAATCATTGTCGCCATGCCTTGAAAATAAAACGCAAATCGCACGTCATTGTTGCATTGAAGAAATGACAACACGTCCCGAAAATTCAACGCGAAATCTTTTATGAAACTCGAAATCCTGACGGAAGAAAATGGCGAGAACAGAACATTCTCCGTAATTACAAGTGACAGTTGCGTCGTGCCAGTGCCATCGAACTGTAGTGTGTCCCATTTCTGGGAAATTGACATTTGGGATTAGGAGAACAAGTAAAAGTTCAGTAGAAAATGATTGATGGTCAGTAGAAGTGGCACTTGTCGAACAGCGATGAAGGAAAGCAGAACTCTAGTGTTGTATACTTTATCTTGCATAGAATTCCGATTAAAGATTTTATTTTTTTATGCTTCGTTTCTGTGCTATTCTTAGTTTTTTCTTCATTGCTTCTGGCAAACGAATAGGAGATCAGCATTAAGTTATAGAAACCAGAATAGTTTGATTAAAATGATACTTTTCTGCACTTTGCAGCTCTAGAGCTTGAATACGCCACTTGCGGTGATTTAAAAAAATAGCCAAAGCGGTAAAACATTCCCATATTGTGCAGAAAATGCATATGTCTCATTGGACAGGTCATATCCTACGTGAGTGGGTCGATCTTCCTTTTACCTAGAGCCACTATGTTATTGTCTATATAGAGGCCTTAGTTTTACCAAAGGCCTCTATACAGACTATATAGCGACCATCTATGTAGCGGCTCTAATTTTACCTATCAAGCTGCTTTACCTCTTTTATTCGCTACTAGGGGGCTATCGCCCCCTGCTCGCTATCGCTCGCCAACCCCCGGAACTGCTTACGCAGTTCCCTGTGGATCGCTTCGCGATCCATGCTCGCTTCGCTCGCTCGCTGTATGCCAATACATTAGCCTAGCTAAAATTTTCCGTAAAAATTAAAGTTGGTAATTGCATTTAGGTCACCATCCATTTAACCAATATGAAAATTACGTTCATAATGTTAATTTGTCTGCTTTAGCCAGATTTTCGACAGTTTAACTTTGCTGTATGTAAGATGACTGCCTTGGCAATGTGCACAACTTTACCATTATAGATACAAAAGTGTCTGTCATTGCTTTGGAGAGATTGCACTTCTACCTGTTGGTCCGCGGAAGGTATTTTATTTCCCTTCTACCACCCATTGGAAAACCAATGAAGGCATTCCCCTATCCGCCACCTGGGGACGCGCCCTCTAGGGGTTACAGGCTCCCCCGAGGGATGTATTTACATTATTTACACTCTTATATATTTACATATTTACACTCTTATATATTCTAATCTGAGAAAACTTCCTCATATACACAATTAAAAATGTCCCGTTTGGGAGCCACAACTGACACTGCTTCAAAAGATTTTGTTCTTGATAATGCCACATAGAGCTGGCCATGACTAAAAACAGGCTCAGAGAGCACCAAACATATTTTCTCAAACGTTTGTCCTTCTTGTTGTTATTCTGAATCCTTGCCACGTCACGAACAAAAAATGGTTTAACTAAAAACGCGAAAACTCGCCAAGGCTACTTTGCTTGCACAATACTAAAACTACTATAACCCTAAACAAATTTGGCGAAACCTTTCAGCTGAGAATAAAAGGAATAAAGTAAATTCTTTCTCGGTTATTCATTTTGAACTGAACTGTCGTACTGAAGCAGAGAATAGACGACGCTCAAAGCGCCTACGCGTTCAAAACAACATTGCCGATGAACATGATTGTGGAGCAATGTGTGAAGAATGCGAATTTTGTGGTGCTCTTTATTGGCAGAAAGAGCGTAATACTGCAAATAAATATACTAAATGTTGCCATGACGGAAAGGTGCGGTTACCGGCATTGTGTGACGCACCTGATCTGTTGAAGGAACTGCTGACTGAAAATTCCCCAGCCGCTAAAAATTATCGGCAGCGAATCAGAGAATACAACTCTGGAAATGGCTCGTCTTAAATTGGATTCAAGAACGGTTTCCTGCCTTCTTTGAGCTTTTCTTTGCTGATTAAGGTTGAAATGGGCCACAGCCCGACTCAAACTCATCTCAAAAAAAAAAAAAAGTTCGTTGAGTATTCTGTGATTCAAGATTTCAAAACAACGTAGAAGTTTGTTTACATGATTTATCGGCGAAGTGTTGCCAACAGAGGTTTAGAAATTCACCCCTTCATTTGCCGGCACGTAAGAGAATTATATATATAGATTGTCCTGAGACTGCAACGCCTCCTATAATTTATTTGAATTGCGAATTGCTTACTTTAAATTTTCACTTCGTTTAAATTTTTAATCAAAGGTGAAAATTAATTTCAAAGGCTGTAATAATATTAGTCAAACATCTTACTACTATTATATATGCGAAAGTTTGTCTGTATGGATGTATGGATGGATGTATGGATGTTTGTTACTCTTTCACGCAAAAACTACTGAACGGATTTTTATGAAACTTTACAATAATATAGCTTATGCATCAGAATAACACATAGGGTAGTTTTCGTCCCGTTATGGGGGGGCAAAACCCCCTTGGGGGGCAATAAAATACAATTTTTGTAGAAATTCTCTAATATAGGGATAAAAAAATTCTTGCACATAGTTACATTATATGTCCATCGAAAGCTCTGATTTTTCTGCTGAACATGGCACCTATTCGAAATTTCTAAGTAGAATAAAAAACGAGTTATGAGCTTTTTAGTTCCATGTTCGAAGGCTTTCCTCAACTCAATACAGTATTTAGTGTATCAACTCAACTCCCTGTCGATAGCGGCAATTGTTGTATTGTTGGCTATCTTTGCTTTTCGTGACTGTTCAAGGCTTTTCTCAAGTCAAATCTTGAAGTAAGATTTTTGCACAAGATTGGCAAATAATACATGATTTGGCTGATCATTTTCCATTTAAACGGAACTTTAATGTAATTAATGGTTTTTAATATTATTTATGCTGATTGAACACTTACTCATTATCTAATCAATTAGCAGATCGCCAAAATTTTTGCAGAAAGATTTCCGTAGCTGATGCATTTGGTAGTTTTTTTCAACGTCGCTGTTTTTGAAGCCGAAGACTACGTCATAATGTTTCTCAACTTTTACCATGTAAACAAAATATCGCCAATCAAAGAATCTTTAAAAGACTTTTTTTACTGTGTTAAATAATCCAGCAACTAAATTAGGCAAATCCATAAACAGCACAAAAACTTCCATTAATTTTCCTTTTTGCACAATGTCAAACAATCGCCAAGTTTTACTACTTATTTTGGAAACATTTCGGATGAAACTCTTTAGCGCCATTTTATGGCGACCAAAAGTATCTCAGCACCTGGCGATAATATCTCAACGAAAATTAATATCATACCGTTTTACAAAGTAAGGAAAGAAGGGGGGAGCGTCATCGAAGGTATCCCAAAACGATTCAAGCAAATTCGGTAAAATCGCACCAAGAGCCCACAATGATTTAAATTTCCCAAAATAACTAAAGCAAGTATAAGGGAATTACGAGCGCGGCTATATTTTTCTTAAACCTTTGTACTTCAATAGCCATACAGAGAAGGTTTTAGACTCCATGTTAAAAAAAAAGTATCAAGAGATTAATCTTTTTAAACACGAGAAGATTCATTTCATGTTTTGGAAATTTGTATATGCTTAAATATAGTGCTTTCATTTCTAAATCAATACTACTTCGTTCTTTATACTTATTGCTAAAGCAAGTAACGATTTTTTCTCATAATTATTACTGACCCAGGCAGCGCCGGGTATTTTTGCTAGTAGTAAAATAAAAATATAAAGTATCTGCGCAAAAAACTCAAAACTCAAGTATGAAAACCAATACACTGTGGGCAGACAATATTTTTAGTAAGACTTTTGCTTTTAATCACATATTCATGGAAACAAAAGGTGAACTTTTTTCATTAATTTATCACCTATTTTGAAGACAATCCATGTAAAATATTCATATTAATTAACAATTGTCAGTCGATTCACATATGTATCGCAAATGTATCCGCACAGTAGCAAATGCATCTGCTCATATCTATGTTACCTATTCGCAACTCCAGAGTTCGAATACGCTACCTTGCAGTAATTAATAATACTAAAGAAAAAGGTAAAACATTCCATTACACGTGTTTTCTTTGGGGTAAATTACAGGCTTCAGACAGTTTGTGGTGTAATGCAATTTCAGAAGAATAGAAAAAAAAGCTTCCCACAAACACGATGAAAAGTTACTGTTATTCACTAAGCGTCAAAGAAAGTTATAAGTCACGGCATGCGTTTGTTTTACCTTTTTCATCCGCCATTACACGGTGGCTGCAGTGTCCCCTATAGTTTGTTGGAGTTGCGAATATCTATGTACTCAAGTACTGCAAAGAGTTACTTGTGTATTATTCTGAGTTTTAAGGTTAACAGAGTTTGAAAAGCCTTTGCTAAGTAAATATCGGTTGGCATGTATTAGACACGTACATAAAATCACGACAATGAACACGAGGCATTCTTTTAAACTTGTGGTTTTTCATTTAAATTAAAACCATTGAAATATTTGCTTCAAATTCTCTGAGCATAAATATATCTTTCAATATGGATACAATAGATTCGCCTCAAAATTCCACACTGATTACAAAATTATATGCCAAAGGATCTGCCAGTGATGCATCAATGCCTAAAAAGTCGAACGCCCCTAAAAATGAACTGAGAACAAATGCAGTTGGTAAATTTGCACTCAACGCCATCAACGAACTTCATGCACAGGAAGGATCATCACTGCAAGACATTAAGGGCACTTTAGCGTCCAAACATAGTCTGGATGTCAATGAACAGGCTCATGATATCTTCATGTTTCTCAAAGACGGAGTCAAATCTGGACTTTTAACCTTGACGGAAGGCAAGTACAAGATTGCAGAAAGAGCTAGACGCAGAAGTAGAAGATCTGGAAGAAGACGTAGAACATCGGGGGGACGGAAAAAATCGAGATCCAGAAGATCAGGAGGAAGGAGAAGGTCGAGGTCCAGAAGACGACGTTCTTCTGGCCGTCGGAAAGCGTCTGGACGCCGTCGTTCTACCAGAAGACGAAGATCGAGGAAACATAAGCATATCCCCGGCGATGAATGCGATATGTGATAGAATGCTTGCCCAAAATCTCATCTCATTGAAATGAAAATTGGATACGGAACAGTCAGGCCAGTTCGAATCAGATTTCAACTAAGGGAGGGAAAAAACCTGCATACTTTTAAACTCACATCTGCATATAAAACTTTGAATATTTGATAATCTTGTTGAAGCTTGAAATTTATAAATCTAAAATTGTGTATCATACAATAAATGTCTTTTATCTGAGCTTATATTTAAATTTTTAGAGTAAGATACTTTATTTTTTCTTGGGAAGATTTCGTTTGTAAAAAGTTTGGCGATCTTTATTCATTGGTGGCAAATTTTTGGTTGATTCTTTTAGGTTTTATGCTTGTTCGCCGAAAGCAATTGGTGCAAAATTTTAGCACCAATGCCTACGTAAGAAATACGAATATTGGGAAAAGATCTATTTGCATAAGGGTACCACAAAGGGAACCGGTTACCGAAATAAAATTATTCCAGCCAAAATTTAACAATAGCGCCAAACTCCCATTTATCGAAATCTTTCTCTTTTTTATGCACTTTTATAAAACTTGGCCTGATTGTCACGGAAAAATCTGAGGCCTGCTTTGCTTATATCTCAGCAACTAGACAGCTTAGAGACTTCGAGATTTTACTAAATGATTTGCTTAATCTTAAGGTACATCTTATTGCTTAAAATTAAATTCTAAAATAAAATTATTATTTCGGTTAGGATGGATAACAGCAAATTTCAAGTAATTTCCTCAATACATGTTTAAATAAAAAAAAACCATTGTTACAAATTTTGTTGCCCTACAACAGCAATATTAATAGTAATCATAATAAAAATTTTGAATCGAGGCTTCTTTGGAGCAGGCATGAAAATTATGAACTATCATCGCTTTCTTAGGATTTTTATCCTCATCTATGCCAATAACTGAAAATGGGGCTAAGTAAAGACAAATATTAGAATCTTTGTCACGAGTAACTTGTACGTTGTAAAATATAAATTAGTTTCACAAACCTTTAATATTTAAATGGCTCTAATTAAATTAGCACACAAACGAATCCTAAAGAAGAACAAGGATTAATTTTTAGTGCCAAATGCTTAAAGTTTTAGACACGTATATAGTTTTTTTCCCTTTAATATGTAGCACTTATATAAAAAAGAGGTGAAATTTCGTGATAGTAACATTGTTCTATTTCTGAAATACATTTACACTAAGAAGAATAAAATAATAGAATTTTTTTAAAATACTAAACAGTTTTCATAATGCACTCAAAGAAACATACGAAATTGGCAAACAAATTAGCATTGCTAAAAAAGTTGTTGCCATTTTTTATCCTTGGGGGGGGGGGGGGGGGATGGCTAGAACGTGGAACAGTTGGCGAGTTTTTAATGCGTTTTGCAAAACTAGCCAAAACAAAACGTGTATGTGCTTGTCCAACGTTACCCACCAAATCAATATTACTGAAATTTGAATTTTCATATTTCATTTTTAAACAAAACAAACCATTAAGCAAGATTTGAAGTTACATTGAAATTAAAAACATATCGCCAAATATTTAAACTGAACCATTTAAACAAGACCGCCCAATTAAGAAATAAAAAAAAAGTTTTAGCTGACATAAAAAAAGTCTGCTGAAGTATAAAATTAAAGTATGAGAACGAAAATGGCAAAGCTCTTTCAGTGACGGAAATTCACTTAGCAATATGGCATCATGTATGATAAGTCTGCTCTCTGCATACTTTATTTTTACTTTTCATGTTAGTTAATGTTTTGTTTTCCTGCATTTGGGGGATAATTTTATATTTTAAAGACTTAATTTAATTATATTTGATACATATTTTCTTTATTAATAAAAACTTCTTGTCATGTTTAATATCCGGCTAATCTTGTTTTTGTATTAAGTGGATTGTTGAGCAATCACGAATTGTTTATTGTCCTCACTTGATCAAAGTTTACATTGCTCTGATTTTTATGATTGCCATGACGACGAGAATAAGCTAACACGTTGTTTTAATATTTATTAAGATGACAAATTTGCGTCACCATGGTCGCAAATCGTGTACGTTCATTCAAGGCTTAAATTAAGCAGATTTTGCATTTAAAAAAGGGTGGGGGTGTACAATTACGCTTTTTCAGGTAAAACATCAACATAGATGAACTTAAAAAGCGAAACTTAATCTAAATACAAAATTTCCAGATTACTATCTCTTGGTGATTTCAACACCGGTATACCGAATATCGGTATTTCGAGTAATTTTTCAATTTCGTAATACCGGTATTTGCTGAGGTAAAATACCGGTACTGCCGGTTCTAGCTAAAAATAGTAAATAGTTTCAATTAAAGAATTTTCAATTTATCCTTATTATAATATCTACTTGTATTTTAAATGTATATTTCTTTTTCCATGATACAGAACCAAAGTCAATCAAGTGATGTAAAAATTTGGCTTCAAAAGCACAACTAATAAGATATCATTCAACAAAAGTAGCAGAAAGATTGAAATAATTATCAATATTTGATGGAGAGATGAATTGCCTTTTCGTGCGCTTTTGTGCACCATGTTTTTATTTTCTCTATTTTCCTGATCAATCACTTTCTCTTTTGTGAAAGTTAATTTCTAGTATAATTTTGAATACATGATCCTATGAACAATTTATTAAGCTTAGCGACAACTCAACAGATGCATTATGTTTTTTACTACTATTGATTTTTTATTATGACACTCGTTCCTTCATTTTACATTTGTTCACAATACGTTTTCATAAATAACTAAATTTTTATACAAAATTATGAAATATGGCAACAAAACAATACGCAACTCCAGAACTCGAATACGCTACCTTGCGGTGATTAACAATACTAAAGAAAAAGGTAAAACATTCCATTCCACGTGTTTTCTTTGGGGTAAATTACAGGCTTCGAACAGTTTGTGATGTAATGTAATTTCAGAAGAATAGAAAAGATAGCTTCGCACAAACACGATGAAAAAATACTGTCATTCACTAAGCGTGAAACAAAGTTATAAGTTACGGCATCTGTTTGTTTTATTTTTTTCATCCGCCATTAGACAGGGGCTGCAGCGGCCCCTATAGTTTATTGGAGCTGCGAATATGTTTTAAGCTTTTTTTGAGAAATTTCAAATACTAGTATTCATACCGGTATTTCGGTATCGTGTTTTAAAAATACCGAGTACCGGTATTGAATTTTTCGGTCCGGTATTGCAACCCATACTAATTCCCAACACTTAAGATTTATAAGAAATAAACGTTATACGCTTAGAGCAGGAATTAAAATAGAGGGAGCAAGTCCAATCATCGGCAAAAACTGACCCTAAGACCCCAAGTCACGTGATTCAACAACGACGAATGGTTGGCACGTTTTGCGTGAAACAAGTGAAAGAAACCTGATTTCTTCCAATGCTTTGCTTTAAAATCAATCACGTGACTTCTGGTCTTTGTTTCATGAATGAAAGTCTTCACTTCCTCCATTTTATCTCTTCTCAATGGTTATACGCTTTTCGTAATTTTTATAGTAACTGTACTGGTGGATATCGGTCATAAAATCTTTATTGCCTCATCCTATAATCACCATTTCTTTATTTATTATTTTTTTTTATTATTATTTATATGCCTCGTTTTACCTATTCTAGAAAATCATCAGTTATAATAAGACGGGTACAAATTTCTTGGTCATTTCCATTCCATTTCATCAGTAGAAACAAACAACTTAACAAGTAGAGTCCTATCGCTATTTGCAACTCCAGAGCTCGAATACGCTACCTTGCGGTGATTAGTAATACTAAAGAAAAAGGTAAAACATTCCATTCCACGTGCTTTCTTTGGGAGTAAATTACAAGCTTCAGACAGTTTGTTGTGTAATGTAATTTCAGAAGAATACATAGAAAAGAAAGCCCCCCACAATCACGTTAAAAAATCGCTGTCATTCACTAAGCGTCAAAGCAAGTTATAAGTTACGGCATGAGTTTGTTTTACCTTTTTCATCCGCCATTAGACAATGGCTGCAGCGCCCCCTATAGTTTATTGGAGCTGCGAATTCGTGATTACGGGAAACATAAGTCAAAGCGTCGAATTTCAAATGAATGCTGGATGCTAGACGTTCATCTGTTTCTTACTTCTAATGGCTTTATTTAATTAATTGGAGGATTAGTTTTCCTTTTAATGTAACCTTTAATTTTGTTTCAATGCTCGTTTAAGATTCAATTTCAAGGGTAAAATGATGCACGGTGTCGGCAATCAAGTGGTTACTGATACGCGAAGGTCTCCACAAAAGTTTAGTTTAAATATATTTTGATGGAAACAAACAATTTTCATAAGTTATTTGAAAAAAAACTTTTTTAAACCCCAGGTTTTTAACGTATCGTAACACGTAAATCTTTTCGAAGTTATTATTTCAAGTTTATTTTGGAGGCATAACATAAATTACATATCTCATGTATTTAATAGCAGACAGATCACAGATAACAGTATGAATTTATGGTGTTATAGTCACATGTCAAATTCGTAAAATGGATAATTGCATTGTGTATTGAATCCAATATCGAACAATAATTGCCGAGCTTTGTCGTTGGAAAATGGTCATAATTAACATAACACCTCCGTTGTAATTAGCGCATTCGGACAACGATTCTAACTGATAGTGCTTCAATGTGACCTAATATTTTAAAGTCTTGAATATTGCCGGATCTTTGCCGAGGCTGGGTAAATCTTGGAACTGCCACTCCTACCCATATTCCTCACAATTTTTACATTAAGTTCCAAAAAAAAAAAAAAAACCACACAGAAATAGGTTGATTTGCCGTCCTCTTAAAGTTATCGCCCAGAGCGCATACAAACAACCTTTACTCAGCCCTCAACTAGGGACCTTGTAATAGTTTTGGGACTCATAATTGGCCAGTCGACGCAAATGCACCGGTTATGTTTTTTTTCTCATCCAACGCATTTGAACAAATTTTGTTCCTCAGAATTTCTGAATTCACGTTTAAATGCTTTTACTTCTCATTCACTCCCTTCAAATATTGTGTTTTCTCTCTTTTTTTTAATAAAAGATCTCTTTTCGAAATGAAAAAATAATAAGAGCAAGCAAAACAAGCTGTAAAAGAGATGGCTGACGTCTTTAAATGGTCGCTACACACTAGTGACGGGCATAATCGAGATCTTTTGATAATCGAGATCTCGGGAATCGAGTACTTCTGATAATCGAGTGATTGATAATCGAGATCTTTTTAAGTCGATCTCTCGAGTGATTGATAATCGAGATCTTTTGAAATCGAGAACTCGAGCGATTGACTTCTCGAGATCTTCCGAATCGAGTACTCGAGCGATTGACTTCTCGAGATCTTCCGAATCGAGTACTTGAGTGATTGACTTCTCGAGATCTTTGAAATCGAGTACTCGAGCGATTGACTTCTCGAGATCATTTGAATCGAGTACTCGAGCGATTGACTTCTCGAGATCTTTTGAATCGAGATCTCGAGATGTTTTAAATCGAGATCTCGAGATGTTTCAAATCGAGATCTCGAGACTTTTGAATCGAGTACTCGAGTAGTTCATTTTCTGAGCTTTTCCAAAATTGAGTTGACTGCTACGGGGGTGCCCACTAAGAGGGAGTGGGGCATGGCGCAGTCTGTGCAACTAAAATTTTTAGAGCCAGTTTTTTGAGAGGGTTTTTGTAATATCATTTTCGAAAGGGGGGAGGGGATCCATGGCGCAGCCTGCGAAACCGAAATTTTTAGAACCGTTTTTTTTTAGATTTTTTTTTTTTAATCTCATTTCGGGAGGGGGGGGGGAGCTCTTTCTAGACGGATGCTCCGTAACATTTGAGATGGTGCGCCATCGCCCTGCGAAAAAGGGGAGGTGGACTCCCTTGACTTCAGTTGAATTCCCGAGTTGTTTTGGCAGGAGTGCGCTCGAGATAGGAATGTGACATTTAGCCTACCATTTAGGAATATAATAAGGTGTGAACCCTCCTGGCTTTTAGAAGTTTTAGGTTAAGTTGAGGGGGGTATTGACACCCCCCTTTTAGAAGGGAAATCAATACCACTCCCCCCCCCCAAATTCCATGAAAAATTCTAGTTTTTACGTTTAAGTGGGTCTAGTTTTTTGTTGTTTTCCGATAAAATTAGCAGATACACCTTTTGTCCCCTTACCCTCCGGTAAAGTTCGAAATGCAAGCTTGTTTTAGGGGGTCGATTCGATAGATTTTAGTCTTCATTTTGGGGGTCGCAATCCTTGAGGGATGCAGGTTCGACTAGATTCCCTGTTAGCTTGTCAGAAACTAGGAGTTCGGCATTTGGGCGACTGAGTGATTTATTCGAACGGTTATGCATTTAAACTAATGATTTTCAGTTATCAGGTGATTATTTCGAATGGTTTCGGACTCTCAAACACGAAGTTAATAATGTAAACAAGTAGGGGAATAGTTGCTCTGCGCAAAAGTACCCATTCTTTCCTAGTTTATAGCTTTGCTTTTTTTTTTTAATGTTCTTGTTGAGAGTAGTTGAGTATATTTATCTGATTAATAGATGAGGAGGGAGGGTAAAATATTTCTGATTGCGTTTTCCAGAGGATTGGGATTCCCGACGCATTGAAAAGTGTACAAGTGTGGCTTGAAGTTCATGATTATTTTTTTTCTTTCTTGATCCGCTCTTTTTTATTTTTATTTTTCATTCGTCGACTTTAGCAATATGCAATAACAGTAAAAGTGTTGGGAGTGAAGTTGAAATGTTTCTGAGTGCATTAAAAAGAAATATTGAAGTTTGTCGTGTGGGATTAATTTTAGCTTCCACTCTTCGGCCCAATTTTTAAATAAAAATTACATTTTATACAAATTGTTTTTTTTTTTTTTTTTTGAAATTCCATACGCAAGATATTTGTGACTTCTTGTGTGCGTAGCATTTATTTTCGCGTGGGTAGTTAAATTTAAGTATTTTGCTTGTTTTACTCGCTTCAGTTTATGTTATATTCCTTATAGTTTCGTAAATGTTGATTAGTATATTATTTACTCAACTTAAAAATTTTCAATCAATTAATGTGCTGATTTTATGTTTTTTTTTTTTTTTGTAAAGTTGAGGCAAAACTGCTGAAAATGCTTAGGCTCGCAACAGTCTATTTCGGAACTTAAGGTTACGTAGCTACGTTTCATTTTCCGTGCGCTGGTCCTCAAATAGGTTAAAATTGATTGTCAAGTTTCTTTAAAAAGCAAATTACGTATTCGGTTTTCAAATCATCCGAGATGCTCGATAACCGAGCATTCCACAACAAACAATATATTATACAAGAGAGAGAGAGCGCGGGGGAGGGGGGTAAATGGCGCAGACCGCGCCATTGAAGTTTTGAAGAGGAGAGGGTAACTTAAGCGGGCTTTAATTTAATTTAGGGGGTTCAACGTTGCATTTGAGGGATGAGTGTCAACGTCAGGGGGGGGGGGGCAAAACTGAATTATAAACACCTTGCATTTAAACATTTCATAAACGTTTTAACATGGCTGTCACAGCGTTAACAATCGCTTTAAAACGTTTACTCAACGAAGTGTGTACTGTACTCTGCACAGTACAACTCTCTATACATACTATAATACATATATACTATGTATTATATATATATAGTATAATATATATATAGTATAATATAATATAATATATAATATAAATAATATACTATAATACAAGTACAACTCTCTGAGTAACCCCATTAGAAAAAAAGCAGAAGCAAATATTTGATTCAATAACTTTATAGAATGACAGGGGTGACACATTTGAGAAGCAATTATTTGATTCTAAAACCTTATAGAATGACAGGGGTGTCCGTCCGTCCCCTGTGCTAGCTTTTTATGACAATCCCCCCTCCCCCAAGAAACGATAATCCGAAAAAGGGCT
Organism: Uloborus diversus; assembly: GCF_026930045.1. Lineage (NCBI taxonomy): Eukaryota > Metazoa > Arthropoda > Arachnida > Araneae > Uloboridae > Uloborus > Uloborus diversus. The sequence goes on along the minus strand of NC_072739.1, from coordinate 85,005,845 downwards.
AAGACTACATTAAATTTTCAATTACACGGTTTGTACCATACCGGTCAAGGGCGCCCATATGCAAAATTTTAAGGGGCGGGGGCCTCAGATATTTTCCCCATGGTTTAATAGGATATTTTCCCCATAGAAACCGATTTCAGTACAGATTAGAGTTATTAAAATTTGACATTTTTAATAACTTATTGATTAATTGCCGGAAAAGAAATGATTTTACATTTTTGCAAAAAAAAAAAGGAAAAAGTACTAAAAGCAAGGATGTCCTAATTTCAAAGAAGGGGGAGGGGGCTTGAGCCCCCACTTTACCCCCCCCCCTATATGGAAGCCCTTGATACCGGTTTAATATATTTTTAAGTTTAGCAACTCTCAAGTTTAAACCTGCTAGTGCCGCCCAACGACTTGCCCATATTATCATTATCCCTCACTTTTTAATAAAAATTGTACATATGTATGTATTTAATCTTAATAACTGTCAAGTTCAAAACAGTATGGAAAGCGTTTCTCTATCCTTTGCTTCACGATTTCACCACCGGATCACACCAGGGGCGGATACAGAAAACCATTTGAAGGGGGGTGGGGGTCATGCTGAAGAAAGCCCTCCCCCATGAACGAAATTCCCGTTTTAAGTACGAAAAAATTCTGAAACTTTTTTGGGGGTCAATAAAAAGCCCCAAATCGGTCAGGAATAAAGCACATAATTGGGGATAAACGTTGCAAATTAATTTCATAAGCAATAAAACAAAGTAGTAGTTCAAATATTTTCTTTGAAAAATAATCAATGTATTGAAAAGATATGATACTGTCATCGCTTGCATTTTATGCATAAATTATTTGAACACAATGTGTACGGATACTATTCTCGAGAGTTCAGGGGGGGGGGATCAGGACCCCCACGACCCTCCATTGTATCCGCCACTCACACAACACATGCCCCTCCGTAAATCTGCTCATATGATAATTAACAATTTTCGTTCTAAAAATATCGTTCGAATTAAGGAATCTCTCAATTATCGAAAATTCGAAGCCGAACATTCAACTATTACCCCATTCGAATAAAGCAAGAGAAAAACAATCATTCGATTTTAAAAATCATTCCAAATCTATCCATTTCAAGAGCAAATAGCACCACCTATGAAGCTCTTCCCCCAAGAGCAATACCCCCAAAAGAGACAAAATCCCCTAAAAATTACAATCCCGCAGTTTACGTCAAAACTCCCCCCCCCCTCCCCTCTTATTTGCACCCATAGGAATGAATTACACGAGAAGTTAACCACTTGTTTTATTAAGAAATAACTAAGTACCTTTGTGCCGAGAAGTAACATGAAATAACAAACGTTTTGTATCCCAAATATACAGAGTACTGCAGAAACGTGTTTTGGAGTTTTAAGGTACCCTTTTTTCAACAAAATAGTAAGCTTTTACATATAAGGGGCCATTCCTTTGTTACATATGGATGATTTTGGCCATTTTTGACCCCTTCCCCCCATGTAAGGGTACGTAAGGTTTTTCAAACCCCTCCCCCTATTCTTACGTAAGATTCCATTTCGTTTTTAGAAATAATGAAATAACTAATCTAATATCACTGGAATCGAAATTTAATTCACTATTATTAAATTAAACCTTTTTGCGTGAAGAAATATTTACTAAAAAGTTGGAATCTAGACTGAATGTGTTTTCGACATTTTTTTGTATATGATGCGATAGTAGTTTAAAATAAAACATGCCATACATAGTGCAATTCTTTTATTGTGTTTTACATAATTAATTCTTCGTAAAACAAATAAAAAAGTCATCCTAATACGTTTTTATTTTCCAGACGCAAATGAAACATCGGCTTGGAAAATACTGCTTAAGAATGCGTTTGAACTTCTCTCCCCCCCAAAGTATGCAGACATTTTTCCACCCCCACCCCCACGGGACCCTTACGTAATTAATGAATGGTCCGTAAAGACATCCAATAATGTCCTTACATCCACAATCTCACTATTTTGCGTTGAAAAAAGGGTTCCTTGAAACCCCGAAACACGTGTCTGCAGTGATCTGTATATTTGGGCTCTAAAACGTTTGTTATTGCCTATTACACTTGTATCATTACCCAATCGTATAGTCGAAGGTGAACGTAAGGGGGAAGACGTCCCCTCAGGTTTTCAACTTAAGTATTCCCCCTTTTTACCTGAACTATAATTTTAATGCCTCTCAAGTTAGAACCTTATATAAGCGCCTCCAACCTTTACTTCCACCACCGGGAGACACAACACATGTCTCCCACTGACCCGTCCATGTGTTTATTCATTAACACCTTTCGCTCAAAACATATCATTAGACTACCAAGCATCCCTAAAGAATCATATGATAATCAAGCATTCAACAGTATACACATTCGATTATAACACACTATTCGAATGAAACATTCGAAAGGCAATTATTTGATTGTAATACCATTTAGATCGCAAGGGGATCTATTCCCCAAGTGTGCAGGCACACTTTTTAAAATTAGGGATCCTCTCTCCCCCTCAAGAAGGACACTCCCTAAAAAAGTCTAACGTCCATTAGGAATTTCAATGGCTCAGTCTGCGCAATGACCCACCTCCCCTGTGGGTTCCTCAGCGCAGCCCGTCTTTCTGGGGGAAGGGTTAAAAGATTTCAATGCAAATTTTTTCGGAAGACAGAAAAAAACCATGCTCATTCATAAGTAAAATCATTAAATTTTCAAAGTCAGCCCTTTGACCGCCTAAATGACGGATCCGCCCCTGCAACTAAAACACTTCAGAAGCAAGGGTGCTCACCCGCCCTGAGGTCAAGCCCCCCCCCCTCAATATCGCAGAGACCTCCCCCCAACAAATGAGAAAAATACCCCTTAAAACATCCCCCCTAAAAATGTCAATAGCACAGTCTGCGCCATGACCCCCCCCCCCTCCATAGGTGGGCACCCTTGTCAGAAGTCAACTATATTGAGAGGTTCATTCGATTATCAAATCGATCGAAGAATAACACTGCTCGAGTGATTGACATCTTGAGAACTCAAGATCTCGAGAACTCAATATCTAGAGAACTCAACATCTCGAGAACTCAACATCTCGAGAAGTTCAAAGCGAGAACTCGAGCAGTTGATCGCTCGAGAACTCGGAAAGTGACAATCGAGAACTCGAGCAGTTGATCGCTCGAGTTCTCAGAAAGTGATAATCGAGAACTCGAGAAGTTCATCGCTCGAGAACTCGAGAAGTGATAATCGAGAACTCGAGATACGATAATCGAGAACTCGTGGTAATCGAGTTCTCGAATGATCTTGAATAATCGAGTGATTCGATTATGAGAACTCGATTATGCCCATCACTACTACACACACACAATCAGCAGTCTCCTAATTTTTACATGGTCTCTAGCAGTGTAAAGGATGTCTATATGCGCCCGTTTCCCAAGCTTGCTCAGTGCAACGAAGAGCCAAGGAAGGCCCTTTGTCTGTTTGGTAACCAGCATAGGCGGATTTTGGACTTAGTTCCTGGGAGTGGCAGTTTTTTTTTTTTTTTTTGAGCAACATTAGTTACAATCAGGGCCGGCAGGATTTAGACTTGTAGTTGTCTCGAAAACTTTTCTGTCGGCGAGGAGAAAGACCATTTTTTAAATGCCCCCCACCTCATGTTAATTGTTTTGTTCTTGCAATACATAAGGCCTTGTTTTATTCTGTTGTATGTCGTTTTTTACTAATGTGTGGGCATGTTGTCCTTTTTGAACATTGATCTTTTAAGAAAGGGAATGGTATCAAGAGAGTGTTAAAGGGCTCCCTTTAATGTGGGATATAGAACATCTCCAATTTTAGGGAGTCCAATTTTAGGGGGTGGTTTTTCTACTGGAGGAAATTTTCTGAAAGAAATATAAAATTCTGCGTTTTGAAGCGATATAAGGGGTAATTGGACTGAGAAAAAATCTCAGGAAAAAATAAGCAGATAAGATTTTAAAAAGTTATATGTTCCTTTACAAATAAAGATAATACGAAGTAAAAATAGTTTTTTTTTGTTTTAGCCTTTAGTTTGTTAAAATAATCATTGATTATTTAAACAAATTGCAATTACAGCAGCTAAGGAGTCATTCATTAATTACGTAAGGATGATTTTGGCAATTTTTGCCCCCCCCCCCTCCCATTCTTACGTAAGATACCATTTCGTTCTTCAAAACAAAAAAATGTTGTTAGAAAAGGATCAGTTACGGTAAAACTCTCAGTTTGACAAAATAAAAGTTTTTTTTTTTCAAATATATTTTATGATGTGATACTAATTAAAAATAAAACATGCCATGAATAGTGCGATTCTTTAATTATATTTTATAATATTCATTCTTCGTAAATAAAAAAAAAGTGAAAAACAGCTCATCCTAGTACGTTTTTTACCTTCCAGAAGAAAATGAAATATGATCTCTTCCAAACCACTTGACCGCGCGATTTCTAACATAAAATATCGACTTCGAAAATATTACGTATATAAGAATGGGTTTAACCACTCCCTTCCCCCAAAGTAAGGCTTTTTTAGATATTTTTGTCCTACCCCTCCCCCTCGAGATCCTTACGTAATTAATGAATGGCCCCTAAATGCATAGCTCGTTTAGCCTATATTTTCACTTATATACTTGTCCTACTGGTTTTCAGTTCAAAATAGTAGTCACTTTAGATGCATTTTTAGTACCCCAGTGAGTTTTGCTATTCGCATTTAATGTACGTTCGGTTTTTTTGTTCTTTTTTTCTCTCTCTTCTCCATCAGAAAAGGGCATTCGCTATTTTCTTCATTTTCACTTCTAAACTATTCGAAAAAGAAAAAAAGGGAAAAAAGTCATGATTTTTGTTTTAAGATTTGGGAAAGTGTGTTGTTACATAAAATCCTCCCAAAACTTGGGGGCATTGCCCCTATGCCCCCCATAAATCCGCCAATGTAGCCGGGCCCCCCTTCCCTCATAAAACTAAAGAAATTTATACTTAATTCGCAGGGGCGGATTTAGACTAAACGGGGCCTAAGCTATTTCAGGTGTGGGACTCCTTTTGTAGTACGAACAACTTTTTTTTGTCGGTGGCGAAAGAGGCAATTTTTAAAATGTTCGTTTTCACTATGTGTTGTTTCGTTTTTTAAATGTTGGCTGCTGTCCTTAGAGGTATGTATTGTCCTTAGAGGGAGGCTACATGGCATCAAGAGAGTGATGCAGGGGCGGATCCAGGAATTTTTGTGAGGGGGTCAATTTTCAACGGTCAGCGTTATGTATACTGCGCAAAAAAGTATCTATCAGGACCGTTTCCATGAACACATTCGACCCCTGAAAAAAACCTGCTTTTCACCGCGTTCCGGTTATTTGCGGGGTACATGCAGATTTTTTCTCCTCCTGCTTGCTTCTGGGAGCAAAGCGGAATTTTTCCCAGAATGCATTACGCGAAACAAGTTCGTCTACTAGCCGCTAAGGATGCTGGGTAAAAACAGATTTCTGTGGCACAATGAAAAACCTCTTTTTACATGGAAACGGGGAATTTTTCAGTCAGTTTTTTCCAGAGCCAGAGTGGGGATTTACCGGGTCGAAAAGTGTGTTGTGAACGCGGCTATTGAGCAGAGATGCCCATCCCTGCGAAGGGGGGAGGAACCCCTTTATATGCTGCAGAGCCTCCCCCCACTCCTAAATGAAATCAAAACCCTTTCAAATTAAATCCTTTCCCCTAAATTTTTTAATGACGCAGCATCCGTCCTGAATCACATTCCCTCTAATTTTCATCAAAAATCATATTTCTTTACAAGCTAGTCATATTACAGTAAGCTTTAACTATATGAGATTACAGTCATAAAATAGTTGGGAAAAGCACACATTACATGTGCTTTAAGGTGGAAGAGTGCTCTGAAAAAAGTCAAACTCCTTAGAGATGATTGTTCTTTTAAAAAATGAACAAAAAACTCAAAAATGTGAACAACCCCAGTCAATCCTTTGAATTATGATGTTCTATTTTTTTTTTCTTATCTAAAAATTTGAGGTTAAATACAATCACAATAAAATTCTTATCACAGGAGGGTCAGCTGACCCTTTGACCCTCCCCTGAATCCGCCCTTGGAGTGATGCAAAGCTCCCTTTAAGTGGGGTGTAGAGTATTCTCAGTTTCAGGGGGACCAAGGGTTTCTCCCTGGGGGAAATTTTGAAAAATAGATATAAAGTTCTGTATTTTGAAACCTTACAAGGGGTAATATTAACTACAAAACTACCAAGAAAAAAAAAAGGCAAAATATACTTTTTTAAAGTTATGTAGGAGAAAGGGGCACATGTGAGCACGGGGTACATGTGAAGATGGTATGTTTTACTAGAATAACGTCAAGCAAAAAATCTTGAAAAATTCTCAAGTAATGGCAGTACCAGTTCTATTTTTTGACCAAACTTTTACAGCAATGAACCAGTTTATGTTCCTGTGGTGACAACATCTTTGTTTTAGCAGATGCTGATATAATTTTATCAGTCTTTACGTAAACACATATTTTAAACTAACTAATAAGCTAAACTTAATGATTGCAAACCATTACGTACATTCAAGTAAATTTACGACAATGTTTAAATTTTTAAACTAAATTAAGGATTTATTTTTGAAAATTAGCTCTAAGGTAGATGACGGGGCACTTGTGAACACAACATGTTGGGGCACATGTGAACAGTTCTCATATCCTCTCCGTAATATAAATATTAGTGTAGGATTATTGTACGGGAAAGATAATTTATAAGATAACTATTTATAATTACTATTTTGCTACAATTTGTTGGCAAGTTCATTGTTAATTAGAATTATTATACATTATTATTTATCAATTATTTACTTATTTTATTATTTTTTAAAATTTTTAGTTTTTTTTTTGTTACTAAATAGTCGGCCAACAATTTAGTGTTACATAATATTTACAAGAAAAGGAAAGACAAAATATTTCCCTTTAATTAAAAACTTAAGTTTTAAATAATTTTAAAATTCATCATCATATATGTATGAAGCTTAAACGCACTATATATCAAGAATAAACTTTGCATAATAATATATATTTTGTACTGTTTAGTCTTGTAAATTTTCTTCTTGTCGATTCACTAATTAAAACATGCTACGTAACTTTAAAATTTGATAATGAGCAGGGTTATACAGTTCGAAAAAAAATATTTTCTAATTTACAGTTACTGTACAGTTTAAATTGAAACTGGTATAGTAGAGGTTACAAACTCTTCAATGTATTTCGTATATACGCATATGTTTTATATAAAAGAGTTTTTCGTTGAAATATGATTCTTTTCCTGCATTTTTCAATCGTATTCATATGTGTCCTAGGCTTGTTCACATGTGACCCCTATAGGGGCACATGTAAACAGTTGAAGACATTTTTAAAAAATTTTATGAAGTAAAAAAATAGTTTTCTTGAAAAATCTGAAAAAAGTCCAGGGCACAAAGAAAAGACTATTTAATCACGGGGACACATTTTCCCCGAAAAATTGATAATATTTTTTGAGAAATTAAGAAAAGAAAAAAAATTGTTCACATGTACCCCCTTTTCCCTACGCATTTGAAAATTAAGATACAATACAAATACAAATACAAATGTGACGACCAGCAACAGGCTCTGGGCTCAGCTAGGCTGGTCCTAGTCAATTAATTAGTCCCCAATGAAGATCAATGGCCCTCTTAAAGCTAACCACTCCCTTGCTCATTACCGCCTCTTCCGGTAAGCTATTCCAAGTGCCCACGACCCTGCTAAAGTAGTAGTTTTTCCTGATTTCCAAGTTAGCCTGAGATTTAAATAGCTTAAAACAATGACCCCTTGTCCTGCTTTCCCCGCAAAAATTTAATCCATTTACATCTTTCATACACAGTCAAAATTATTTTTTATTCGACAAATCAGTGACAGCTGTCCACAGAGAAAAAGAGCGAGGGAGAAGAAAAGAGAATGAACTGTTACTTACTCAACTTCGATTTTCGGTACAATTAGTCCGGAACAATGAGTTTTCGGGGCAATTAGTCCCATTTAATTTTGACACAGGGGTGCCCCCTGAGGCCAAGGGCACCCCCCTCAATTTCGCGGAGACCCCCAAAAGCAAGAGCCCACCAAATAGGGAAAACACCCCTCAAAACATCCCCCTTTAAACATTTCAATGGTGCAGTCTGCGCCGTGCGCCATTACCCTCCCCCCCCTAGGTGGACACCCATGTTTGACGTAGAAAAGGGCTAAAACTACCCATATCTCCTTAGAAATTTCTACATATCCCCCCTCCCCCTGTCTTTCTTTTCCAATTACGCCTCTGCCTTAGAGCAGAGATGCCAGCACTCCAGGGACGATGGCGCTCTCTCCATCAAATGCTACGGAACGCTCCCCCCCCCCCCCCTCCCCAAAGAACAAGTTCCTCCGAAACGAGATCAAAAGACCTTTAAAATTAACTCGTTTAAAACTTTTAGTGGCGCAGACTGTGCCATGACCCACTCGATTTTTGAACTTTTCCACTAAAGTTTATGGGTCATTCTCCAGAAAACGTAACTTTTGAATGCAAATATTTTTCAGTTTCGAAACCTTTTTTTTTTTTTTTTTCATTCTTACATGAAAGTGGTACCTATTAGAAGTAACCATAAACAATGACCCAGCTAAGTTCCAATTATTTTACTCATAAATTAAAAAAAAAAGAAGCCTTATTCACGAAAAAGAAAAAGAACTTTTAATATTTAAAAATCGAGACCAATTTAATATCGAAGTAGTTATTTTGTTAATTGTGCAAACAAACAGCTATTTTAATGATTAGTGGTAATATAATATTAAGCCTTCTTAATTAAAGTACGGCTTAATTAGTAAGTTTCAAATGTATTTTAAAAAATAGTATTTAGTAAATTTGAGGATATACTGCCAATTTATAATTTTGGTAGAATGCTTATTATTGATCCATCAGTTATTTTCACCTCAGAAATAATGACATTGAAAGGGACAATGACATTTGAATGACATGGAGGTGAGATTCACGTTAGGTGAGGATCTTTCACTTAATATAGGCCTAATAGATACAGTTTTCATGGATAACTTTTTTTTTCTTCGTTGCTACAATCTGCACATGTTGAGCATATGCAAACATGTACACTTCTTTTTTTCACATTAATTTACATCCCTGAAATTGAAGTTCACGGAGGTGAGAAGTCAGAATAACCACACTAAGTTTTTAAAGCAAAATCTGTCTTCTTGTTTTTCGACAAAAATCTCACAACTTCAACTATGGCTGAAAATAAACAAGGGTGCTCCCTGGTATCATGGAAAATAAAATTTGATGTCGTTACTGCCACATGGTAATGAGGAATGGCATTTTGCGTTTAGGTAATGGAGGTGCGAGTTTTTCGTATGACATGACTACTTATCCTAAAAAAACGAAATAAAATACAATATTAAAAAAAATGAATGTATTTAAACAATTAGTATTTGAGACACTTGTGAAAGGAATAATAAATAAATAAATATATACTTTTAATTAAACAAGATATTGAGCTACATAAACAGCCACACAAGATGTGTGACATGCCACGGAGGTTAGAATTCACATGTTGTGAACCAAAAATATCCTATTAAAATAAAAATTATTATTAAAAAATTGTTGGCAGGTTTAAATAGATATATTTTTGATGAAATCAAAAAGCATTGTTAAATGAATTGTTCCTTAAAGATTTTTCTGTAAAAATCCTGTGACAGAAAAGTTACTTTTTAAAGAATAACCGTTATAATCTTACCTGTACTGGAATATGCGTTAATTTAGCTGATTGCTTTAAATGGGTTTTAACGAAGGTCTGTCATTGGGAGAGGAGGGGGGCCTCAAAAGAGGGCGACTGTTCGCCTGCCTTACAGAACTCAATGTATTTACATGAATGTGGATGTCGGTGTTTGCAGCTTTTCTATGTATTACGCATTGAGTACATATGCTTTGACCACCCCTCTCCCACCCTCCCGGAAAATTTTGAAATGGCTGGCTTGCTAATACCCCCTGAATACACTAAAAACGTCTAGTGGCGATCAATAAATCCTTGTGTTTGTTTTAATAGTAGTAGGTTCATATTTATGCTTTGAAATAATTTACTCGTAATAACGAATAAATACCTTTGTGCTTGAAAATTAAGTGAATGAATTACCAACGCTTTGATGCACAAAAATTGCAAATTTACTGCAGACACGTGTTTTGGTGTTACAAGGAACACCTTTTTCAATGCAAAGAAGTGTGAGCTTTTGGATGAAAAGACTTCCGAGGAAAGAAAGCTTCCGTTTTTGTGCATCAAAACGTTGGTAATTCATTAATTTAATTTACTCGTGTTTAAAGTAATGATGTACAAGTCAGAATGCACTTCAGATACTGCAGGGGGAGGATATGACCTATGACCCAATATTTCCCTATGCCCATGACATTTATGTGATCAATAAACCCCTCCGTAATAATTTTATGAATAATTGGCAAACAATTTTATTTTATAGAATTAATTTGCTTGTGCATAAAGGTACAAAATGTACACAATTCAATTTTTTTAATTTTTTTTTCAGATGTCTGAAAATGGGGATATATAACCATACTCTCTTGCGTGTTTTGAAGCCAACAATGCATTTTTCAATGAAATTATTTTGCTATAAACTCCATCATGACTGCTCTTGCAAGCTCATACTATCAGTTCACTATTAAAAAGTGTTATTTAAAAATTTCGAAGCTGCCCATTTAAAAATAAAGCAAAAATTAAATTTCTTAAAAGTGTATCGTAGAATAGCTCTTCAAACATGCGGAAAAAATCTTTCTCTCTCTTTCCCTGTTTCGTTGCAGATTTTTAAAATTATTTGTAACGCAAGGAGGGGGGGGGGGCAATTGTCCTTCTGTATCCCCTGATTGAAGGGCTTAGGTAAGACCATGAGAGCTTTTTTTTCTTTTTTTAATATTTACAAAACCACTCTGATTTTTCATTTGAAGAAATAATTCCAGGGAAAAAAAAGATTTATATAACCTGACTGAGCGTCAACCAGACTAAACAAGCTCAATTTTGGCGCGCTAACCAAAAAGCTATTTCTAGCGGAAAGCGCTCACTCACTGAATTATTGATCGTCAATTTTTACTTGATCAAGCGCCGTTTTCCCTACTCCTTCAATCGTTAACCTCTGTTCTGTTGAGACAGGCTCGCGCGTTTAGTCCTAGTGAATCGCGAGGTGTAGTCGATCGTTTTAGGAACGCTTTTTTGCCTGCTTTCTTAGCGATTAGGCCCTATTTTTGGACACATCGGACACCCAGTGCTTCGTAGAGCCGGTCCGCTGGGGATAGGGTCGAATATGAACCCTTTTCGGCGGCTGTGACTCTGTAAGAATGGACGGAACTCTGCCCTGTGCGAGCCATTGGACGCCATTTTGGCACGGCAACCTTTTTGAGGGGGACCAGGCTGCTACAGTGTCGTCGTCCATGCTGTTGAGATTCGGTTGGTGCTTCGCTATGAAGCCGACAGCTTGATATGGCGAGAAAATATGCCCCTTCCATTTGAAAGATGCATTGGATCCTTTTGATCACGGTTTTCTTTTGCTATGGCCCCACTCCTGGATTAAGTTTACCCAAGAAAAAAAGAGGTCGGTGGATTTGTTGTATTTTTTTTATTTATTTTTGTGCGTGAGTTTCTCCACTCTCTGTTTGCTCTTATTATTGGCAACTAGTTGCAGAAAAATTATATTTTTTCATGCTGGTTTAATTTCAAAATAGATCATTGAAATTAAAAAACAGTTCATTTGAAAAAAAAAATATTTTGGACATTTTTTAAAAAAATGTTTTTTTTTTTTCCTGCTGCAAAGTGTTTTATACTTCCCGATCAGTGCAGGTGAAGAAATCATTATTTTCGCATTTCTTTATTTGTGCAAAATTATGTTTCTTAAAACTCATGATCAAATATATATATATATATATATATATATATTTTTTTTTTAACGGAGTTTGTGTTTTGTTTATTGGATAACCCAGTCACTTCTTCTTTTGCGTATGCTTAAAATATATGCATTATTATTATTTTTTAAACATTCAATAAAGAAGAAGTAAAAAGCAAAACCAGAACGATTTCGTCGATTTCGAAAATTTTATGGTGTAAATTAAATAGTTATCAGTCGTATTTGTACCACTGTTTCCATTTAAAAGGCTAACCAATCTGTCATCTGTCAATTATCTGTCAATAGGTATTTATTTTTGTCAAATTTTAATTCTTTGAGAGAGGAAATCACAGTTGAAAAAATATAGCTATTATTTGAAAGTGAATAATTTTTTAAAAGTTTGATTTAAACTTAAATGAATGTATTGGCTAAATAATGTTTTTTTTTTTTTTTCTTTTTCTTTCTTTTTATTTTTTTTTCTTTTTATTTTTTTGACGCTGCTTTAGTCTCGTTTCATGCTCAATTTATTTACAACTTTCTTGTTTTTTATGAGCATTTTAAACTTTTGTGAAGCTTCTATGCATTGGGTTCAGGCGCGGATCTAGAGGGGGGCCATGGGGGCCATGGCCCCTCCCAAAAGCCTTGTGATTGTAGGATTTTTTTTTTAAGGAGAAAAAAACGAAAATATTATGAAAAAATAACAAAATTTAACACATGTTTTTTACATTAAAAGAAATTTCGGCCTTAATTGGGAGAGAAATGATATCTCTCTCCTCGAAAAAGAACTATTGTTCCTAAATTTTTCTCCTTCGTTTGCATCATATCTTGATTCCAACTTTAGACACTTGGACGTTCTCTAAATGCTGTTGTCCTCAGAGTTACCTCTTGCTCTCGAGACCAAAGAGAGCCTAAATTTGCGTATTTATGGCTTTAATTTCGAAATGTTTCGTTGGGAGAGCTCACGAATCCTCATCGCTTTATTAATACGTATAAAAATAGTTTAAAATTAGATTTTTAGAGTCTCTAAGGTAAAATATTTCTAGGAAGGGTGGATTCCAAACACGCACACTCAATCTCCCTTTAGAATCATTCATTTTAATAAAGTTTCTCGAGAGTTTGTTCAAAAATTTTGGATGGCCCCTCCTGAAATGATCGGCTAGATCCGCCACTGATTGGGTTACTAATTATTTATATCATTAATGATTTAAACATTTTGAAATTTTAAAATTTTCGGCACTGCTACTATTGTGTATATATTACTATGTATATATTTCTTTTTTCTCCAATTAAATATTTAAACTATATTTAGTAAAAACTATGACTGTTTCTGTTTTCAAATGAAATTTTGCTTTAAAACATAAAACAATTCAGGTTTTCTTGATTATATTATTTATTTTATCATTCATTTGAATTCAATATATGTTTTTACTAAGTTATGATGATGATAATTCCTATTAATTTGTATGTATCATGATACATGATGCATTTCATTTTATTCAGTTTCTATGTTAAGCAACAGTTTGTGGTTTCGAACAAATATCGTCCTTAGAATTCTTTATAGATTTAATGCACTTGTGGTCAGCCAATTTACTTCACTAGTGATTAAACTCCACTAGTGAACTCCAATTTTACATATTCTGTCAACTTGTGATAAAAAACGCACCAGGTAAAACAGAAGGTGGAGATAAAAATCAAAGCATGGTGTTGAAAATTGACACTTACCCATTGAACTAGTGTGAGAAATGTTCAATATTTACCTACCTGTTTGTTTGCTAAATTTGTTTCCTGGTTTTTAATCGAAATAAAAATTGTTTAAAAGTTTTAATGCTTTATATCCATACTCCTTTCCTTCTGGTAAAGAATGCTGAGACCAATTGAAACCAGTCCTACCGTGAAAGCATGGGGGTGTAAAAAGGTACAAAACGAATTCTATTGCGGCTTTAAGCATCTAAAACATTTATCTTGAAAAAAGAAAAAACAAACAAAAATATATGAGTCGAATATAGAGAAAATAGTTTCAATCTGTTTTTAGAAAACAGATTTTTTGAAAAATTGTAATGTTACATTACATTTTGTAAAATTCAGAATATTTTTACATTAATAGTATAACAAATTTCATGGACCAACAGAAAATGAAATGGGAAGCAGGATAACATGTGAAATGGATAGCGTAAAATTGGATTTCCGCTGTATTTTGTAGTTTGAATTGGGGGGAATCACGCTTTCTCATATTCTCATGAAAGGTTGAAAGCAGGGACTGCATGTTTCCTTTTAACCTGGATATTTATTAAGATTACTTTTTCTGATTAATTTTATTTCATCTTCCCTGATTTCAGTATGCTGGCCACTACTAGCGTACCCAAGGGGGGAACTGGGTCCCACTAAAGGGCGTCAACCGTGTCCTCCAAAGGGCACGAAAAAAAAGAAAAAAGAAAGAAAAAGAAAAAAACATTAGTACGCAGGTTTACGAGTTTCAAGAAAAAAAAAAATTTGAAAAAAAAAAAAAAAAAATAGAACCGACTTCAAATTTGCTCTAAAAAGTGAAAAATAATTTTATTCTTTAAACACCATCGATAATGCTTTTAAACATAATTTTTGAAGTTGGCGCAAAAGCAAAACGTAAAATCCAGTGTAACCATGCTTCGTTCATATTTTTTTCAGAAAAGTATCCAAAGTTACGAACGAAACATTTATATCGTTATTCAAATATGTTGTCATCAATGCATACTTTATGTGATAATGAAGAAACTGGGCCTGCTTAAATTTATAGTTGTAGTTGAGTTATCGCTGTGAATGATTTTATCTATCGTTTTTGCGCCAACTTCAAAAATTATGTTTAAAAGCATTATCGATAATGTTTAAAGAATAAAATTATTTTTCACTTTTTAGAACAAATTTGAAGTCGGTTCTATTTTTTTTTTCAAATTTTTTTTATTTTATTCTTAGTGTAAATGTAGGTATTTCAGAAATAGTAAGAAGTTACCATCACGAAACTTCACCTTATTTTTTTCATAAAAATGCTCCATAATAATTTTAAAAAAAAACTATAAACACTCGTTAAACTTTAAGTGATTGGCATTAAAAACTTATCTTTGTTCCTCTTTGGAATTAATGTGTAGTTAATTTAACTATAACCATTTAAGTATTACATTTTTTCTAACTAATTTACATTTCACAGCATTTAAGTTGCTCATGATGCAATTCTGTATTTTCTTACTTAGCCCCCATCATTTGTTATTGGCATAGGTGATAACGAAAAAAATACTACTGTAGTTGAGGCAAACCCAATGGTAGCATTGTGAAGGCTAAGCAGAGCCTAATCACTGCATCACCTCGCTTCCAGGTTAGGTTTACCCCCACTATGGAGCAATAGCACTGAAGAAGGGAAGATTTCGATAATTCACATATTGTTACTATAAATCAGCTAGGTTACCAAAATAAAATTATTCACGCCAAAAATGAGACGACAGCGCCAGATTCCCGATTATTATCGAAATATCCCCCTGAAGAAACTTGATGCTTGCTTCAGAGAAGCCTTCATTCAAAATTATCATTACAATTACTATTAATGTTACTGTCGTATGGCACCAAACTTTCATAACAATGGGTTTTAAATTTAATCATTTAATAGGGAAATTGCATGAAATTTATGGTTTTTTGCCCATAACTTTTTTTCTAAAGGACAAATATGGTCAAACAAAGTAATGGGACCTAAGTTGAGCCATCCCCTATCCATTAAAAAAAGAATCATCAAAATCGGTTCTCTAGGTGAGACGCTGTGAGTGGACAAAAAAAAAAAAACATACATA
This sequence comes from Uloborus diversus, assembly GCF_026930045.1. Classification (NCBI taxonomy): domain Eukaryota; kingdom Metazoa; phylum Arthropoda; class Arachnida; order Araneae; family Uloboridae; genus Uloborus; species Uloborus diversus. Next base: position 84,990,157 of record NC_072739.1, on the reverse strand, counting down.
CGGTATGAATCTGATAACCGCCTCCTTTTTGAAGTCTGTTAAAAAAAAGGGAAGGGAAGTCGCACAGGTGTGTGAGCGGGGGGAGGGGGGAGAAAAGGGAAATTGCACCAAAATATTAAAAAAAAAAATTAATTTCAAAAAAACTTTTTTAAATAAAAAAAGGTGTTCAGACTTGAGGCCGCATAGGGGGGAGAGCACATCGGCCTGCGGGCCAGTGAGTGTCCGCCCAAGCCAGTCCGGCCTTGAGTGTACCCTACATTTGTGCAGGAATTTGTTAGTAACTTATCGAAAATTTTTAATATTTTATGGCTTTCCATCTGGTGTGTGTGTTTAATTGGTTTTTGAAGTTAAAATATGGGTCTACTGAATATTTGGCTACTTTTTCCAATTCTAACCTTTTACAAAATACGCAACACAAGTTGATCAAATATACTGATTAGATCAGCGGTGCCTAAGGCTCTCAAAGAGAATCCGTACAGCCAGGGCCGGATTTAGAAGTGTGGAGGCCCTGGGGCAACGAAGGAGTGGAGGCCCCTAATCAGGGTTCGAAAAGATCATATTTTCGAAAATATCCGATACTTTGATATATATCCGAATATTTTGATATATATATGTATATATCCAATATTTTCAATCAAGACTTTAAAAGTAAATACATCCTGAAGTTACTGCTATTTTTTTTTTTTTATATTATTACAGTAGAAGACGGTTATAACCCACACCTTGGGACCAAAGCTTTTGCGTTATACAGGTTTTTGCGTTATATAGGCCATTTCACAAATTTTGAAACTAATATTCAGAATATATCTATATATCAACACTTCAGAATGAGTTTTATCTGCAATGAACATCAAAGCACTAATATTACAATTAGTTACTCACAAATAAATATGTTTCACAATCAAAAGAAAGTGCATTATTCTGCACTACTGCTAGCTTCATGGTTTGCATAACAGCTGCATTTTCAAGAGCCATCTGGTATTTTCTGTTTTGAGTACTAATTTTCAATTTAAAAGCTTTGAATTAAGATGGAAAGATGAAAAATTTTCAAAAATAATTTTATACAAATACAAAAGGGACAACCTGCAACAGGCTCTGGGCCCAGCTAGACTGGTCCTAGTTAATTTACAATCCCCAGTGAAGATGAATGGCCCTCTTAAAACTATCTACTCCCTTGCTCATTACCACCTCTTCCGTTAAGGTGTTCCAAGGTTCCATACCCTGCTAAAATAATAATTTTTCCTAATATCCATGTTAGCCTGAGATTTAAATAGCTTAAAACAATGACCCCTTGTAGTGTTTTCAGTGCTTCAGCCCCATAACATCTTTCATTTTAATAAATTTAAAGAACTGAATCATGTCCCCTCGGTCTCTTCTTTGCTCAAGACTGTACATTTTTAGCCTTCTAAGCTTGGAATCATAATTTAAGTGAGAAAGTTCATTTATTAGCCTTGTAGCCCGCCTTTGAACCCTTTCCAATGCATAAATATCTTTCTTGAGATAAGGAGACCAAAACTGAACAGCATACTCCAAATGAGGTCTTACCAAACTTCTATATAAGGGCAGAAGAACTTAATTTGCTTAACAATTTTTATGCTTGCAAAGCAAAACAGAAGGATTTTTCAAACTTCAAAACCTATTTTTTATTTTTGAAAAGTTGTGTGGTTTATAGAGAATTGTGTTATATAGGTCGGCGTTATAACTGTCTTCTACTGTTTTATTATAATTTACAGACTTAAAATTACTGCTTCTTATTTATATCTAAACATACATTTCATTTTAAAAGTTATGTACTTTTAAGGTTATTTTCATATGATATTTAGAAATACATTCTTTGTAGAAATACAAAAATGTCTGGGAGAAAAAACGTAAAATTTGCTGACCCGTGAAAGTTAGGATATTTGGTAAAAATTTTATTGTGGAGGCCCTGGGGCAATAGCCCCGGCTGCCCTCCCCTAAATCCGGCCCTGCGTACAGCTTTGTGTTTGGTTACCTTATACCACTGGTGTCTACCCCCCTAAGAGCAAGGGTGCATCCGCTAAATATTGTGAAGACCCGTAAGAGCAAGAGCCCCTCTCCCCCAAAATAGAGAAAAATATCCCTCAAAGCACCTCCCGCAAAAAATTTCGATGCCGCAGCGAGGGTTCAGACTGAACCATGATTCCTCCTAGGTGGGCACCCGTTGCTCATACAGTCAACTGTCAATAACTGGAAGTCCCAAGGCACCAGCTAAAACCTTTGAGTAATTGGTAGTTTGAGCTATCAAAAGTTCCATTCCCAGCTTTCTGAAGAATAATTCTTGTTATTTTTTTTCAGATATACAGTGGACACCTCTTCAATGATTCAGTGATCAATTAAATCAGCTGCTTTAATAATCAAATTGTCAAAAACAGAATAAAATCCAGCTTTATTTAATTAGCCGCTTTATTGACTCAGTCGCTTTATGGAATCAAAATTGTTTAGAACAAATGTGATACATATAAGCCACGGCCACTGTAGTGCGTAATGGATAGACTACCTAGCACATAAAACTAATTATTAAAGATTTCATAAAAATATCTTTACAGAGAATAAATTTAATTAAGATGCTTCGAAAAAGGGACTAAAAGGAATTACTTACGTTTTTTTTCATGTCTTAAAATGTCAGTAAGTTTGTATGTCATAAACCCAATTTCATTTCTCTTGATTTCAGTCTGTATTACTTTTAAACGTCTGTTTGTTTTAAAGGCTGATTCTTTGAATCAGAAAACAAAAGCTGTTTGTTTTTAAATTTTTACCAAAATTTTTTAGTCTCTCATACAATAGCCAGCAGTAAAATTTTAGGTCGTCAGCCACGGCAAAAAGTAGCCCAATCAGCTACTTTTCATGCAATCTTGCAACACTGCGCATTAATGAGCACTATGCAAACTATTAAAGAGCACTAAGTTGCAAATTAGGAGTAAACTATCGATTATCGGGGATCGGATTATCTATGGTTCAGATCATCCGCTGGTCTTTTCACATTTTTTTCAATTGCGGTGATGACTTACAACTAACCGACGTTTTTTGTAAAAATTTAAGATATGTACTAATATTATTGTCATTCAATGCTTTTTAAACTTGATTATACTTAAATAGGGGTTTGGTTCCGTAGATAACAAAATACTTCATTAGTGATGACTAATTGTATAATAAGTTTAATGTGTACTTATATCTACTTTTAAGCACAATATGCATAAAGATAACATACATTAATTTCGCTTTCTGTTTATAAAGAGGAGCTGGCTATGATAGTCTTTTTGGCAGTCATTAAGAATTTTTCTCTGTAATTCCTTGTAGAGCATTAACTCGTCCATGATCACTTGTGTCACATTTCCATGATAGAATCTTCCTTCACTAACAAATCAGAAAGATCATTTCGATTGTCTAGGAATGGCTTAAAATTTTCAATGTGAACATTTTTGGTTGTGTGTCACCGACATAAGTATCCTCGTTGGTTTTGGCCGCATACTCCTAAACGCTCTTCTTCCAGTGAGCTCTGAACTGTGTGAGTTTAATAACTTTACTTCTGTAAATAGCTCTGGAACCAATCGCATAAACAGGGCTGCCGCTACTGGCAATTTGATCCAGTACAAATTTTAATGTCAGACCCCCATTACAAACCCCTCCCCCAATGTATATTTTTATGCCGTTGCCATTGCTTCATTTTCTCTCACTCACATTTATTAACTTCAAAATGAATAGTTTAAAATTGCATTCATATGTGACGTTGCATTGTTTAGTTGCTTTTAACTGAATTTTTAAATTTTAATGTAAATTTAAAAATTGTAATTTGAAGCTTGCATAAAAATATATTTTTAAATGCAGTATTTTCTCTCAGTAAAAATTGTAGAATTTGTCATGTCTGAGATAAGTGAGGTAACCTGATATACTATGAATTTTCAGTAGGGTAAAGTCGGATCAACTAAGGAAAAAAGTTTGAATTTCAAAATAAAAAGTTCCGGAAGTAAAAATAAAAGCAGAACAATGGTACACGTAATATAAGTCAAAATATCATTGAATTAAGTGTTGAATGCCACAAATACACATTATATTTGACTTAGATCTTAGATTATATTTCTAAGATCCAAGTCAAATATAATGTGTATTTGTAACATGTATTTGTATTTGTAATGTGTTTGTATAATATTCTTAGATTATATTTGACTTGATCACCGCCAAAAGGAATTATTGAGTTTCTAGAGAAAATATCAATTAATAATCAAGAATAACTTATACCTCTAACCTAATCTCTCCGAACATCAGTTTTTAAATTTATCTTACATAGTTAAAAACTGAACGTATCTATTTATGTATCTATGTCCGAGTTACTTCTCTCAAATGCCAGTGAACTGACCATCAAACCAGGTATCAATATATTCGTAATTATCCAGTCTTTATGTTTAGCTGTTTGACATAATTCTTTGATTATAATTAGCAGAGATATCAATTAAAAACTACTAATTTTGATTCTTGAATTTTTTCTTTTGATGAAATTATTAACATTATTATTTGAATCACAACCTTATGAGCTCCCCCAAACTCCAAGCCCCGGTACTATAGGTCTGGTGTCCCTTCCCAAATGGCGGCCCTGCACATAAAATGTCTCCAGTGGCCCAAACTCGATTATTAGCATGCCAAAATGCAGTTGATTATGCGTAATCTGCAATCTTTAGAAGTTTGGATTTTGAAAGAGGGGAAAATGTTATCTGTTTGCATTGCCTCATCCGCGTAAAACCAAAACTCATCCGCTTAAAATAAAATAAATGTGTCAAATCATAAACTGCATATAATCGACACTGCGTAAAATGAACCCACGTTACTGTATTGTGCAAACTCCTGAAACCAATATTGATAAAGTACATTTGACAGAGCAGCAGAAAGAAAATGCAGAAAATTACAGTTGTTGCATAATATTAGAGGATCTGGAAAGTAATATCGTTTTTTCCAATCGAATACATTTCTACTAAGTTTTTACTTTTGATCAATGATGTAATTTCCCTCAATATCAACTGCCTTTTGCATGTTGTATAATACAAATTTTCAATTTAAAAATTATTTGGTTTTGGAACAAAATACTTCAAGGTGTCATTTTGGATATTAGCCCAATTTTCATGGTTTTTGCACACAGCAATCAGAATAAAAGGAAATCAGATGATGCAATGTTGGGCAAGTATGGTGGATGAGGCAACCCATTGACATTGATTAATTTTTTCGAGGCTTAGCAGTGTGGTCTTTCAAAATCATTTTCCAGAATCTTACCTTCTTCGTTGACAATCGCTGGAATATTCCCGCCTGACATTGCACCATCTGATTTCCTTTTGTTCCTATTTCTACTGCTCTTTCTTAGTACATTAACCTGAAAATTTGACTGCTATCCATATGTACAAACTCCTGATACTTTGTTGCAAAACCAGTTCATTTTTATCTATCCAGGAGTGAAAACTTGCACATTAGATGGCAAAAGGGTGCCAATAATGAAGGTAATATTACATTATTGGTTCAAAATAAAAATTTGGTAAAAACTTATTTGCTTGGAAAAATGGCATTACTTTCCAGTTTATATAATTTTGATGAAGTAAGAAAAAGATGTAAGTTGATTACGCAAATATTTGCGTTAAATTTTAAGTTTTGATTGAAGCACCTGTATTGTAAGCACAGTTGCAATGTTCTTCTTTCCATCATCTCCCTACCTTTTAGCATGTAGCATTAAGATTGCCATACAGTACGAGAGAGGTGGTGGATGTATCAATAATTAAAACAACGCTTTCTCATTTACGTGATCATTGTTTCAGTTTGCAAACAAACTTTGCAAAACTTTCTCCCAGATTTTGGTATAAACACACTTTTTATACTTGAAGTTCTAAGAAGAGATCTCTGGTTGTGCTCAAATAGAGCTCAACCGGGACTAACTAGAAGCATGCCATTGAGTTACTGGTGGATCGATCGTATATGAAAACATTTCGAGGACATATACATAGCTAGATAATATAGACGCATGCTGTGAGCGGATATATTTGATGCTGTGCAGATACATTTGCTGTAGATATGTGCATTGGCTGAAAATTGTTAATAATATCCATATTAAACATGGGTTATCTTCAAAATTAGAAGCTAAAAGAATGATAAATGTTCAGTATTGCTTTCACGAATACATGATTAAAAGCGAAAAGCATTTTCTTACTAAAAATTTTACCTACCCACTGATGTTGATTTTCATTTATGCAGATAGTTTTGAGCAATGTGCGCAGATACTTCATATTTTTATCTTACTTTTGACATGTATTGTTAGGTACATATATTGCATTGTTAAATCATGCAATATAGGTCATTCATATTACTTTTAATTACTCAGTCATTTATTTTCGTTTCAAGCTTGATTATGAGCTATATCATCCAGAGCTGCAGAATCAGAGAGAAAATAACCGATTCTGACTACCGAAATTTTAGACCTCCGACTCTGAATTGATTACCCCCAAATCAATCTGACTCTGCAAGTACTGGCACAGTTGCAGACTTAGAGAGGGAAAATGACTGACTCTTGGAATTTTAAATCTTCGATTCCCGACTTTGACTCGTTTACCCCAAAATCAGTCCGACTAAAAAAGCCTGATACAGTTACCAAAACTGGTCAAAATTGATGTTATCCAGGCCAGTTTTAACAGTTGTGTCCGTGGTTAAATCCACCACTGGCTGAAACACTTATTTACCTGCATGTCATGCTGTTTTTCATAAAGCATATTGTTATAAAAAAAATAATGGGCAATTCCATGAAAAAGGGCACATGAGGGTTGAAATTTAAAAATTGTTTTATTTTGCTACAGGTATCAAATTAAAGGTAATTACTTGAGGTTTATGAAATTGCAAAGGAAATTGTCATGAAAGTCATATTTTTATTATTTTTTTGAGCCTAAAGTTATCATAATATAACAAACTTTCATTTAGGAAAAACGGAGTGCATATTTTAATTCACCCAGGATTACTATTTAAAACCGGCATTTTTTTTATATGTGTATATTTTATCATGTGTGACATATGTCTGTCTATCTTTTGGAACACTTAATTTTTATAACTAAATATACTGGATTTTTAGTATAAATAAAGTTATAAGTTAATACAGTAAATACTGGTTGAAAATTTGGTTGATTGACGAAATCAAAACTAATTAAAAGCTTAATAGTTATTGATTTTATCTTCCCTGTCATTTTTTAATTATCCGGAGAATTCAAAAATACATGCTGAAAAGAATTATTAATTTATTTTTTATTGGATGGATATTAATATTTAATAGATTAAACACATGCTCGAAATTACTTCTCTTACCAGCATTTTCATTATATAGCATTTCATTTAGCTTTTATTTTGAGGATCGTTACTTGTTACAATTTTCGTGTGAACTTGGCTTCGTTGAAAATGTCATACCGTGTTTAAAATTTTAATCCTTGTGCACTCTGTAAATATTTCAATTATTTTCAAAGTTAGAAGCTATTTTAACATAAAGCTATCTTTAATCTATTTTATTTCTTATTTAACTATTTATTTATTTTTAAAAAGTTTTAAATAGAATTTAGTTATATAAATAAATTATTAGTTATTTGTTTTGGAAAGATACTAAATTTTAATCAAGAAATACTAAAAATGATTTCTTTCTATTAAAAGTTAAGCATTTTTTCTTTTTATTTGCACACATCTAGTAGCATCGGTAATACCGCTGTTATTTATTTTATTTATTTATTTATTTTTTTGTGGATATGATTATGTTAAACATTTGCTATCTTGTGACCTCTGACCGATACTCCTATTTTCAGTTCACCTCCACAACTCTCGAAAAATTATTTTTTATGAAGTCGTGGAATTTAAAGACAACATTTTTTTTTGTTGATAATATTTAAAACCTCACAATTTTTTACCCTAAGCAATTTAGGTGAGCAATGAGGGAGATGAGCAATGACATTTTTATTCTTTCACGTGGTAATTTCCGTCCTTGTAACCCATTTCTATCTTAGCAATACGATTTTATGTTTTAGATGCCATGCCACTAACATATATATAATTTATTATTTGGCACGTCTAAATATTTTGGTAAAATAAATAAATAAAATAAATTAAATAAATAAAAATAAAATCGAAAATGTTTCATAATAACATAAGTTTAGCTTTTAAATGTACTACATTTATCAAAGAAGAAATGTTAGCTATTTCAAAATTTTAGAGATTTTACTTCCTTCAATCACCAAATTTCATATTGTATTTGTAAAGTTTTCAAAAACAGTTAACTTCAATAACCATTTGTGATTCATAATTTCTCAATTGCAATCCTCTTTATCATTTTTTTAATGGATATATTTTACAAGTATAATTTTGGATTAAACTGCAGTCAATTTAGAACAAAGCATTGTATGAGGGCTTTAAATTTAAATTTTATACATTTGGGTTTAAGAGTTGCGATTTTTTCATTTCATTTATATTTACCTTTTCTTCTAGTAATAAACTTGGGTTAAATCAATTTTTAAAAATATTTTTTGCATCCTACCTCAAATGTTTAACATTTATTTCTCACCTCTTTTTAAATAAAATTTTCTCTTACTTTTTCCTACTCAACTGCTTGACAACTACTTATAGAAAAAAAATGAATCAAAATTAAGTGTCAAAAATGAACTTAAACCACTTTCAAAAAAAAAAAAAAAAAAAAAGAAACGTCTCAGTTGCCTAGTTCCATAGTCAGATAAAAATATAAAGTATCTGCGCACGCAACTCAAAAGTATATGCAAGCTAATCATTGTCGATCACGTTAAAAAAAAAAAGGGGTGGGGGGTAAAAAAAAAGAAAAAACAATTTTAATCATAAGAAATAAATACTTGCAGGTATATGCTTTGAGGTTACAAGGAACTAATTTTCATGCAAATTATGTGAGCCTATGGATGCAAAGACCTAAGCTAAATTTAAAAGTCTTAAAACCAAGCTTCTTTTAGCTTTTAGCAGATATCTTTGCATGCGTAAATCTTTGCATGCGTCAAGAAATCAATAGGGTACCCAAATTTCTGAGATAGAAGGAAAAAATAGTAATTCGCTGCATGCTGGCCCCATATGATAAGCTTTAAAGCGACAGAGCTAATTTTGTGATTTGATATGAGCACGTAAAAAAAGGACGAAAGGAAATACAAAGCCACGTGAAAAGAATTGCTCTGTTGTCACCACTTGATGCATAACAGAAAAGGGAGGATTAACATTTTAGTAATTTTTCAACAGAAGGGAAAAAAAAGACAGGTGGAAAACTAGAACATTACTCGCAATTATGGCGAGATGCGCATGCCCGCAATGAATATATCCACAAAGCAGCAAATATTTTCTTACAGCAGCGAATGTAACTGCGCCCATCTATATTATCTAGCTATGACTACTACGTTTTACATAAGCAATATTAATTTTAAACAAATTAGAAGTAAAGAAGGAGAACTTGAATGATTGTTGCGATATGCGAGTGGTCGCAACGAATGTATCCGCACAGCAGCGAATAGATAGTATATATTCACCCGCCTTACGCGCTTGCATATGGGCACGCAAGCGCGTACCACATATGCTATCTATTAATAATTAAAAAAAAAATGAATAAATAATATCAGATTAAAAGAAATTAAAAGTGAAAAGTAAGAACTTCAACGATTATCGCGAGATGCGCGTGCCCACAGCGAATGTATCCGCACAGCTGCGAATGTATCCACCTTACGCGGTTGCGTATGTATTATCTATTTATAACTTTTACAAATTATTTAAATAATATCAGTTTAAAACAGATTAGAAGTAAGCAGTAAGAATTTAAACGATTATCGCGACGTGCGCGTGCCCGCAACGAATGTATCCGAATACATCCACAGAACGCGTGGGTGCATATACTATCTTGTAATAATTTTTACAATCTAAATAAATAATATCAATATTAATTTAAAACGAATTAGAAGTAAAGATAATATCTTTACTTCTTTAGAATTAGAAGTAAAGATATTACCTTTACTTCTTACCTATTCTTTTCACATTGATCTTCAATCGATCTAATCTATATCTTTTATTTAAGAACTTTTACGATTATCGGACGACGTGCAACTCCGCGGCGAATGTATCCGCACGTCAGCGGATGTAGCCGCGCACGGCGTGCGCGCGTGCGTCTACATTATCTAGCTCTGCCTAGTTCAAGAGTTTATTTATTTATATATTTTAATTGTTAAAGTTTATCATGGGTAGAACCCGAAGTATATACAAATGTATGTGCATATGCAATTGCATATTTTATCCCTTTTCGCATATAAATGAGAACATAGAAATTGCAATTTTTAAAAATTGATTAGATTGCATTTTACTGCGTTTTTCGTAAGATTTTACATTGCGAAAAAAAAAAAAAAAAGTCTGTAGAAGTTGAAAGGGTATTATTATCTTTTGAAATGAAATTAAATGAAAAAAGATAATTTTCAACAATAGAAAACCTCATTGTGACTTACTGCAGTTAAAGTAATGCGTATACCACTTTCTGTTTAAGTATTTGCTTTAATGAATACAATAGAAAAAAAAAAACTATTTTGTCTTCAGATGTGAGCACTTTTTTTGGCGTGAGCAAAAAAAAAAATTTCCTAATCAGAATTTACCAATTCATGAATTTGCTGAATAAGGAAATGTTTTGAGACACAGTGACCTCCCGGTGACCTTTCATTGGGGATCCCCAGGGCACATTCTGTATTGATTACAACGTATCCCGTGTGTTGATAGCTTATTCATGTTGCATCTCTCCATTATTCATGCATAAATTTCTCATCACACCTGAATTCCAAGCTGGAACTCGCAATAACTTTATTAGTCTTCAAATGAAAACTTTTAAAACAAATTTTCGTTTTTATTCAGATGATTTTACAATGCTTTAAAAAGGCAACTGACGTGTTCAAAGGTTAATAGAGCGTTTGTTTTTTCATTAAAAAATTATTGAGTTTTGAATCTAGTTAGATTTACTGCGCTGACTTTAGGAGTTTTATTATACGTAAAGAAAACACACGTGATTGAACCAGGGCCGGCTCTAGTGGTTCTGCCGCCCTAAGCGATATTGCCAGTTGCTGCCCCCCTCCCCATTGAATAATAATAATATTACTATAAAATAATGAAACATCAGTAAAATAAAAATAATAGTCAAGTGCTTAAAATTAAAGTGACTTTTAAGATAAATTCAAAACAGGGTTTTGCATATCCGAACACTGGTACATATTTTAAATTAAATAAGTGTATCTTATGGCGCTGAAATAGATATTAATATTTTCGAAAGACTTTTAAATCGCACAATTTGCCGCTATTTTTTTTAAGCAGTGAAGAATCAGTGAGGCAGTGAATTTATGGTGCTAAAACAGAAATTCATCCTTGAAAAAGAATGTTTCAATTTCGAAATTTGCCGCCCCTAAAATCTGCCGCCGACTAGGTCGCCTACCCCAGGAGCCGGGCCTGGTTTGAACCAAACGACAGTGGAGCAATCCTTGGTTACGGAATGATGTGATTATTTTTTCAAAATGCCTTGTAAACAATTCTTTGGTAATTTTGCTACAAAATATATGCATACACATTTTTTTTTAACGAACAGCAAGTCTGCTGATTTAAAGATATGCTTATCCGGATTTTCAATGATCTGGATTGCCTTTGCTCCCAATTAGTCCGGTCAAACAACGTATGTACTATACATTGTACTCAAACGTTTGCTAAAAGTAGCTATCATTAAAAAACTTAGTTTTTGAATCGTATTTATTGATTTTTCTATTTTTGCTTCAAAAATCTTAATTTTATCAGGGTTGCCAACCTTGGAGAAACAATTTGAGAAGCATCTGCAGTGATTTTGAGGAGCAATTTGAAATTTTGCGGAGCAGTTCGGTATTTTGCATGAAAATCAATAAAAATAACTAAAACCACAAATCTAAAATTGTTTTACAGCTTTAATGAATCATTTTAAGTACTAGTATAAAAATTATTATTTTCAAATTAATAAAACATCGTTAAACACTATTTCAATCTTTGAGTAAGCATCTATACTTTCCCATATTTATTGGGATGATAAAATAGCAAAATGTAGGCTTGAACACTTTCGCCCGGGAAATGCGGAGCAAAAGAACTTCTTTGTGGAGCCGCGGAGTTTCGATATTTTTGCGGAGCAACTCCGCAAAATTGGCAACCCTGATTTTATGCATTCACTTCACAAGCTGTTCTGATTATCCGGAATTTCGCATTTCCGGGGTTCGGATTTCTGACGTGCCAATCTAATTTGTTTCTGTTGAAATGTTGGTAATAAAGTGAACTCAACCCGTTATATACATATATTTATATATATATACACACACACACACACACATATATATATATATATATATATATATATATATATATATATATATATATATATATATATATATATATATATATATATATATATATATATGTACGGAAGAAAAGGTTGGCCATTTCTGATATTTCAGCGTCAATACTTATTCGTGAATATCTTTCAATGCCACTAACAAGCAAGGCTCCGAAAATATCGCTGCTTGGTTGATCGAAGACTGTATATACGTGCATCGAAAATCGAAGTTTTCTTTGTATACATCGCATTTTTCAGGGATTTTAAGAATTGTGTCACAAAATGCACTGCGATATTTTGTTTATTTTTTGGCGAATAAAAAAATGTTTGGGAATAACTGTCGTATGTTACGAGAGAGGAATAGGAATTCCTGGATCAATAACGTGACCTTAAGGCATTGTGTAGTTTTATGTTTCTGGGTATTAAAAGATGCCCAGAATGAATGGATCGACGGGTTTTGAAATTGTTTTGTCGAATTATCTTTAGTAGGGTTGGCACTTTTTGAAGAAGGTGGTAAAAACCGTCCTGGCGAAAAATCTGTTTTATAATCTGAAATTCGAGAAAATACCGTTCGGTTCCCTAGCTCTCAGTTGAGAATTCGTTTGAAATGAATGGGAAAACTGATATAAGGGTATTTCCGCGACGACAAAGTTAAGCTCATTAATATAATATGCATATAATTGTCAGATTCCGTGTCGTATGATTATGCGGCGTGTAAAAAAATAACTTGAGTATTCGTTTTGCCTTGAATACTCCTGGCCAAATTTAATTCCCAGGGCAGTTTCTCATCGTAAAGAGTCCAGGTGTCTCCATCTAATGGAAAAACTGAGCATCTAAATTCTGTGGTAATGGGATATTTGCCGATTGAGGTGCCATATGAAGTAATAGGTGCGAGAGGAATGTACTATGTCTGCAAAGGAACTGAGAAAAAACCAATACGCAGCCGTATTTTAAAGAAAATAAACAAGCAGCATTAATATAACAGCCCAATAACATTTCCCAACACCAAAAATGCATCTGGTTCAAAAGTAGTTGTCTCCAAAGTATTTTGCCCCGCTGAACATGACAATCAGCATAAAAAGTTGAGATTAGTCTTGGGGTTTAAGATACAGGGCGCACTGGGGTAGTGAATTTTTTTTTTTTTTTTTTTTTTTTTCACGGCAGATATAAGCATCTCACATAGGACTGATAGTCTTTTGAACTTTGAATCCTAATTGAGGTAGAAATTCTCACTACATGAAATACAAGTAGGCTTCAAGAAATTGCGGGATGAGAAATGCATAAAATGAGCATAGATCCACCCATTTCTGCTTGAACCCATACTCATTCTGTAGGGAGTAAGGAGGAACTTTGCAAAAGTTGCGAACCAAGATTGTTTTATAATACTTTAGACCGTTAGAGGGAGCTTTTCTAGATACAGTGAAATCTGTCTACTGTTCATTTTCCTAAGCCGAGACGTTGCGCCAATTTGCGCATGCGTCAGGTCTGCTGTGATTTTATCAAAATAGGGAGGGAAACCCGGAAGTAAAAGTTTCAAAATAACGTGTTCAAAGACTGCAAGTGCGAGCGGTAAGTGCCCATCCTCAACCTATCGCCCATTTTTGAAATGGAATCTGTCCTGAGTGGTAGTCTTTGCTTTCGAGAACGGACAGTAAGTTGCCCACTCGCGGTGCACTACAGTGAAACCTGTGTAAGTTGACCACTTGCGGTGCACTACTTTAGTGGTCAACTTAAACGGGTGGTCAACTTGCAGAGGTTGATTTATGTGATAAGGGCTAATTCAGTGCCTGAAAAAAGTGGTCACTTAGACAGGTGGTCAACTTTACAGGTTTTACTGTATATTTGATCTGCAGTTAAGGAGAGAATTTTTAGCGGCCCTTCAAATGTGCCGCTATAAAGATCACTGTTTTTGATTAAAATTTTTAGAAGGAAAAAAACTACCTTAGAAGCTTTTGAGGGTGTGTTACAAGTATTTCTAAGCAGCAAAGAAAACGTGGACTAAAAACAGTTGATCAAATAACTTCTACGGAGTTGTGCCACCAGATGCAACAAATGTCTCTGTAACTCCATTTCCTACAAGTAATTTTGCCTAAAAACTGGAGTTGTTAGGGATGAGCTTTGGGAAAGATTTCACCAGGATATCTTTGTAATGGGATCGCAGATATGAGGGTTATTGAGCCGAGTTAATGCTCGCCAAATACCACTGGACAAAACAGGACAAAAAGCAATCGGACAAGAAGCGTTTACAAGCAACTGCTTATCTCTGAAAATTAAACATTGTTTAACGAAACAAGGCCTGTTTAGTTGCATTTATTGATTTTTTTCTTTTAAAATTTACCTTCAAATCAATCGATGGTTGCTGTGTATCTTTCTCCAGTGGGCTTGTTTCATGAAAACAAGAGCTAATAAAAAATCGATTCATTTTCAAATTCATTTTTTTCGACCCAGGATTAATAAGAATTGAACCAGAGGTTGCATACAAAATTTCTTTTTTTTTTTTTTTGTTGACAGGCTCCAAAAATATTTTAGGCTCGTTATTATTTATTGAATTGTGCTGCTGTTGCGATGCACTTGACACGCTCCTGCATTGACCGTAATGCACTTGGCTCGCTTTGAAGCAAATACACAACAGACTATCTATTGAATACAACGTTTCCCCGAAACATGGTCCTTTCATTTCATCAAAGAATTTCAGAAATTTGATGCACCGCAACTTCATTTTCCTCAAGTTCCTAAAAGTCTTACGCGGAAACTCACCCTGAACAACAGCCAGATAATGCTTTTGTAAGCTGGAAGAGTGGGAAATCTCATTATTCGTAATATCTCGCACTCTTCCTAATGGCCTTTTGCGGCATCTGCAAGATCCGGAATTCCAACGTTTGTCAAAGCTTCGGAACAAAAGGCGGGAATTTAGGAGGTCTGTGCCATCCTAAGTTTATTCGTGGAGTGCGTTTAGCGAGCCTCCGAGACCCCGACAGTAAAACAGTCTTTAAATAGCCGCCATTATTCTTCATTAACATGCAGCCGTAATGCGAGGGATTTGTAGAATGGTGCTTGTCGCAGTTTGGTCTACTTGCCTAATGGAAATGCAAATACTCTTTTATTTTGTTCTCTGTTGAACTGGAAGCTATAGAGAATGTAAATGCAATTAATCCAAGAACAGATTTTCAGCTGTGAGAATGTTTTTGTTTCGTGAATTGTTTTTAGTTTGGTCGTTTGCGATTATTACATTTTGTGCCCTTAAATGCGGATGCGCCTACGAGAGAGGTGGGGAGAGTCATGGCCAGGGTTCGCCGATATATATCAGTCGATATATATCATGATACATATCCCATATTTATTTTAAAAATATCATGATATTTTAATATTTTCGATATTTATTTTTTTTTCAACCAGGGTATCTTCAATATAAAAATAGGGAAGTTGCAACCTATCAAATGTTCATATTTTGGCTATTGGATATTGTTAATTGACCCTCAAAACTAAAAAATTCACCATCGCCGAATTTTAAAACACCGTGGTTGATTTTTAATGAATTTTTAAAAATCCGCACGCAAAAGTGCGCGCTTCTGAAACGTCACGAGCCTACGTCACAGGGCACGAATGGGCAGCCTTCCGCCGAAGACCCCTTGTTTTCGCTAGGAACATTTTGAGCGCGCTGATATTTTTATTTTTTAGAAATTCAATAATCCTTTTGAACACACTATGGAGGCCGGATTCGTTAAAGCACAATCTAAATAATCTTCCTCAAGTAACACCAATGAGGTATTCGAATATTTTCGAGAGGATGAGAGGTTTAATGTTCCAGAAACGCGAGGTGTTAAATGCGATGAGAAAGCCTTTTACGTTTCGGCTTCGAAGTCGAATGCGTGACCTTCGCTTCTCCCCTATCGGAAGAAGGGATGACGTCACTTCCTATGCCATTTGACGTCATAAGCGCTTGAACTTTAAAAATTAATTAAAAAAAAAACTACTTATCGTATCGCAAAAATTTTTTCACCTATGATGTTCATACATGTTACTCTATCATATAAAAATAAAATTGAAAAATCGAAAACTTCCCTATTATATTACTCATAGTAATATTGTTCATTTATTTTTTTTAAAAACCACAAAGATTATGTACTATATTTTTAAGATGTATTAATACATCATTAAGATAACAAAGTAATATAGTATTCTTTTTTTATTTTATATTCATAAAATTAAAAGTAACGTAACAATTTTAATTCCTGTTAAAAGTGCTTAATTTTATATTAAATGTTGGTCAGAAAAAAATAAAATGTCCTATGACTGTGTACCAACTAATACATATTTTTTTATTTCTCAATCATATTATAACTGTGTAAAACTAGCTAACAGAAGAAAAATGAGTAAAACAGCTAATGCTAAATTAATTCCATTAAAATTGATTAAAATGTCAAATGAAATGTTAGGCATAAATAATAAAAGAAACCTTAATTTTAAGTCTACATATTGTAATAACAATGTAAGAAAATAAAGAGTGTTTTGAAGATGCATTTACTATTTTGAAGACTTGAATTTAAGCTGATTGAAAATATCGGATATACAGTTGGCTCTCTGTTTAACGACTTTCAAACGACTATCAAGGACCACAAAAAATCGTCCTTAAGTAGAAAGCGTCCTTAAATAGAATGTTTTTAACACTATAGTGGACCATCTGGGACCTTGAATCGCCGTCGTTGAATAGAGCGTCGTTAAAGAGAGAGCCAACTGTATATCAAAATATCCGATATATATATTAAAATATCGGATATTTTTGATATTTTCGAAAATATCATGATATTTTCGAACCCTGGTCATGGCAGATACAGCGCTATTGAAATTTTTAGAGTTTGTTTTAGTGTTCCCGATTTTATTCTTTACTTCTGCAACTCGTTTTTCAATTATTTTTTTAATTAAAAAAAAAAGAAATGTCATACGAAATAAAAGATAACAATAGTGTGATTCTAACGAGGAGAAGTCTGAAAAACGAACGGTTTGAACAAGCGATTTTATTTGCCAAAATTGAATTATTTTAATTCTTTCTCGTGAGGAAAACTAGTTTCAGACGGAATATGCATGTTTGAGTATGTTGATCGTTGGTACACGTTGTGTGATCAATAAATAATACTGACTTCTTTGATTGAAATACCATCGTCAGAAGTCTCTTCCTTTTCAAAAACATTTAAGAAGATCTAAATTATGCTACGATTTTTTAAGTCTTCCGTTTGTGAGCGTAGTGAACTGAAAAAAGTACTGTTTAGAAAGGTACAAAAATAAACTTGAAGGGATTGGCGAGCGAAGCGAGTAGGGGGTTGGAACCTCTAGTTTTAGTATAGGTACTTTTCTGCATGGTTTAATTTTTTTGGGCCTTGGAGCAAGGAAGCCCTCAAGCTGAGCTTCACTGACCTAATGGTAAATCAGGCTCTGATCATGTGCATGTAAATGAGAACGTATTCCTCTTTTAATTTGATTTTAGCATTTCAATTTCTTATCATTTTTATTTTGTTCAACTAATTTAAAACTGAGAAAGATAAACCGAAAATGTTGAACTGATGAGAGATTCCCTTCGCAGACTGTCATAGAGATTCTGTTTTCTTATGCGATTGAATGAAATTTTACCATCGAGTCTAAGTTTGAAGAATGAAAATTAACCATGTTTATATACGACTTCCTTTTATTTAAAAACTGGGCTCTTCCCTATGTGAGTCTAAACGAGTCAAAGTATATCTGAATTTGAATGATCTTGTCCATAAAAGTGCTCCTTTTATCGTAAGATTTGTCTTCGTTTTGCGTAATTATTCAATTTCAATATCTATGCCCGACTTTAAAGGTAATTTAGCATTTGATTAAACGAATGCATTTCCTCGAAAGTAGTGGAGGATTCTACCGCTGTTCATATTGAAACCTTTGGCTAGAAATGAAATTTTTGCTTTGGTTAGTAGCGGAGGTAACGTCTTTTACTCAGTCTACTTCATGGAAATTTTGTTTCGAGCTTAAAGCAAAGATTTTGAAACGCTGCCGATGACATGGCAATTTCTTTTTTGGCTCCCCATTTACCTGTTTCATATGCCTCACATGCCAGGTGTCAAATAATTGTGCAAACTTTGCTGGAAGTCAAATAAAGCATCATAGCCTTATTGAGCTACTATCTTCTTTTCTAGACTTATCAAATCACGACATTTTTTTTTTTTTTGAATTCAAAAACTACATAAATTAGGCCTCCTAGGAAAATCAACAACTTTTTTTTATACCAGTAAACTACAGCGAACCACAAAGAACTAAAGTTTACTGCTAAATAGGATCAAGCGATTTTGACAAGACTTTTGCAATAACTGTTGCTACAATTTTGCCTGTTGATAACGCTTTATCATCAGTTGGGTTTTCTGATGATGATAAAACCACTAATCTTCTACAGCTTAAAAAACACGCTTGATTCGTGCAGATGTTGAAAAACAAAGACAAGTAATTCAATGGAAATGATGCCTGATACACGTGGGGAAATGTTGCTGAAAACGATGTTCTATCAATGCGGGGTAAAAATAATGCGAGTGAACGAAATGTTAATTCAATGTAATCAAAGAAGTCTCTGAGGGAGTTTCGGTTCTAGGGAGAGCAATCCGGAACTCATTGCCGAGTGGCAACTTTTCGGAGGCTGCCTATTTACCCTATTTTTGTTTTTTCTTTGAAACTTGGTTTTGAAGAAAAGAAAGGCAAGGGGGGCAGTTTCAAGTTTTTGACCCGACTCGGAAATATCAGAGATCCGGCATGGATCTGAAGCCAAGCGGTCAGAAGTGCTAGCTCCGACAGCTGCCTGCGCGTAGGAAAAGCTGTCGCTGGTTCGATTACCGCCTTCGCCCATTGTGTTAAATTCTCTTAAAATTCACTCAGCCGTGTGGTCTCTGTGCCGTGTAGTACTCACTGCAGCACGGTAAATAGTGTGTAAAAGTAAAAAAAGAAGAAAAACTGATATTCTTAGCTTAACATGATTCGTCATTTCCCTCTTCGCCTATTTCGAAAACCACGTGCCCTTTAGATCACGTTTTGGGCAGTTGCGAACCCAAATAAGTGTGGTTGTGGTTGCCACAATATTGAAAAACCATCCGTCCGAAACGTTTTACGCCGCAGTTGAATTAATCTTTCTCTGCTCCTTTATCAGTTTGAGAGCGAAGGAAGCTTAACATTCATTACAACTGTATGTAGCGTGATCTGTTCTTGTCCAACGACGACCTCTGATTGGACAGGATGTGAAGCCCCGACACGAGTCTGATTTACTAGGTCTCGTGTTTAAGCAGGTGCGTACTGCAGTTGGGCGCGGCGAGGCGTGCCAAGGTCACAACATTCATTTCCGAAGCGCCGGAAATTTTTCAACTTCTGTGAAACGGTGCGTAAAATGATCCCGTTTTGTTGCGGCGAAAGTGATTATGGAACTAACAGAATTTTATTTTCAACGAGAGCATGACTCATGCCGTTCGCCGTGCGTTTAAAGTTGTTTTCCTTTCTATTCACATTGACTCATGCGGTTTTCCCCGCGATACCTAAAATAACTCTTCATTATTTTGGTTATTTTCATTTTTTTTTTAAAGTCAAGAGTTGTGTTTTTAAAGTAGTAACATGGGTATTGTAGCAATTTTATGGAACTTTGATGGTGGATTATGATTAATTTCCCTTGTGTTAACTTTTCTGTTCTTTCGAAACTGGGAGGAAAAAGTTCAAAGAACAACTTTCATGTTTCATTTGTCAAAGTGGATATGCACTTTCCGCAACTTTGCACTTCGTGTCCTACTGTTATTGTGATTAGACTAAAAATAATTTACTTACATTGCATGCGGGTTGGAGGGTACGTTTTACACGCATTACACCCAGGGTCCCTCGTACTTATCATTATACGTGGTTTAACCGCAAGGTTAAACCACGTATAGGGATAAGCGGTGGTTAATTGGATGGAACCCCAAAGATAGCTCTGTTTTTTTTTTTTTAATCATCGTTATTATTATTATTATTACGCTGAGCAATTCCTGGTCCAGCATCACCAGAGGTATCGATTTCGAATGAGAACTTGGAGGACTCTGTGACCACGAATATATTTAGTGTGCCGTCACCATTTATGAACATGGAAGATCTTCGATCCGACTTTCATCGAATTCGGGACCCTTCGGGTACGAGTCCGATGCCTTACCGATCAGACCACCACGGCAACTTTTTACACACAACACAGCGGATTCTCTCTATCCTGAAGACTCATGGGACCAAATTTAAAATACATTTTTTAAAAATTTGTAGTGGATGACACTTGATGTTTTCGCAGTATTTCAACAATTAATTCATTTATTAAATTTAGTTTCTATTTTACAACTTAATATTGTGATTCTGTCATATAGTATAGTTGTCATTATTTGGTAAAAAGCAAATAAAATGTAATTTTTCTTTGTTGACCTAAGTAGGAATTTATTTATTTATTTATTTTTTTACTTTATAAAAAAATTCACAGTATTTTCCTAGACTTGTAAGGTAATTAAATAACAGAATTTTATGCTTAATTATTTAATTAGTTATCAGTAAATTAGACATTAATGTGAATATTAAACATTTATAAGTTAGCTAAAATCTTTATGATTTTCTGAGAGTCGAATCGCTTCTCTAACAAATAGTATTAAAAAAAAAAAAACTTTCTCCTTTATAAAACCGGATTTTTATCAACTTCAGGAATGAATAAAAGTACAAAACCAAAATACTATAATGTGAGACATAGTTGAAACACTAAACCACTTGGGGCACGTACATCTTGTGGTTTGTCAAGTAGCTGAAAAGAATGTAGACACTTAAATAACATAAAACTAAGATAAAGAAACCAAGTAGGTATTTACATTTGACTTTTATTTCATTCTTCAGATGAATTTTTTATCTTTTACGAGAATGGTAATTTTATTCCATTTACTTTTGACAGCGGTAACTTCTAATTCCTCGCTTCTTTTCCTTTTGGATGTTGTGCTTGATCAAAGCTAGTTGGTGCGTGCGAAGGATAATAAATCCCTTCATCCCAATTCACATAGTAATTCAAAATTACGTAATACCTTTGTTTGGGTGAAGAGTACCTTAGGGGGATGCGTATCTTCCTGGAGAAATTTTCTTACCAGCTGTTTCCTGATATTTTTCTTTGTTTTTCAAGTTAGCCGTCATTTGTTATTATTATGTAGGTAGTCTCGTTTTCTGTGCAAGTGAGTTATGTCTGATCTGCGTAGAATATTTTTCAAGATTATTCTTTTGTACGTTTTTGTCGAAATGACCATTTTTATCTTTTACTCGCTGCGTTCCCCGGGCTACCTCGAAAACAAAAGTTGTATGAAGTGACGCATGTTCAACAATCAGACTTGAATAAAGTAAAATTAAGACAGTAAAATGTTTTCCCGTCAGCGTGTAGAAAACAGCAGTTTTATGACGCAAAACTTAGACGTCTTTGTATTTTTTTTTTTTAATTAAAAAAAATCAGATATTCACTGTTATTAACAGGCGTAAACATTCCGTGAATCTGATTTTCTGAAGGGGGTTCTCTCCCCCCACGTAGAAAGGCGAAAAACCCAATATATGAATTCCTGACTGTCAAAGGACCTCGGTGCCAAATTTTTTCTAAAGTCCGATGTAAACTGGAACTAAGGAAGCCCCCATGTAGGTTTTTTGGTTCTCATAGGGAACTATAACCCTCAATGAAATTTCCTGAGCATCAAGGGGCCTTTGTACTGAATTTGACCTCGTAAACTAGATTTGCATCAGGAGCACACACACACTTTCATATATACATACAACGTAGGCGCATTTGTCAAAACTTTTCTTGGCGCTCCATTTAACGTGTCAAGATTTCACTGTCATCTTTTCATTTTCATTAGAATCTTCATGTGTATGACAGCGAATTCACTGATCGAGTAACGTTCCTGACGTCACCAACAATGATACTCGCGGTATATTTGATAATATTTTGATATATGATAGTAATTTGATAATATTCTTTGGTAATGTTTAACATGTAAGAAAATGCTTTAGTTTGACAAGGCTGAACTGGATGCGGTAACTTGACTGCGTTAATGGTAAAACAGTCATTTTAGGAGAATGAAGAATAGAAAAAGTTGTCAACAATGAACGCTATCTAGTGGAGTTTAGGGAGAATTCACTGGAGTCAGGGTTAAAACTTTAGCTATCAAAATATCACCAAACAGGCAATTGCTTCGTTCAAATGTAGAAGCAATTTTCACCCGTCATACCTTGACGGGCGATTTTCTAGTAATAATAATAATATTAGTATATCCTGGATAAATGTGGCTACTAATCATTAAAGCTTGCCGACTAACCAAAAAGTGTCTTCATACTAAAATTTGCAAGCGGTTAAAATCGCCGCCCAAACATTGTATTCCACTCTGTCACAGGTCAACTCTTTCCAATAGATATCAAATTCAAATAGGATTCCTGCTACAACAATGCAGCTTTGTTTCATCTGATAAATAACGTCTTCGAATATTGAAAAGATTGCGTGCTCGGTGACGTGCTAATAGACGCCGCCTGTGACTCAAGGTCTGCAGCTCGTAAAATGTACAATCCGCGAATGCTAGTCACGTGTGAATGATAGTTCTTAACGTACGCTGGTCACGAAACTCCGATGTTGCGTGTGAGGTGTATCATTCTGATGATGCTCTTGATTAAGAACAGTTACTCTTAAGGTGTTGGCCATATGTAAAAGGGTATTATGATAGTTGGCAGTGCTATTATTGTTATTTGAGCAAGCATGCGACTTCTGGGTTCTGTAGTGACGACAGTCGAAGTTAGCTAATATTTACTACCGTGCAGTGACTTAGGTGAAATACCATCTTCTCTGATCCTAGGATAGGGTTAGAATGGGGCAAAGATTGACTCCAGAATAAGATTTAAAACCCCACAGTCTTATTGCAAATTACTTGATTTTTGATATTTTCGCAAAGCAGGTCATGGGGTAATCTATACAGGGTGTTCCGTTTTAGCCTGCAAGACCTTTATTTTCGCAACCGTTAGTACTAGATGTAAATGTATGCTTCTAATTGCAAAAATGTTCAAAATCAGATGCAGAGTTAGACCGTGCTAAGCCTGGCGACGCAGCTATTGGATAAATAAAAAAACCCCGAGTGACGAAGAGAAAAGCTTATCCAAGTAACCACCTCTACAAATCTTCATCTCATTTTTAGACGAAATTGTGTTATAATCAAGTAATCAAGAAATGCTGCATTGCAGATTTAAAAACACTAATTGCATCCGAATTTAGTAAAAAAAGTTAATGAACTAAAAAGTTGCGTGGGTACAAGGAGCTCATTTTTCAGACCAAAACCTATTCACTGTAAACATAATGCTCGGCAAAAAAAAAAAAAAAAAAAAGAGGACACTCTTATTTACCTTTTGAATGCTATTCTGAGTTGAAAATGTTTGAATAGAATTATTCGAAATACCATTTTCTCACGAGTTGTATGAACTTCACCTTTATCGCAGTGTCCATGCCATTGTTTTTATGGTGTTAGCTTTTTCTTTTAAGTTTAGCTTTAATTTTCTTAAAAATATTCTCCCCATGAATCTGTTTCTTATCCCTTGTTCCGTTCGAAATCTCCCCAAAATCCACTTCTGATACTCAATCCCTAAATCAGATCGAATCGAATGGAAAAGAGAAGCCATCCCCGGCCAAAATGGTGTTGGAGGGAAAACGAAAGTCAGAACCATTTTAAAACGTCGATTCAGAAAAACATCGAAATACATCTTCCGACAAAAATTTTACGGCAAAGGAGAAGGAATCCACATAAACCAAATGAAGTAGCAAAAATCAAAGACGAAATTCGGCTCCTAAGAACTCGAGGAGGCTTTCTATAATCCATAAATTCCGCAGTTCTTTCGACTGACCTAGGGTTATATCGGTGAGGGTAAAGTGGCCATTCCGAAATAAAAATGGCGGTCATATATTTCCTGTCAAAGCTCCGTTGTAATCGAAATTTATTTTTCTTCTTATTTGATTTCTCATCGTCTGAAGCGGTCAGCTCCGCTTTTAGATTGCATGCTTGACGCAGGAATTGTGAAAACACATCCTTTTAAGCGACAGATTTAATCTATTTTCCTGCAACTTTTCGTTGTCTCCTGATGACTTTTTTTTGTTTACTTGCTTTTCATGGAATGCTTTGCACAGTATCTTCTCCCCGTTTGGTGAATATCATCATTGCGAAATGTTTCTATTGATTCGAAGCAAATTTAACAGAAATCAATCCTTTTGTTCTGGGCTCTCTATTTTCTAAGCGAAAAACAATAGCAAAATAACAAATTAGCTTTTAAATTGCTATTAAAACATAAAGTTTATCCCTGACAGGAATGGTAGCGACAATTGTCTTGTTACCATCGTCTACTACGTGGATGGGTCCTCTTGATCACTGAACTTGCACTTCACCATTTACGTCAGTTTTTGACAACCCATCATGCCGTTCTGCTATTGGTGAAGATGTATTTTGTTTGGGTGAGGTTGGTGAGGGAGAGGGGCGACAGGGTGGTGAATGATACTAATATTTTTAGTCCACGCCTTTTTATTTAGTCGCCAGTGGCAAGTGGCGACCGCTTATTTTGATCTTTACCGTTAGGAGTTAAAAAACTATGCTTAACCAAGGCATCAATACATGGTGAGATTTAATGAAACAACACTTTTTACTGAATTTTTCATTCAAAAGGTCAGAAAACTGTGTGGGATGTACTTTCTCTCTCTTGTCCTTGCCCTTTCTTAGTGTAAATGTGTTGTTATGCTGTGAATAGTTTCCTACCCTATAAACGGATCCTCTTATCGCATGTGTGTACTGTGGAAGTCGAACTTCACATTAAATTACGGTACAATTGGAAAAGTGAAGCAGCACTCCAAATTGATGATCTATCCTGTAAGGTTTGAAGAGTTGCCAAACAGTTTTTTTTACAATGGTCCGGTTATAATTTTAATTTATGGAAAATATTGCTTCAATTTTAATCAACAACTAGTTTAATTTACTATCTGATTCTTTTTTGGATCATTTCCACTGATCCGGCTTAGTACTAGTTTCAACCAACCCGTTCAGAGGGGCTAACTGTTTTGTATTTACAATTATCTGGGGGGGGGGGGGGACAATATTTAAGGCAAATTTCTTTAAAGAGAAAGACATGACAGTCAGATAAATGGAAATCACGAAATGTGTAAACTATTTTTTGAGCATAGAGGCAAAGTACGCGATATTTCTACTAGTGGTTTAATCTTAATTTGAACAAGAACAAAGAAACAGATAGACATCTTTCAATTTATACTAACTTTTACTTTTTTAGGTAAGTCATATGTCTACGGTTTAAACAAATGTGGCTTTTAAACATACAATACTACCTCGTTTATCCGGGCTAACTGGGATCAAAGGCAGTCCTGATTATCAAAACTTCGGATAATCCGTTCAATATGGGGAATAAGCAAAACATACTGTTAAATAAGAAGACTTGTCTTTTATTACAGTGAAACCTGTGTAAGTTAACCACTCTCGGTGCACTACTTTAGTGGTCAACTTAAACAGGTAGTCAACTTAGTGAGGTTGATTTATATGATAAGGGCTAATTCCGTGCCTGAAAAAAGTGGTCAAGTTAGACAGGTGGTCAACTTCACAGGTTTTACTGTATAGGAAAAAATGATGCTTTGGAAAAAAAAAAATGCGTAGATTGTTACTCGCAAACACTTTATCATTTCTAGTTCAGCTGCAAGTGGTGGCGAATTGACACTTCAAATGCGCCAGGTTGTCTGTTAGATATTGCTATAATTAATTGCACGACCTATGCAGAAGTTGTACTTTAACAACTTTAAATCAAAATAAAGAACGAATATTTGGCGCATTAAATTCCATTCTTGCTATCACAACTTAAAACTATTATTTAAGTGAATACATTTTTAAAGTAAATATTAAGTTGTTCAGTACAGGTATTTATTTATTCTTTTCTAAATGTAGTTTTTGATAATTAATATCATGGTACAAAAGGTTAAAATAATGCTTTTCAAATAAAACTGCAATATTTTGTTTTCAAATTGAATGATTTTGAATAGCATTTCATTGCTAAATATTTTTTATTCCACGAAATTATGATAAAAATATCAAAGTTGCAACCCAATTTGTTGGAGTGAAATCATCAAATAATTTCAAAAGGGAAAACTATTTGCCTCATTAAATCAAGATAAAAAGAATTTCATAGAAGAGTTTTCATATAATTGGGCTCAAAAATAATAATGAGACTTAAATACAAAAACTTATTTTGTGTAATTGCCATATTTTTTTGTTCTTTTGCATTATGACGATCAACATTCTTACAAACATCGCCCTTAATCCATTTGGATATTTATGCAGACATTTTTAAATTTGACTGTTTTCCTTTAAAAAGACTTCTTTCTCAAAAATGAGAACAATTCTTCACGTGTGTTTATCAAGAAAAAAGAGTCAATGAAACGTTATATAACGTATTTATTTATTTATTTTTTCTTTTTTGATGTTTGTAACGAGAAAAGTTAAAAAGCTCCAGCCTGCTTAAAGAGCTTCCAGAAAATTTTAAAAACTTTTAATTCAAAGGGATTTTATGCTGCAAAAACATTTTTTTAAATGTCTGAAAAATAAGTGAAACGATGTAAATTGAAAGTATTTTTCAATTTTTAAGGAGTGTCTGAGTTGAATGAAGTTTTGTTCAACAATTCTTAAGCCTTTAAATAATTCAATTTCTTTTATGGATAGCCATTTTGTGATTTTTTTCCCCCAACCACTCATTATAATTGTATTACTTTATGTTCTTAGTTAACTTCTTGATAAAGTTTTATGTACTTATTTGTTTAATGGTGGTGGTGAAGGAAAGAGTTGTCGTCATTATTATTTACTGAAGTAGTTAGTCTAAACTTGAATTCTTTTCCAAGTTTAAGCTTTGGCCACTGAAGTTTTAGTTTTGCTTTGTACCCATTACCCATCAAGAAGCAATTATTGCCTCTAATCATAACTGCCTAAAGTAAATGTAAATAAGCTTACAAAGGGAAAAATATATTGCGTCATATCCAGTGAATGAAATCCCGTTATAACGAATTTCAAGGAACGGCAAATTTTATTCGTTGTAACGGAAATTTCGTTGTAGTGGAATTTAAGCATTGTAATGGATATTTAACCAGGTTTGAAAATTTCTTTCTCTTATATGGATATTTATAGTTGTATTGGTGTTTGTCGTAACGGGGTTTCACTGTACGTAAACTCCCGATTATCCGCGGGTTAGGGTGGCACGGTAAACGCGGATAAGCGGAAACCGCGGATAATCCGAATAATAGGTAAAAATCGATACTTAGTGCATATCATAGCTAAAAAATATTAATATAACACTCGCACTTACACTATTTAAATAAAGCTAAAAACATTGCTACTTTGCATCTACTAACATTGAATATAAAAAATACATGTAAAATCTAAAAGCAAACAATAACACAACCATAAGTTTAAAAAAAAAAAAAAAAAAAAAAAAAAAAAAAAAAAAAAAGTGAAAAGACCTGCGGATAAACCGAGCCGCGGATAATCCGATCGCTGATAATCGGGAGTTTACTGTATCTATTTTTTAAAAGTTCGAACTGTCGTTATTCCGATTGCCCCTTTTCGTTTTCAAATGACTATTTTCTTGTTTTTCATTTTTACAACTTTTTTTTTTTGTTTAAATAACATTTTCTATTTACTGGAGAGAAATTGGTTAAAAAAGGGTCGGAACTTAAGAAAATCGCGAAAGATTTGCTTTATTGGATATCTTTCAAAATTAATTTTATTTATAGGCAGCAAATATATGGCAGTTTATTGAATTTTTTACATGCATTTTTTCCATCTCGTTTTCTCCTTTACCTTTTTCTTTCGCCTTTTTTCATCATGTATGGCCTTAATGACAACTATATTCAGTCTTTGAAAAACTTAACTCCCATCTCTAATTCAATTGCCGGGCATTAATCAGAAAGTATTGCGAGGAACAGATGGCACAAGTGGATAACGCTTTTCCGATATTGATCTTGCAATTATCTTTATTCCCTTTGACAGATCTCCGATTTCTCTTCTGATATTGTCTAATAGCACTTATATTCATTACACATTTTTAATTAATTCTGGCAGATCTCAAGACTTTCCCTGCAGCTTTGACGCTAAGCCATCATAAATCAGATATTTTCGTCTTGTTGAGGGAATCTCGGAGAAGTTGAGTTATGGTTTTCATCGTGGATGTCCGATGATGACCTAAAAAATTATCGAAATCCTATATGTGATTTGAGAGCCGAAGAAAGTAATTGCATTTGCAAGAATAATTTCTGGTGCTTCTTGAATCGTCATGAGTTGTGATCAATCACCGCGCCTCTTTTGTCTTTGTACATTTAATACATTGTCGCCAAATCCTTGTCTTGTTGAAATTAATGAACACATTTCCAGAGAGGATAACGACCTTTAAGGAGGTTTTGAGTACGAATTTTATTAATTTAGGAAAATAAATAATGATAATTGAAAGGAAAAAAGGAGAATAACTGCTACACATTTTGGTTTTTTGATTAAATAAGTGAGGTATAGGAAGAGTCGACCTCAGGATTGTTAGCATTCGTCCTTGGATGAATCCAGTTCAAAACTGGTTGAAAACCCAAATAAACCGTCCGAAATATATCCCAAAAGTCATCAATCAGTAATTTTGAATGCAAGTTTGGTTATTAAATGTTGTTCTTATGATGTCTGAAGTAAAAAAAAAGTTAGCTTTCCTAACTGAACTGCAGCGAAATTGTTTCACAGTTCTTTGAACATATTTCTTCCTTCTTATAAGTTTAAGTTCATGTTGTCACTGGCGGATTTACCATGTCACAAATCCCACATTCGGGGGGAGGGGGGCAGGAAAGAGAAGGAGATACAAAAATGCGTATGATAAATGTTTTAAAGTTCTGTGATAGTCAAAAAGACAGCCTCTTCATGTTGTCATCGGTATTTGTTTTATCGAGACTCTTTGTTTTGCTGAGGCGCAGTTTGCTAGTATAGTTCTACAATGCTCGACTTATAAAGCCATTGGGCGTTATAGAGTAGATGGAGGGGACACGCTGTACGAAGAAATTGAAGTCGGAACTTACGCCGATGTACCTCAAGATCCTTAGCTTTTCGCTAAAGATCTTGCGACGCACTTTGATTTAAAACATTGCATTACTGAATCTCAATTGTGGCAGTGACAAGCAAAGAAAGGGATGTAAATTGCAAAATTAATAATTTAGAGATAACCAGTACAAAATAATCGGTGAACCTCTCCTGTGTCTTGGCAAGAGATATTACTAGTCACTCCTCGTAGATAATACAGCATGATTTAGAAAATCTTTTCAACAAATTTCAACCTAGGACTTTATTTTTAAACTCGTTTTACTCAAAACTTGAAAATGTCCCCTTACATCCCTCAGCTTCTCACTGCTTCAATTGGTAATTAATTTAAGCTTGGATATTGTTGCAAGTTTCTGAAGCACTGTTTTGAAATTGCGTGAGTTAAAATGTAAACCAATTCGGCAGCTGTCAAAGGTATTTACTCTATGTAGGATATCAATGGAAGATGCTCTCACGCTACCATGATTAGTAGCAGGGCTGTGAAGTCGGAGCGAAAAGACCGACTCCGGCTCCGACTCTTTTTCCCCAAAATCAGTTTTGACTCCGACTCCTCAAGCACTGGCTGAGTGACGATTTTTATGGAAAAATGACCAGTTCCGACTCTTGGAACTTTAAGCCCTCGACTCCGACTCCTTTACTCCAAAATCAGTCAGACTCCGACTCCATAGGCCCTTTTTGTATGAGGATTTAAAAAGCTTATTTGCTTTTGCACTAAAAAACTGAAAAAGTTGTATTTCGTTATCCTCCCGGAATCGGTTTTCTCCTTCAAAACACTTCTAACGAAAATTTATGTGTCAACTCA
The DNA here is from genome assembly GCF_026930045.1 of Uloborus diversus. NCBI lineage: Eukaryota > Metazoa > Arthropoda > Arachnida > Araneae > Uloboridae > Uloborus > Uloborus diversus. Next base: position 84,959,799 of record NC_072739.1, on the reverse strand, counting down.
TAAAAAATAAAAATAGCTGTAAAAAATAAAATACGATTCTCCATTATTTTGAAAATAGTCGATGGAAAGATGCACCTCTTCGGCAAATGATAAGAGGCTTTTGAAAGCTGGAATCTTAGTTTGTATCTGTTAAAGTAGTTTTTCTTTTGAACAGTAGACGTAAAAATCTTTCTGCTTTTACAGTAATAACAAAAAATAAATTTGGTTACAGAATTTCTTTTTGATTCGTTTGTTTTCTAGTAACTGAAATAAGTTTTGTGAAAACAAAGTCCGTGTTTAATCTTGCCGTAAAATGCTAAAAACGAAAGAAAATTTTTTAATAATGGCCATATCGTTTGATTTTCTTTCATCGTGCATCGATAGCTTCGTTATAGTGCCTAGTCGTTTGTAATGATTGAGCAATAACATTACTTTTCTCTGGAATAGTTTATGCAAGAGTTTTTGGATTTCTGAAATTGGTTCTTTTGTTGGTTTTCTTTCTTTTAATTCTGAGTAAATTATGTTAAAATCTTTTTTTTTTTCTTATTTAGTTATGTAGTGTGGTATACTTGTTTCCAAAGTTTCTTGATAACGATGTCATGCATGCTTGAAAGAAAAACCGAGTTAACTGTTAAAACGTGTCACTTATTCGGTACTTCGCGAATTATAGGAGACTAGTCGACCCGTGCGGAACTCCGCACTGTACTTTGAATTGTTTCATAAGGCATTTCGCTCTTTCAAAATTTCAAAGAAAGAACATTATCAAGAAGAACCGAAAAAAGTAAACGGAAAAAAGTAAGCGCACAAGGAGGCATGTAATTTGAAGACATCAGTAACAAAACCTCGTTAAATACAACGTTGTGATAATGTAATCATCGCTCACCTTTTGGTTGTACGTATTTTCAATGCAAACGTAAATATCATTAAAAGTGTGGCTGAGTGACTCGTGAAAAAGCAGTAATTTTGTATGTGAAAAAACAGGTTCTGCCAAATGCAGTCCTGCCCATGTCAGCATCTGACGAAAAGAAAAAGAAACATTAAAGAGATAATTATTGGCACGGATTCGAACTGACGCCATTCTGATTAACAGTACGACACTCCAACAAACCTAGCAATTGCGCCTCCCTTTTCGAATGCTATTCACTGAAGGAGTGCGTAATAAAAAACAGCAAAACACCTTTTTGCCGAAAAAATAATAAGGTAACGTGTCTATGTTTTGTCATTAGCCAGCATGATACGATTTAAAATTATTCGTAAAACATGGAATTTGATTAAAGAATGAGGAAGATCTTACGTAGCGATTGAAACAAACATTCTAGAGAAGGAATAAATTCGATTGAAAATAAGTGTTTTTATTTTTGAATATTGAACAATTTCCCATAGCAGGCGGCTTTAACCGTTGCGGCTTAAATGCCCGCACATGGTTTTATTTTAATCGAATACTTAAAATTCAAAACCAAAACCAGTTGAACTGAGTCTGGTTTAATGCGTAATTTTTCGAACGTAGACAAAATGTTTTTTTTTTCTTTCAGCGAGTAAAAAATGATTTCTTACTAATGAAGTTGACAACAATTTTAATGTTTTATATCGTATTCGAATAAATAATTAAGGACTTACGGGGTGAAACTCGTAGTTTCAATTTGGCGTAATATTTTTTCATTTGTACAGAAGGTCGAACACTTTTATTAGAAACATCTACGTTTCAGCATACAATGAAAATGTTTTTCTGCACAAAAAGGATTCCCTTGAGGTAAATCTAATACCTTTTTTATGCTTGCATTATGCTTAATGGTCTGGACGGAGTCAAAGCTTTAAAAATAAGGAACAACACTCTTCGACTAACAGTCAACTTATCTGAATGATAACTGTAGCTTGCATAAAGAAGTCGAAACACCAAGTAGCATTCCAATCGCATTTATTTTATTACGTGTGTTATCTGTTGCATGTTATGAGTACATGTAATGCGTAATGTTAATTTAAATTTGCTTTTATGTCGGACAGCCCGAGCTTGCCCGAAGTTCAGATAATTTATAGCCGAACGCTCTACCGAAAAAAACTTATCAATTTAACCGAACAACTAAGTCCAGTGCTTTTAAGCTGTGTTAAAACACACACACACACAAGCACACCCACACACACAAACACCCCCCCCACACACACAGGTTAATTTTGATTTTTTTTTTTGAAAGCGACGCAAAAAATTGGAAAATCGTATTAGAACTTTGCTTTAAAAACAATTAGCATGATACAGGCTGCCTCAAGGTTTTGCAATAGCAAGGAGCGTTTCCGGAAACTGGTTTTTAGACCGTAAGTCTATTTTTCGTCATTAACCGGCCTGATAAGTTTTAAAATGCGGGGGGGGGGGGGATTTCTTCGAGAGATAGGAAAGATCTCGCATACTGACAGAAAAATAAACCACAGAAATAATATGTAAGATAAGATATTGAAGTGCTTTTATTTTTGAAAATTTTTACAATTTTTTATCGTAGGCTGCTTCAACCGTAATGGCTTAGATGGCAGCACGTGTTCATATTTAACAACACGGTTTAAAAACAAAATAGTTTGAACTAAGTTCTTTTTTAAGCGTAGTTTTTCGAATGTAGTAAAAATGTGATAGGCTATTTTTTTTTTTTTTTTTTTGCAAAAAGAAGAAAAAATATATATTTTACCCTTCAAATTGAGGTAGTAATTTTTTTATTTGTACAAAGAGTCGAAAACTCATTAGAAGAATCTGTATTTCAATATACGATTTATTATTTTTTCTGAACAAAAAACAATTCCATTGTAGTCTGAAATCTTAAACCTGATACTTATATTTTCGCTTACATTATGCTTTAATTTTCTTACTGGAGCCAAATCTTTAAAAACAAACAAACAAACCTTACAATTCAGAAGTAATTTAGCACAATGTTACTTCAAATTTTCATTGCAGCAAGGAGCGTTTCCTTCTCATTTATTTTATTCCCTCATATTTGTTGTTCATTTTATTAAGTGTTCATGTAATGCGCGATATTTCTCTAATTTTTTGATGCAGATTGTCCGGACGTGGGCCCGAACACTCATTCTCCTGGTTACCAGGCGAACGCTCTGCCGATCAAGCTATTCAGCTCTGCCGGTTGTAGTGCAAGTTGAAGTTACAAATTTAACCGAAAATCTCATTCTGGTTCTTTAAAACAGGTTTTTTGGCAAAAAAAAAAAAAAAAAAAAAAAAAAACAATTTTTAGACCGTGGGTCTATTTTTCGTCAGTAGCCAGCACGATAAGCTTTAAAATAAGGTGTAAATCAAAGAAATCGATCAAGAATTGAGAAAAATCTCGCGTAGAAACCAAAAACAGGCTACAGAAATAATATATAAGGATTGCCAACTATCTGTGAGCTGTTATTGACTGGCGCCTTCGATTCAAATGGATGTAATATTCCGCGCTGCACTGCTCGTAAAATTGAAAATATTTTACTATTTACCGAAAGTATAGCAAAAAGAGAATACACGTGCCCAGGTGGACTTAACAAACATCCTATTTCTAAAGCGAAGTGCTACATTTCACACAAAATTCGGACAGCACACATGAGACTAATTCCTTCGCTGTTTGATCTCAGTTTATTTCGCCGTTGTCAAGAAAGGTTGTAGCCTAGTAAAGTGTTACTTTAGTGGTCTAACAGATTGGTGTAGTACGAACGAATTGGTGTAGGAGCGAACCTAGCGTCTGCACCATCGAGGGTTTAACGGATTATTCCGATGATGTGGTCGCAGGAATGTCCCTGAGCCCCAAATGAACAGTTGAATCCCCCTACAACTCTAGGTAACATGGATTCAGGTATATGACCTGGTTCGGTGTCACCAGTTGCTTGCTTAATTTACCATCCACGAACCTCTGACTAGAGAAAAATCTAGCCAGACATCCGTTATGGGTTGAAGGTGGGGATTTAGTGTGATCCGGAACGCACCGCGTGGAGGACGGACTGGTGCGGTTAGGTTTGCGGGCTAGGTTTTCGATTCTATTTGTAAATGTCATGTAGTACATTTCACGCGCAAAGTTTTATTTAAAAGATTGCTTGTGAATTACATCCCAACGACAATCTATAAGTAGGATACATTATGCATATTATTCTCTTTAGCTATCTTATTACAGTAGCTTTCCCCCTAACTTCTCTCTCGCACGAATCTTCTACCTCGCCCGATTTCCATTTTTAAAATTCTCTCCGATACCAATTTAGATCAAATCCGTCGCACGCTGTTACGGGTCGAAGGGATCAAGAATATAGTATTTGTAAAACACTAGGTAATACTGTTTCCAGCAACTACTGTCTGACCACGCACTGTACGGAAAGGCAAACATCCGATTTGCACGAGGAAATGGGCGCATCTATTAGTTTTCAGGAATGTCAGCTTTTGCAGATGTATGTTAGCCTCTAAATTTTAAGCAGACTCTCATTCAAATGAGCGGAACATGTGCATCAAATTTTTACATTTCCCGCTCATTCAGATTGACTTGCCGCCTTAACTGGACGTTTGCCATTTCCATACAATCCGTGATTGAATTGTAGCTTTTTATTAAAATCAACGAAGATGGAAGATATGTGTTCAGTAAAATGAGATTATTGAATTGAAATGGCACTGTCTCACTTAATCACTCGTCTATCCCTGCTTAAGTAAAAGGGAGACAAATGGTCAAGGACATGCTTGTCAAAACTACTTCTCAAAAATGAACCACTGAGAGAAATATTGGGTGTGAATCATCGCCCTAAATTGTGACTTAGTTAAGTACCAAAGTAGTGACCACTGAACTCTGAAAATGATGTTTTAGTGATGTTTCAAACCGAAAGAAATGTTTTGTTCTCATTCAACTTAGGCATAAAAATCGTTAATTCCGTGGATGTACTGCCGCAAATATTCAAATTTTCTACTAAATTGTGTTTTAATTTATGCTAATGAATCTTGAGTGTAGACATTTATTTATCCCTTCAGCTTTTCTAATTTCTAGTCGAAACAGCAGTCTGTCAGTAATTATTCTTTAAATATAAATTGTCAAATAATTTATTTCCCGTAATATGTAGTCTAACAAATTGTCGGAGCAGAATGGCAAAGTGGCTCTTTTCACAAAGCGATATAAGGCTTGGAAATACACGTCTGAGTTATTCCAGCGTTTTGCAATTTAAGTTCTGTAAAAGATTTATTAGGCTAGTCGTGGCCTGCTCTTCTGCGCCAACTGAAGATTTATGCTTTACTTTTGTCGATGCACATGGATTACGATTCATAGATCCAGCGTTCGGTGTGCTTCATAATTTGCGGTTTGTCTCTTGAAGAATTGTTACTGCTGTGAGCGAAATGTAAACAAAGGAGTCACGCGTCTGTCGCATAAGCGATGATAATTGGCTTCTGATGGTGGTGTTTCCGAGGTTTGCTAAAGCGGAAGTAAAATGGTTAATTATCCGAGTAAGCTCCGCCACCATTTTCATTGTTAATGATAGTCGTGATGCACCGCTTCCGCAGTAATGTAAGGGGTAAGAGTCAAGGCAAAGTGACTAGGAAGGCTGTGATTGATTTGGGTAATTCGTATGCAAAATGCAAATCGACATACTTTTGTTAAATAAATATTCCACAAGGGTCTCATTATCTTTTATGAAATAGGTGGACATTTTCGCTTTCCAAGTCCTCCGTTGTAAAATTATGGTGTTATAAAGCTTTCATATTTGTTCAAATTTACTTAAAATGGGACTTCACTTGTTTAATTCAATTCCTTTCACGGAACATTTTTCTGTTTAATGTACGCGAGCGAATCTTTGTAAATAAAGAGTACTAATAAAAAAATCCGTCGATTCCGTTTTTGATGTGATAACTAAATTTTGCTTTATCTGTTTAGCCAAGGCGAGTGAGTTTATTGGTGACATGATCTTCCAAGATTAAGGAAAAATTTAAAAGCTTAAAATAGGTTACAGTAAAATTTACAGCTGTGTTCTGTGTAAGTTAAAAGTTTGTGCATCAAATGTAAATCTAGTTTCGAACTAAAACATAATAATAATTATTTGTTTGCCACGAAAGAAGATGATCTTCAATATTCTGAGCTACGGGAAACAATCTCTCTACATCCTTACAAGAGTCCAACTCTTTGTAGACCCCCATGTTTTGTCTTCTCTTCACACATTCTAGAGACTTATCATTTTTGACTACATGAAGGGGGGGGGGGGCTGATGTACAAGCAGATCATTATTGTCCAGAAAGTTGAATTCAAGAAGATAGTCCTTGTTTGCAACATGTCCCTACCGTTTAGCACGAAGCTTTCTCCTAAAGCTTCTCTCCCCCGGTGCTTGAGCCCGGGCCGTCACAGGCACAGCATCGACCCTAACATCAGGACATGGGATGGACTTGAGAATAATCTAGAGATCCTATATACGGAGAGATTGGACAACGAAGGGCCGATCTCCGCCATGTTTAGCCCAAGTGTTGTCAGCTCAAAATGCTGCGCTGTGTGAATTTTTAGCTTTCTCACATAGCGTAAGGCAAAAAACTTTAAAGAACAAACTGATTTATTTCCTCCTCGTATTTTCATTAAACAGAGCGAGCGCTAAGTCTGACAATTCGGCCCCAATCGTTTCGCATCGTCATAGCGCGTACAAAGAAATTTTTATTTGTCAAAAATTTGTTCATAAAGATAGAAGACAAACAGATATTTGTGATCTGCACATTGCATTTCATTATATCTTAACTACTTTCCAATTTTTTCGATACAATGTACAGTGATATTTGGAGCAGAAGATGCATTACGGTCTACGGGGAGTGAGCATCTTTTGACATAAGATGGCCGCCGTTCCGAAGTTGTCCAAGCTCTCCGTATTTAGGATCTCTAGAATAGTCAGTCGCCGCTCGCCACCTGGCGGCCGATAATCTTACTTTATCAGCTAAATGAAATACTCAACCTGCAACTTTAAAAATCAAACCGACCACATATAATTATTATTCAATTGATTTTTTCCCGTAAGTAATTTCCTGTTTCGTAGCATTTTTAAATTTCCAGGCCTACCATGGGACTACAATTTTGGCCTCATCAAGGTTTGAATATAATAATAAAGGAGGGGGGGGGACGTACTCTGTACCAGAACGTTACTATATTTAGTTTTAAAATTCATAAGATGCTGAATAAACTATTATGAATCTACAACGTCTGCACTTGATCACTCGCGTCTTGCTTTGTATTTAGACTTTAACTGCGTGTTTAAGACCGGCCGTGGTTAAACCTAAATTAAACGTTATTCCCTAAATACCAGAATCGCGTTTACATTAAATGCGCATATTCATTAGATTGCATTATTTGTAATTTAATTACTGGGGGTTTTAATGATTTAATGTCTCGAATATTGCTTTCGCTCCGTCCTATAAAAGTGTTCTTGATTTATGATTTTCTGATTTCATAGTAGTCCTTTCTAAAAAGCGTGGAACTAAGGGGAAATGTCCTATCTATGCTATCTCACAAACTATGAAATTGAGCCACATTTTTTACATACAATAAGCTTATTTTTCTTTTTTTGTTATCTTTTTAGACTTAGAAAGTTGATTCAGAAATCTACGACGTTTTAGCTGTTTAAAAGTTTCTCCCCTTAAACGATTGCTTAACGCTAAACCTTTTATGTGTATTTGCATTTCCCTTGCTTCACCGACTGTCTTTTTGCTTCGTAAAACTGCATCTCCTATGCTCCCCCATTTCGTCTTGTACATTTTGAAGACAATCGTACCCAGTAAAAATCGAAGCATCGTTATAGACTTATGTCTGGGACTTTGGGACACTCGGGTATATCATGCACATAGCCATATAGTCCGACCGCGAACAAAAGACCATTTTCAATCATTTAAGAAAAACGAGTCCATTCCTTAAAAAAGGTAGAGAAGGAAGAATTGACGCGTGCCATATTTTGGAGTTAAGCAATAGTTTGGCATTATGAAAAAAAAAAAGAAATCTTATTATATTTTCGTTATGTGATTATCTAGACCTCACAGGTTAAAGTTGCAGCAATAACTGCATTGAATTAGCGAAAAAGTAAAAATGACAAGCTTTTTATTCTTTATTGCAACTCTACTCTCGAAAATTTTCAATTCAAATTAATTATAGAAGGCGTTGTTATCTCTGACCAATGACTGCTGAAAGAAGTAAAACCAAGACTTACCCACTGACGTAGGATGTGACCTGTCCAATGAGACATCTGCTTTGACCGCGCAAAATTAAAATGTTTTAGCTCTTTGGCTAATTTCTTAAGTTCCAAGATGACGAGTCAAGCTCTAGAATCAATGACACATTTACACAATCCGTTCCAACTTTCCTCTCCAAATCGCCCCTTCTAGAAAATGGACAATTCTGAAACAAGGCGGAGCCAAGGATCAAATTTCGCCGTTAGACTACCAAGTCTTGTGTCGGTTTCTAATGGCATCATCCTGTAGGAAACTGCACGTGAATACTATGGTTTGACAATCGACTTGTTGGAATGATAAGCTGAATCGCTGTTGTATATAAGATGGAAGTGGAAGCCATTTTTCTTTGCCAGGATATCAGCTCGTTCTTCTCGATTCCGCAGTGGACCGGGATCCACTGAGAGTCAACTGTTTTATCATTTCCTGATAACCAATCCATATGGTTAATAAGTTGTCGATGTCCTTAGATTGAGAGGAGCAGGGAAGGTCAATAGCCTGAAGTGCTGCCCTTAAATCGCAGAGAATCAGAGCCTAAGAAATTCGCTAACAGTTTATAAAGGTATAATTAAAAAAATTAAAAAGAGAGAGATAAAACCTAAAGCTTCGACACAATGCCTGAAGTAACATTTATTTGAAATTTAAGTTATTTTACTTCATTTAGTATTTTTTTGAGCAATCACAATTGCTAACTGTTTTCACTTGACCGTCCTTGGCGTTGTGGTTCCTTTTTCAACCCCACCGTCCTCTGCAGGCGCGACTCCTCCCGGTAGCCGCTTCTCCTGGTCAGTGGCGTCCATGTCCTACACACACGCACCTTTACACACAGGTCTACGCACACACACAAGCCTGCATATACACATGTGTACTCACGTAACCGCCCAAGAGGAGGGACAGGAGCCGTTTCTAGAAACAAGTGAGTAGGGTAGTAACTAATAAGTAGGGTCCTGTCGCAACTCGTGATTGCGAAAAACATAATTTGAATTCAAATAATGAAAATGAATCGAAATAAATAATAATTCGAATAATAATAATTTGAGAGTTCAAATTATTATTATTATTTTTTTTTCATAAAAATTCTTTCGAAGTTAGTGAGCGACTGCTCTCAAAATTCAACATAGCACAACTTCTCATAGCGGTACTCATTAAAACGAATCGATTGTCTACAAAATTCAATTATTTTATAATTCACGATTACAGATAGGATTCAACCTCTGATTCTTTCAATAGAGTTTTATTCTTTATGGCAGTGCTATGAGTAGAACAAATGCAAAAAATAAAACGCACTTTACCGCCAAATGATCATTGCTACCTTTAACGAGAACAAACTGCACTGCGCAAGTTATCAATTTTTCCAGTTTCTTAACTGCACAAGTATTTCCCATTTTTTGAATGATTTAAAACTTCCAATAACAGAAAACATTTTATTGTTATATTGAAGATTTTTGAGTGATAGCGGACTTTTGAAATATCTAATGCATTCTATGTAAGGAAGAAAAAGATACGTCCAACTGTCTGAAAGAATTTTACATATAAACCTATTTATTTCTCGCTTCAGTTGCAAGGTTTCAATTTTTCAGATAAAAATATGATGTGAAGCGCATTTGTTCGCTTTTTAGCCCCCAAGGATTCAATTTTCTGCATATTGAAAGCAATATTTACTTTTGGAAACAGGTTCTTTTTAGGGCCGTAGGTTTACTTTCTGTGTCTCATTCCATGGAGACAAAAGTTTTTGCTGCATTACGTAATAGTGTGAAGTTCTCTTCTTTTTTTTTCTTTCGATTTTCTTGAGATGGATGGTTGTTATTCTGTTTTCTTATGTGACATTCTTCAAAGTTGTAGTTTTCTAAAACAAATGCTCCTGCTATTTTTGTTACGTGCTTGTCTTGCATGTACAAAACATATGCTATGTCGTGTTAGTCTGAAATACAGTTTTCTTAGCTTGTTATATTTTGTTAATTAATTTGAATTTTTATGAAAAATTGGGTGCTGGTGTATTTTAGTTTTATTTTATTTTATTATTATTTTTTTTTTACTTCGTGTTTGTTTTTGCTATAAGTTTCTGCTTCTCTTCTATTGCTTCTGTTTTTGCTTATGTTGTATGTATAAAACAGATGCTATTTTGTGTTATTTTTCAATGCAGTTTTATTAGTTTGTTTGATTTTGTTTATTAATTTGAATTTTTTAAAGAAAATTGGTGGCTGATGCATTGTTTTATTTATTCTTCATTTTATTTTGCTTCGTGTTAATTTTTGCGATAAGTTTCGTTTACGCTAGTTGTTCTTTTTTTTTTATATATTTTTGGGTTTTTTGGTTCCTTTATTATCATTGTTTTGCAGATTTTTTAAATTTTATGCTTTGTGCTAAGTCTTGTTAAAAGTAATTTTGTGAACTTTGAGTTTTACTTTGATAACTTAGGTACAACTCAACGACTGACCATTACCCCATTGATTACAAAATGAGCAATTTTAGCACCATTTAGATTTGAACTTTAACATTTGATACTATTTTTGAAGCAAAATCATTAAATGCTCTAATTCAGCTGTTATATCAATATTTTCAAATGTTTAACTTCACTGTCAAAAAGTCTTGGCAAGTCAAATTAACGCTATAAAATATAGGTACTACTAATAAATTCTACAATAAACCTAAAAATGTTAAGCACCGGATATATTTAAAGGATTTCTGTAAAAGGGGGTTAAAATGTTGCATGCCGGATATTTATTTAATTTTTTTACTATTTGAGTTGAACTTTGTAATTTTAAGCCCAAGCAAATCTTGTAAATGATGTATTTTTACTTGTAACGCAAACACTGAACATTATACAGATTCCACGAACAGTTTTGACATCACTTGATAAACATCGAACTCTCATCACATCCAGCTGTTCTCTGTTCGTCAGACTCCGAACTTTCTTCTCTTTAGTTCCTATCTGCATTACATTCTTAACCTCCCTATCGCGTGCTTTGCGGATGAATATGAAAAATGTCTAACTTACTGCAACTTATTAGCTCAGTCTTGGCATTCATGTCTTGATTTATGGGGCACTCCTATAAAGCTGGGACAGAAGGTCATGTTTATATGACAAAATAAAGATGTGTGATTTTTTTTTCTGGGGTTAAAAAGCTTATTTGCTGTAAGCACAGTAGAGCAGATGGAATTTTAACTCTGAACTCGTAATCAAAATTTTAAAAATTTAGGAAACTCATCGCTTAAGAAAAAAAATAATAGTGCAGTACGCGTATGCTCTCGACAACTTGGCGTCTTCTTATCTGGGTTTTGGTTTGTCCGCGACGCCACCTTCCCTCTAAAAGGGAAAGGAGTATTTTGGCGGATTGCATGAGAATATGATTTTGTGTAGTAGTATAAATATAGCTACAGATACACATAAAAATTTCTCACTTGAAGAAAAAAATCTTTCTTTTCATTCTTCTTTTACATTATTTAATGCCACAGTGAAAAATGCATATTATATCATTTTTCGAAAATGTATCGATCCAATAGCAGTTTTTAAAGAATTGGATTATCCAGCATGTTTGCTTATTCAGGGGTGCCCCCTAAGACCAAGAGCGCATCTCCTTAAATATGGCAAGCCCCCCCCAAAAGCAAGAGCCCCCCCTCCAAAAGTGAAAAATACCTCCCAAAACAACTGTTCCCCCTAAAAATTTCAATGGCGTAGTCCGCGCCATGACTTCCCCTAGGTGGTTATCCCTGGCTTATCTGAACCAAGGCATTTCCCGGCCATCCTAGACTAATAGACAGTGTACTGTAATATAAAGAAAAAAATCCTGTTTATCTCCTCCTCATCTCATGTTTGTGCTTAAAATGTACACAGTTGATTCAACTTTGCTTATTTAGGAGTTATTATTGTGAAAAATTATTTTGTGTTTCAAAAATACATACTGAAAAACTCCGATGTTACTTCTCCGAATATACGAATACGTTTTCCCGCGTATTTCACGTTTCCCCCATCAGATCCCATTTTTTCCGTTTACAAATAATGTTAGTTAAACCCGGGTTGTAAGTTTGTTATTTATGATTTTTCCCGCATTTTACGTTTTCCCTGGGGTTTTAAAAAAATTCTAAACTAAGCAATGTGTTTCATTTGTGCTTTTTAAAAGATAATCCACGCTTTTAAAATTTAACCAATGAAAACAGAAATGCTACTGCTCTATCCGTAGCCGACCTTATGGACTTTTCATCCGCCAATGAAACTAAACAAGATGAACCGAAAGCATAGCCCGTTCCTTCTTTCAATATTGCATCGAAGAGCTTACAAATAGTGAAAGACTACATGAAATACACCGCCAGCTCAGTCAATTTTAGCCAAGGACTGCAGTTTGACTGAGCTGGCGGTGTATTTCATGTATTTCTGCCTTAGCCCTGGCCATAGGACGGTAACTTACTGAAGTGAAAGACTATTTTTTTTTAGACCTGGGGGAAAAATAAAATACAAAGTATTTCAATCCTAGGAGATGCTGCAATTACTTTGAACTCAATGACTATAAAAACAATCCACTATTTTCAATCTAAACGCCTGGATTCGTATCAAAATGTGTTAAAATGATCTTAAATGGCATGTAAAAATATGTTTTTTCCCCCCTTAAAATATCTATACCTTTTGAAAGTACCTTTACTTTTTTTCAATTTGATTTTTGCTTCCTATGTATTTCCCGTATTTTACTTTTTTTTTTTCAACATAGGCCCTTAAGAAACGTAAAATTTGGATCTTACTGCAAATAAATAAAAACTTTAAATAGTTCTTTACAATGATAATTATTACCCCGTATTTCCCAAATTAAAAACACTGCATGAATTATTTTCTCCGTTTGAAGTATTCTTAGCAGGGGAAAGGTGCAGTCAACACTTAATTACATTTAAAATACATGTACCTTTGTAGTTAAAACCTTTGACTTGACTAGCTGTATTTTATTACGGTTTAAATTTGGCCCACTTTCACTTTTAAAAGGCTTAAAAATCTGCAGTAGCATGAAATGAAAGATAAGGTCATTTGAAAAACATAGCGAACTTCAGACACTGTAAATGTAGCTTTCGGGTTATAACACCGTCGTATAGGAAAACATCGCATGCAGTGAGAATTGGGAAAGTAGATAAATTTGGAAGTGATCTTGTTTTAAAATGCTTGTGCAATGTTTTTTCTAGTTTTTTATGAAAATACATTCGTAAGTGGGCGTTTTTGTGCTAGATTCATAAAAATAAAGAAAAAAAAAAAAATAAAAAACTTGATACTGTTTTTAAACATCTACTAATGGCGACTTGTGGTTTTCCTACCAAAGTAGCAAAAGTAAAAAAAAAAAAAAAAAAAGGCTAGAAAGCAATTTTTACCTTGCTGTTAAGCGATATGAAAATGATGATTTCGAGTTGCGTTAAAAGATAAAAAATAGTAAACTGGTTATAACCAAAAAAGACTCTTCAAATGATTCAACCCTTTGGTACTGATTAAATAAACACCCCTTGCATTATCTCCACTGTCAAGTTCATATTCTAACGTTGAATGTGGAATGATTTCTGTATTTTAAGCAATCACTATTGCTTATTGTTTTCACCTGAGTGTTGAATCGTGTCATATCAGTTTTGCGGTCCACAGGCCTCCAAGCGCGCTTGCGCCTCTTGGGTGTTGGTAGATATGGGCTCTCCTCGTCCATGTTCCTCGTGATCGTCTTTGTTTGTAACCGACCCACTCGACTTTAAACGTTACCCTCTAATTAATCCTCTTTATACTAAAACAGAATCCAGCATCCAGTACAGAACATCTAGCATCGAGTTCCTGGAATTAATTTGAATTTTGACGTCTTGAATTCAAACTTATGTTTTCGTAGAAACAAGAAACCCAACGAGTAGGGTCCTATCGCAATTAGTGATTACGAAAAACATAATTTAAAATCAAGGTAAAAAATTCAAGTTAATGCTAGGGGTTGGATGCCAGATGTTGTGGGCTGGATTTTATTTTTTTAGTAAGTTGTGCGCAAGATGAGTTCATAATTAGGAATATCTTTTCTCTTCTTACTTTATTTTATAGTTTTTTTTCCCGGTGCTGCGTTTTACCTAGAAATGAACATGAGTTCTCATTGTGAAAACGATGTATATAGACTTCAAGGAAATGAATAAATAAAAGAAATAGGAAAAATCCAACTAAAAAGTAACAGTCAGAGCTTAGCGAAAAAAGTAATAGTTCCACTAACCAAATAAAGTATGAAATGTCATAGAAAATAAAATTGTTTGCCATAATTTTGTTTTATTCGTAAAATCGTGTCACAAAAATATCTTTTTAAAGAATTCTCAACCAAAATTTGATGTAATTTGAACGTTCAGTAATAAGAGTTATCGATGAGACTTTTTTTTTTTTTTAAATGACTAGCACATTTATAAGCTATGGGAATTTCATTGATCTCTGATCCAAGGAAAAACTTCAAGGTTAACTTGAATTTAATAATAATTTACGGTAGATTGTCTTAATGAAATTTGAAGTTCTTCGATGCTTCCTGCACTTTTCTTATTTTACTGTTTTAATTTCTTAAAAAATGCTGATGATACCATTGTCATCAAAATTTTCTGCTGAGAAGATCTCGTCATTCATTGCAACGTTAATCAGCTAGAAAATAACTTGTCGAAGTGCAATTTGGAACGTTCCACATTCTATTGGAATGAAAGAACGTGATTCCTCTATTTTGCATTTCCATTTTTCAATAAAAGAAAATGAAAATGCATCAGCGGAAGATGCACGCCGAATCTTAAAACTATTCTATATGAAAAGAAAAACACGGCTTCTACTTTAACGATTTCCTCGGCGAAATGATACATGAAATTCACTGTAAGAGAATCTCTTTTTATGTTCCGCGGCGAATGGGCTGTGAAATCTCTATAAAAATGGACAGGAAAAGAATTTTTGGGCATTTTCTCGGAATTCTCGTATGTGTGAAACATACGTAGGTGGAGAAAGGTTTAGTTCCTTTTTATTGCAATTTTGTTTTTCCAGGAACACTGTTCAATTTTTATTTTTGTTGCTGCACCGGTGTAGAAGAAAGAAAGAATGGAGCTCATACCATCCTCTTTTCTTGTCTGTTCTTTACAAAAGCAAATTACTTACCATTAAAGACGATTCTTCCTTGCATTTTTTACTATTATTTTTACGCCATATGAGTAAGTCATATTTTAAGTAACCTTCATAATATCTCTTATTCACAAGCTTAACTCGGACCTAAAAAGTAAAGCTTTCATGGGGGGTGGGGGAAATCGAATAATTCCCAAAAAAGCATAAAAACGAGGGGTTTTCACCGGTTATAACTCATACTTATGTCCTCATTTCATTAAAGAGAAATGTTTCGAATCAATCGAATGTTGAATCTTTTTTCTTTGGATTAAAAAGCTGCTTTGGTATTTTCAAAGGACATATTTCTCGTCTGCGCAACAAATTAAAAAAATAATTAAAAACTAAAGTCGCATCGAATATTAATTATGTTTTTATTGGATGAAAAAGCTACTTTGCTATTTTCAAACGACATTCTCGTCTGCGTGTTGACTTTAAAAATAATTTTAAATTTAAAAGACTTCAGGATTGTTGCAAACAACGTTTTTCACTCTATTCTAACAGAGAAAAGAAGATCAAAAAATGGGAAACAACCTTGTTGCTGCAGCTTGATATTAACAGACAAATCGGTAGAAATAATAATGTCCGATATTTTATCCCTTACAAAATATGTATGCAGGGTGTTTCAGAACTCATGGGCAAAACTTTAAGGTGTGATAGTACACATCCGGACAAGCAATATAATGGCAAAAATAAGGGTCCCAAACGTTTTCCGAAGGAGATACGCGTCATTAAAGATTAGGGTCTAAAATTTCAAATGATCATAAAAAATTTAAAAATTAGTCGATTTGTTTGCGGTTTTTGCTAAAATTATTCTTTTTATCAGTATTCTCTTGAAAATAAATTTTGAAGATGTAGTTTAAAAAATGCCGATAGAGGGAGCTTTAGATTTTGGAGTAACGAACAACTATTTTTTACCGCTATTTTTGAATCTTATTAGATTTTTTTCTTATGCTTGGACTTAAACTTAAATTTTCAGCTCAAAATCAGAATCATTGGACGTGATTAAGTCGCGCAAACTGAACTGTGTTCAGAAGTTAAAATACATTCCATCACAAAAAACAATACATTAACCCAGAAGGAGACGAGCGATCTTCACGCAGTGAAAATGGATGTGGCCTATGACAAGATAAGGAAATGATTACAAATTCAGAGCAAAAGATTGTTTTATTAAGAAATTATGACACAATAAAGGAAACAAATCCGTAAGTTGTATAGTCACCTCTAGAAGCTATACAAGACAAAACAAAGCGTAGTATGGAGTGAAATAGGTTACCTATGTCCACTAGGACTAAATCGGGAATCATCGTTGAAGATAACATGCCTCCTGTCTGTAACAACCTAGCTAATCAAGTGCAGCAAAAATCCAATCGACCAAAATCCAATCCATTGCTATGGACGTCGGTGCGAGATACCAGCGACTTTTAGTCTACTCAGGATTGTTTTCCTCGATTCCATCAATTTCTTGAAAGGTGTTAAACGGCGTGGGACTAATGCTACCGACCTTGTTGATACGGTAATGGCCGCTTTAATAAAGTGCGATCTTCGCTCATATTTTTGTTTCTAGAATGCCTTAACCGACCACAATGGAGTGATTCATTTATTTTTACCTACACTAAGCTACTACCATATCGCTCTGACCGAGGTGGCGGCAGCTGCGCGCGTACAACAAACCTGCTTCTCTGAGACCTACTTTATGGCCATTTAAAAAGTCCAACAACTGTTCGTATACCTCTAAAAAAGGTCGTCCTACTCACAGTATTGTCCTTACAACTCGACAGTTTCGTTTGAAGTGCCTTTTGACACAAGCTTTCACACTTTCAATCGTACCTATCTGCGCATCTTGTATGCGCTTAGCGCGCTTACCCTTTCGTCACTGGCGATGAATTTAAATCATCTCTTGTCAAACTACATTCCTGCCGAGTTTGATGGTAGCAGATGAAATTATTCTCGATGCATACATAAATTTTTTTTGTG
This sequence comes from Uloborus diversus, assembly GCF_026930045.1. Taxonomy (NCBI): domain Eukaryota; kingdom Metazoa; phylum Arthropoda; class Arachnida; order Araneae; family Uloboridae; genus Uloborus; species Uloborus diversus. The sequence continues at coordinate 84,942,559 of NC_072739.1, read as the reverse complement.
ACAAAGTTTATTGCAAACTTTTAAGTCAGTTGAGTTTTCGCTACTTAATCACGATCAATGATTCTGGTTTTGAGCTGAAAGTTTAAGTTTAAGTCCAAGCATTAGAAAAAATCTAATGAGATTCGAAAATAAAGGTAAAAAATAGTTGTTCGGTACTCCAAAGTCTAAAGCACCATCTATCGGCATTTTTAAAAATCGGCTTTTTACATCTTCAAAATTTATTTTCATGAAAATACTGATAAAAAGAATAATTTTAGCCAAAAGCACAAACGAATCGACCAATTTTTTTTCCGTTTTTTTTTTTAATCATCATTTGAAATTTTGGACTCTAAAATTCAATGGCGATGGCGCCTATCCCGTTTGGGACCCTTATTTTTGCCATTATATTGTTTGTCCTGATTTGTACTATCACCCTTTGAAGGTTTGCCCAAGAGCTCAGAAACACCCTGTATGTTTGAGTTCATCAGGCGCTTTGACACGAAAGAGACTCAATTTTGACAAAAATGTAGAATCGAATATTGACAACATTTATTGAAAACGTTAACTATTCCTTTAACTGTCCGTTCATTCCTTTATAAATAAGCAACTATATTTATGCTTTCAAATTATGTGCGCTATAAATATTGTAAACATCCCAATGACACGCATTGTTCTGCCTGACTTGTCTGAAGGCCTTTGGCGTAATTTAAGCATTAATTAACTAAAGCATCTCATATATTTTATCCTCCGCAACTTACTAGTCTGAAACTACCGTTAGAAACAAGCTATCTAGGACATGAAGCGTGCGAGATTAATGGTTATTTTGCATGCCGTATTACGTTGCTTCGTGAGACAGTGGGGTTTTTCTTTTGAAGGAGAAAAGTAAAATTGGCCACATTTATGTGTTGTGCTGGGCTTTTACTTTGATAAGTTGTTTTATTTTTTGTCTTTTTTTTTACCTGCTAATTTTTAATGCAGAGTTTTATGCTGTAATCTGACAAACCTTTTTGATGTGTAATAATAATAGTAATAATATTAGTAGTACTAACAGAGAGAGAGAGAGAGAGAGAGAGTCTGCATTGGTGACGACTTTATGTTCAAGGCCAGCGGCTTTTTTTTTTAGTAAAACCGTTTTATATATATATATATATATATATATATATATATTTTTTTTTATTGCAGTCCGGCTAAATTAAAAAAAAAAAATCACGGTGTTTTTCCTTTACAAAAAACTTTACTATGTATTTAAAAACTACTAAATAGGTTAATAGTAGCATTTTTACTATTATTTGCGTACAATAATATTTCAATG